>NW_004444200.1:166596-218164 GCF_000243295.1 Trichechus manatus latirostris
AACAGTCCACTCATAACACTGCATAGGATGACAATTATTCATAGAAGGAACTGAGAAGGCAAATTTAGCACAATCATCAGGATGGAGTGGGATGGTAAAACAGCAATCTTTAAGATCAATAATAATAATATGCTTGAGGAACACAGGCCGGATTGGGAATTCCTGGTTGGAGAGGTCCCATAGGGACAAGATGTTAACAGCCCGTAAGTCATGAAAGAGCTTCCATTTTTGGGATTTTTTGGGGACACAGAAAATAGGTGTATTCCAAGGGCTGTTCCTGGACAAGTTTTTTAAAGTGTTTTAATTTTTCTTCTTTAATGGGCCACTGCTCAGCCCAAACAGGAGGGCCAGGTACCCAGGTTAATTTTAGCAGAGGGTCTGTTTGAGCAGTGGCCCCTATGAAAAATCCTGAGGAGTGCCGATTTGAACATTCTACTGGGAGAGTAAATCTCTTCCCTATAATATAGTAGGTAAAGGAAGGATAAACGGACAGATAGAAGCGGGCTGTCCACCAGGGCTATAGCAAACAATGGGAAGTGTACTTTGAAAAGGACACTGTGCTCCTCCAACTCTTGTGAGGGTTTCAGCGGTTTGCTTCTTGGGCCAAGAAGAGGGCCAGGAATCAGAGGAGAAGATAGTTACATCTGCCCCAGGATCCACGAGCCCTTTAAACATGATCATTGGCCTGAACAGTAAGATATGGTCGGGAAGATTGTAACTTAGTAACCCAAAAAGCGTCAGTACTGCCGAAACCCCCAGCCCGTCTTGGGGTAGTGCGAGCGGACGGGACCACAAAGGGAAGTAAAATTAGCTGTGCTATCTTATCAGAGGGAGTAATGTTCCAATAAGAGAGACTGGAAACCATGATTTTAATTTGACCTTCATATTCGGAATCTATTACACCAAGATGAACAGTTAGACCTTGAGATGTAATACTAGAGCGACCCATTAGGAGTCCTAAACATCCTCGAGGCAGGGGTCCCCAAACCTGTGTTGCTATAAGAAAAACTTTTCCTGCCTCATCTATTATGACACCTTCTGTCAAGGGTAAATCTAATCCTGCACTCCCTTCAGTAGCTGCTTTTAAATCATTGACTCGCCAACATTGCTGTTTGGTGTCTATGCTGTGGTCTCCACACTCCACACCCAGGGGCTCCCTGGATTTTTCAGGGCACGAGAGCTCTTGCCCCTCTTCCCGTTTCCCGACATAGGGTTGCCTTGATTGTTAAATTGAGATCTGCACTGCTTAGACCAATGACCGCCTTTACCACAGCGGGGACACTTCCAGGTTGGAAATTTAGTGTTGGCATTTTTGTTTTTTAAACTGTGACAGTCCTTCTTAAAATGTCCAGGTTTACCACACCCAAAACAGGTGGCAGTGGATGGACGGAGAGCTGCCGCTAATACTTGTGCCTTATGAGTTTCTGTGCCAACATTTTGACATGCTCTAATCATTTCAGCTAAATTAAGATTCTGTGCCTTTAAGGGGGCTAAAACAGCTAGAGAGTCAGCATTAGCATTTTCGTAAGCAAGCTGGACACAAAGAACTTCAGCCGCTTGTTGATTATCTACCTGTCGGGAAATGACCCTTTGGAGGAGGTTGATAAAATCAATGTAAGGCTCGTTTGCTGCTTGGCGAATAGTGGCGAATAAGCCGGTGGGTGTTCTGGAGTCAGGGATTTTACTCCAGGCTTTGGTGGCAGCATCAGAGGCTTGACTGAATGCTTGCCTATTCATCCGACTCTGGGCCTGGGGAGTGGAATGATTCCCAACACCCAGGAGCATGTCAAGACTAACAAGGATATTATGGTTAAGTTTGTCCATGGCATAAAGGTTACAATGTTCCTTGTATTCTTGACTCCATACGCTAAATTGAGCAGGGGTTAAGACTGTTCGCGTTAAAATGTTCCAATCCCAGGGGGTCATCTCATAGTTTTGTCCTATAGCTTCTACAATTCCTTTTGTAAGGGAACACTGTAAACAATTCTCTATCATGCTTTTACGGAGTTCTTTAAAAACTTGAAAGTCAAGGCCATCATGACGGGGCGGTCCTGATCCCTGAATGACAGGATAAGCAGAAAACCCCTCTTTCTCATGGCTCTCCTGCAAACATCTTTCCATAAGAGACTCATGCTGAGAGAAATCAGCCTTGGGAGGCATGGAAAGAGGAGGGTCATAAACATTTTCTTTACTAGGGGAGGGAGCAGAAGGAGCTGCCTGTAGGGGCTGTAAAGCGAGGCGGCAGTGATGCCAAGCAATAAGAACTGAAGCTGGGATGTTCATGTCATGAATGACGTTACCAATACGTTCCCATGCTTCTACATCAAGGTTTCCCCGCAAGGGATACCAAGGACAGGCAGACTCAAAAGCAGAAGTTGGGTAAGGGCTTCTTCTGACACCTTAAGCTTAGAGGCCTTTAACAATCCCAACAACCAGGTTTTGTGTTGATGTTGTTCAGGAGAAAGAGAATTCCCCATAGCGAGGAGGAATAGAAAAATGAAGAAAAGAATGATAAGAAAGCTCCTGGCCCGAAGTCTGAAATCCCTTGAGGGAGCGTATGAGAACGCCCGGCCACTCCTGGGCCTATAGCAGCCCGAGATGAGAACATCCGGGAAAGTTCCGCCCACGGAAAAACCCCGCCACTCCCGGGGCTGTAAGAGCAGCCCAAGATAGACGCGCATCTTATACTCACCACCTTCAGGGATTGAGTGCGAGGATGTCTACAGCACCCTCACACAGGGCACCATCTGTCACAGCAGTGAATGTCGGGACGGCGGAGACAGTAACCAAATACAACTCTTACAGAGAAGTGGGGCCAGGAGGGTCACTCTGAGGAGTCGACCCCGGCTTCAGTCCCAGGAGTTTATTTATAGTCAGTACAGCAAGCAGTGAAGCAAATAACAGAAAAATGGGCTTTGGGTGCGGGCAAGGGAGAAGGAATTCAGGTAAACAAGCCAATCAGTAAAGGGACAATAGGTTTGGGAAAACAAGTTGTGACAAGTCTCAACATGTTGGGGACAAGTCTCAACATGCTGTGCAGCATAGAGGCCTGTGGGGGCTGCAGTTGTCAGTAGTGCAGCCATGTTTAAATGGCATATATCCCCACAGCCCTCACAATCCCTTAAATCTGGCACTGAACCTACTCCTGGAGATCACCTTTCTGCCAAACTGTAGACAGGCCTATAAAGTGAACAGTAACACCTACGAGGAACGTACTCTCCATAACAACCAACCAAACCAAATCTAAAGGGCAGCATTTGCCCTAAAACAAAGTTCAGAATGCAGGAAGGGGCAGGATAGATGGGTGAATGGAAACAGGGAACTCAAGCAGGAAATGAGTAGAATGCTGTCATATTGAGGGCACTGCAAGTAATGTCTCCAAAAAAAAGAAAAGTGGATAACTTGTTGAGTGAGAAACTAATTTGCTCTGTAAACTTTTGCCCAAACCACAATAAAATGTTCAAAAAACAAAGTACTTTGTGTTACAAGGATGGGAAAATTCACAACACATTCTGTGAATGAGGAAACAATGTACACTTTAATTAAGACTGAGATGAGTTGTTAACAAAGATACCTGAACGGGAGTAACAAGCATTGTTTTCTCCTTCAGAGATTCTGTCTGCAAGGCACATTCATGAACGGGAAGCACAGAGTACTGCTTGAAATCACCTAAACCCTGTAGGGCTTCACATATTTGAATGGGAGAAAAGTTTAACACTTTGCTCTGGTAAAGAATGTATAGGCAACACTCTCTTGCATGTAACACAGAGAGGTTTTCAAACACAGTAAGTTAATCCTTCTGACTTACTGAAGCTGAATGAGAGAAAGTGTACTTTCAGTTCACTTTCATGCAGTGAATTGGGAAGAGGCACGTTCTGGTAACACAGTGTTTACTTAGCCAGACTACATCTGTATTGCCATCCGGTACTTGAATAGGAGAAACAAGCATTGTTTTTTCCTTCAGAGATTCTGGCTGTAAGGCACTTTCACAAACGGGCAACGCAGAGTACTGCTGGAAATCATCTAAACCCCACAGATTGTCATCTATTTGAATGGGAGAAACGTTCCTCTATCACCCATTCCATATTCCCTTGGCTCTCAGCAATCACCTCAGCTAGCCCTGGTTCTTTGCCTGGTGGGGTGACCCAAACCTTCATTCCTGAAGGGTCTGGGCCATTAGTAGTCATGTTGGAATTGGGTTGCTGTAGTTTTCCACTGACTTCATCACAGAGCATGGTAGCACTAAGAGACTCCCTAAGGGATCTCCTGCATTCCAGACATACTCCTCTTTATCTCCATTAAGTAATATAAATCCTATTTCCTTTTGGTAATCAGGATAAATCACACCAGCCAGTATGGTTAACTCCCTTCTTTGCCTGTTGATCCAGAAGCATAAGGAGCCCAAAGTGGCAAAGTGGCATTCTTAGCTTCCAGTTCAATGGAATCAGTGATGCCTCTCCAGGTGGGAGCATTCCTCCCTTTGGAATTAAGACCTCTAGACCTGCAGACCATGAGGTCAAGGGGACAGACAGCAAAAATCTTGTGATTCGGTCACTAGGGGTAATAGTGAGTGGTACTACTCCCATTTCCATCCCTTGAGTCCTGGACTCAGGAATCCTGGGTGTGGGAGAAACAGCACCATATATTGGACACTGGTTTAGAGCATATACAGCCTCCTGGAGAACACTGTCCCAATCCTGCAAGGTATAGCCACCTAGCTGGCACCATAATTGTGTCTTTAGGAGACCATTCCATCATTCTATCCAGCCAGGTGCTTCCGGATGATGAAAAACATGGTAAGACCAATGAATTCCCTGAGCACTGGCCCACTGCTTCACTTCATTTGCTGTGAAGTGAGTCCCTTGATCAGAAGCAGTGCTGTGTGGGATACTATGACAGAGGATAAGGCATTCTGTAAGTCCATGGATGGCAGTTTTGGCAGAAGCACTACGTGCAGGCAAGGCAAATCCATATCCCGAGTAAGGGTCTATTCCAGTAAGGACAAAATGCTGCCCTTTCCATGATGGAAGTGGTCCAGTGTAATCAACCTGCCACCAGATTGCTGGCTGATCACTTCGAGGAATGGTGCCATAGCAGGGACTCAGTGTTGGTCTCTGCTGTTGGCAGACTGGGCACTCTGCAGTGGTTGTAGCCAAGTCAGCCTTGGTGAGTGGAAGTTCATGTTGCTTGGCCCACGCATAAACCCCACCCCTGCCACCATGGCCACTTTGTTCATGAGCTTATTGAGCAATAATGGGAGTAGCTGGGGAAAGAGAATGACTGGTTTCCACAGAACTCGTCACCCTATCTACTTGATTCTTAAAATCCTCCTCTGTTGAGGTCTCCCTTTGGTGAGCATTCACGTGAGACACAAATATCTCCACTTCTTTGACCCATTCAGAGAGGTCTGTCCACATAACTGTTCCCCATAAATCCTTGTCTCCAATTTTCCAATCATGTTCCTTCCAAGTCCCTGACTATCCAGCCAAACCACTGGCCACAGCCCATGAATCAGTATACAATTGCACATCTGGCCATTCCTCCTTCCAAGCAAAGTGAACAACCAGGTGCATGCACTGCTTGAAGTTCTGCCTATTGGGAGGATTTTCCTTCACCAATGTCCTTCAGGGAGGTCGCAGAAAGGGGCTGCAGTGCTGCCACTGTCCACTTCCAAGCAGTGCCTGCATATCACACAGAATCATCTGTAAACCAGGCAAGAAGCTTCTCATCTTCAGTCAACTCATCATAAGCAACTCCTCATGAGGTCATACGTGCAGACTGGTAGATAAAAGGTAATGTGACAAGAGTGGAGACAATGGCCATTTGGGCCACTTCCTCATACAAATTTCTTCTGTCTTCAGGTCCTGCTCAGGCCCCATCTCATATATACCACTTCCATTTAATGATGGCGTGCTGCTGTGCACATCCAAATTTATGACTCTGTGGGTCAGACAACACCTAGTTTATGATGGGTAGCTCAGGCCACGTGGTGACTTGGTGTCCCACAGTTAAGTGTTCAGTCTCTACTAAAGCCTATTAACAAGCAAAAAGCCGTTTCTCCAGAGGAAAGTAGTTATCTGAAGACAAGGGCAGGGCTTTGCTCCAAAATTCTAAGGGCCCACGCTGTGATTCACCAATAGGGGCCTGCCAAAGACTCCAAACAGCATCTCTATCTGCCACAGACACTTCAAGCACCATTGAATCAGCCGGATCATATGGCCAAGTGGCAGAGCAGCTTGCATGGCAGCCTGAACCTGCTGCAGTGTCCTCTCTTGGTATGGGCCCCACTCAAATATAGCAGCTTTTCGAGTCACTTGATAAGCCAGAGTAGCACACCCAAATGAGGAATGTGCTGCCTCCAAAATCCAAAGAGGTCCCCTGGGTGTTGTGCCTCCTTTTTAGTTGTGGGAGGAGCCAGATGCAATAACTTTTCCTTCACTTTAGGAAGGAATATCTCGACATGCCCCTACAGCACTGGACTCTTAGAAATTTCAGTGAAGTGGAAGGTGCCTGAAGTTTTGTGGGAATAATTTCCCACCCTCTAGCATGCAAATGTTTTACCAGTAAGTCCAGAGTCATTGACACTTCTTCGTTACTAGGTTCAGTCAGCATAATGTCATCAGTGTAGTGGACCAATGTGACATCTTGTGGAAGGGAAAGGTGATCTAGGTCCCTGCGGACTAAATTATGACACAGGGCTGGAGAGTTGATGTAGCCCTGAAGTAGGCAACTGAAGGTGTATTGCTGGCCTTGCCAGTTAAAGACAAACTGCTTCTGCTGGTCCTTCAAAACAGGTATGGAGAAAAAAGGCATTAGCCAGATGAATAGCTGCATATCAGTTACCAGGAGATATCTTAACTTGCTCAAGCAATAAGACTACATCTGGAACAGCAGCTGCAATTGGAATCACCATATGGTTAAGTTTTTGATAATCCACCATCATTCTCCAAGATCCCTGTTTTTTGCACAGGCCATATAAGCAAGCTGAATGGGGATGTGTGGGAATCACACTGAATTCTATCCACAGAGGTAAAACTAAACCCAGTACTAATCCCAGATGCAACCTAAATTCTAACATGTAAACCAAAACCTTACCCTGACCTTAACCCCTAACACTAGCCATAGATCAAACCCTAACTTTAATGCAAACTCTAAGCTCTAACCTCTAATCTTAAACCTATCCTTAACCCTACACCTAGATCTTACCTGAATCATAACTCTAGATCTAAACGTAACCCTAAAATGAACCCTAACACTTACACCTAACCCTAACCTTAACTAAAATACCAGATCTAACCCTAAATCTAACAGTAAAACTAACCTTAATTCCTACACCCAACACTAACTCTAACCTTAGGTCTAAACTAAACTCTAGCAATAATCCTAGATCAAAACCTCACTCCAACCCTACATCTAACGTGAATCCTAATACTAATCCTACACCTAAAACCAAACTTGACCGCAACTTTAGATCTAACACTAACATTAACTCTAAACCAAACTATAAACCTATGCCTAACCCTATCCTAGAATATAACCTTTACCTAACACTAGTTCTATCCCTAACCTAAGATGTAACCAAAACTAAACCCTAACCTAAAAAACAACCCTAAAACTAATCCATAGCCTAACCCTAACCCTATCCTTCACACTAAACCTAGATCTAACAGTTTGACATTAATCCTAACCCTAACCCTTAAACATAACCCAATTCCTAACCATAGATCTGAATGTAACCTAAACATAGATTTAACCTAACCCTAACACTAATCCAAACCCTAAACCAGCATATAAACCTAAACATGACTGTAGATCTAAGCCTAATAATAAACCTAAATTTAACCCTAACCCCTAAAACTAACCCTAACACTTTGTTTAAACATAATTCTACACCTAAATTTAAACCTAATACTAACTCTAACTATAATCTTAGGTCTAGCCCTAACTTAACCAAAAATATGACCGTAGGTTAAAACCTAACACCTACAGTAACCATAAGTCTAGACTTAAACCTAACCAAAGATCTGACCCTAAACCTACATCTAAACCTAATCCTAAACTTAAACCTAATCCTATCCATAACCCTAGATGTAACCCTAACTCTAACAATAACCCTAAACCTAACCCAAACCAAATCTCTAGGTGCAACCCTACTCCATACTCTATGACTGTCCCCATCCCAAAAGCTAACCATAAACATAATACCAATAACTATAACCCTGCATGTAACCGTAACCCTAATCATAACAGTAATCCTAATGCTAACACAAGATGTAAAACTAATCCAAAACTTTAAACTAAACTCTAACCCTAACCATAACCATAATTCATAATGCTAACGCTAACCATAACTCATAATCCTAACCCTAATCCTAGATAAAATCCTAACCTTTGCTTAACCTATTCCTAATGCTAACACCAACCATAACCTTAAACACTGACCCTAGAGCTAAACCTAGATCTAACACTAACAGTATCACTAGATCTTACACTAACTGTAACCTAATGCTATCAATAACCCTAACCCTAGATCTAACCCCACATCTAACACTAACCTTAATTATAAATCTAGATATACTAACCCTAACAATAATCATAGATGTAAAATTCCAACCAATAAACCAAAACCCCTAACTTTACGATGGATCTAACCCTAACTCTAATGCAAACTCCAACCCTAAGCTCTAATACTTAACCCTAAACCTATCCCTAAACCTAAAACTAAGTTTAACCTGAATCCTAACACTAGATCTAACACAAACCCCTATAAAAAACCCTAAGCTGAACTCTAACCCAAACTCTAGATATAACCCTAATTCTAACACTAACCTTAATTCTTACACTTAACACTAACCCTAACTATATATCTAACCTGAACCTTAGCAATAATCACAGCTCTACACCTCACCCTACCCCTAGATCTAACCCTAACCCTAATACTAACCTTAAACTTAATCCCACCTTAACCCTAACCATACATCTAACACAAACTCTAATCTTAAACCAAACTTTAACCCAAACGCTAACTTAGATCTAAACCTAACCTTAAATTTAGCGCAAACCATTGCTCTAGTACTAAGCCTAACGCTAACCCTACACCACAACCTAACCCAAACACCTAACTTTAACCCTAAGCCTAAACTTAACCATACCCTAGATCTTAACACTAACATGAACCTTCTCCCTAACATTAATGCTGACTCCAAAAATTAAAAATAATTCCAAATCTAAAACTAATCGTAAACATAACCCTAGATCTAACCCTAAGACCCACCATAATCCTTACCTGAAATGTTAACTTATCACCAGATATAACATTCACCCTGACAGTATTCCTGACACTAATCCTAGATTTAACCCTAACCTTAACTCTACATGTAAACTTAACCTTAATTATAACATAACCCTAAAACTAATAATAAACTTAACCTTATATCTAATCATAAACATAAATCTATTACTAACTATAGATGTGACCTTAACCCTACCCCAATTCTAACCATAATCCAACCCTCTAACCCTAACATTAACCCTTACCCAAACCAACCCAAAACTACCAGTAATCCTAACACTAACCCTACTTCTAGATCTAAATATAACCTGAACTTTATCCCTAACCTCTAAATATAACCTCAAGATAACCCTAACCTTAGATCTAATGCAAACGTGAACCCTAAATCTAAACGCAAACTGAATGCAAAACTTTATTCTAAGCCTAACCCTAACAGTAAACCTAACCCTAGATCACACCCTAAACCTATCCCTAACATGTGTGTAACCCTAACCTGAACACTAACCCTAACCCTTTACCTAATCCTAAATATAACTGTTAGCTCTAACCCTAATCTTTCTGTAACTCTAACTCTAATCCTACACCTAATGCTAAAAATCTATCCAGAACCCTAACACCAAACTTATACCAGATACTAACACTAATCCTAACACTTTAGATGTAAGCGTAACCCTAAATCTAACCCATAAACCTAACCCTAACACTAACCCTAACCCAATCCTAGATATTATGGATTGAATTGCATCCCCCCAAAATGTACATCATCTTGGCTAGGTCATGATTCCCAGTATTGTCACTGTCCACCATTTTGTCATCTGATGTGATTTTCCTATGGGTTGTAAATCCTACCACTATGATGTTAATGAGGTGGGATTAGTGGCAGTTACGTTAATGAGGCAAGACTCAATCTGCAAGATAAATAGTGTCTTAAGTAAATTTGTTGAGATATAAAAGAAGCAAGCAGAGAAACATGGAGACCTCTTACCACCAAGAAAGTAGAGCCAGGAGAGCACATCCTTTGGACTTGGGGTCCCTGTGCTGAGAAGCTCCTAGAGCAGAGGAAGACTGATGACAAGGACCTTCCCCCAGAACCGACGAAGAGAGAAAATTTTCCCTTGGAGCTGATGCCCTGAATTTGCCCTTCTAGCCTACTAGACTGTGAGGGAATAAATTTCTCTTTGTTAAGGCCATCCATTTGTGGTATTTCTGTTATAACAGCACCAGATAACTAAGACATTAGCCCTAACCCTAATTATACCTCTAACTCTAATTCATTTCCTAACTTTAACCTTAACCGTAACAATAAACATTACACTAACTGTATCATTACCATTACCCCTAACTCTAACCCTAGCGCTGCCACCAGACTAACCATAACTTAAACACTAATACTAACCATAGCCCTAAAACTAAGCCTAATACTAGCTCCATCCTTGTGCTATTTATTCTTGACACCCTAACCCTAATCTTTACTTTAACCCTGACCCAGTCCTATGTATAACTTTAATCCTAAGAAAAACTATAACCTTAGTCCTAGCACTATGGGCAGTCATAGCCCAAGATCTAGCCTTAACTCAAGTCCTAACCCTAAACCTAGACCTAACTATAACCCTAAACCTAACCTGTACTCTAAAACTGGTCCTAATTCTACCTATAACCTAACCTATACCCTTAAACTAAAACTAACCTAAACAAGAACCCAGGAGTTAACCTTGAGCCTAGTCATAAAAGTAATGCTATTGTAACACTAACAATAGCCCTAGCTCTACCCTAATTGTGCGTCTAACCCTAAATCTATTAAGTCTAACCCTAACCCCATGTCTAGATCTAATTCAACCACTAAATCTAATCCGTACCTAACCATAACCTTCGAACTAGCCCTAGCCCTAATATCACAGCAACCTTAAGCCTAGAACAAAACCTAACACTAGCACTATCCCTACTCATACCCCTCAACCTAACTAAAAGCAAAACCTTAATCCCAGACTTAATTCTAACTCTAGACTTAGATCTACCCCTAATTCTACCACTAACCCTAACACTAGATGTAAACCTAACCCTAACATTAACCATAAACCTATCCCCAAACATAAGCCTAAGCCTGTCTGTAACCTAAAACCTAACCTTAAACCTATTTCTATCTCTAATTCTAATTACACCACTAAATCTAACCAGTAGTCTAACCTTAACCCTAGCCCTAAACCTGGGACTAACCACAGCCTTACATTTTGCCCTCAACCTAGCTTTAGCCCTAACTCTAAACCTGACATTAGTTCAAAACCTTGTCCTATCTTTTGTCCTAATTCTATCTAAATTTGACAGGTATCCTAACCCTAAACCTAAGTAAAACCTTAAAACTAACCAAAACCCTAACCTTCAACACATAAATCTACCCCAACCCTCGATGTAACCCTAACACAAACCTAAATCATAACTTTAATCCTAACCCTAACACTAAACTTAGACCTAACCCTAACCCTAAGCTTAACCATAAACCTAACCCTAACACTACAACTAACCCTAACAATACCCCAATATTAAATTTAAATCTAACCCAAATCCTAACAAGAACTGTAACAGCTCACCCTAACCATAATCCAAGCTCTAACCCTAAACCTCACACTAACACCTAATCCGAACTTTTACCTTAGATCTAACGCTACACTAATCATAAAACTAACGCTAACCAAATCCCTAGATTAACATTAAACTTAACCCTACCACTAACCCAAACCCTAGATCTCCCCTGAAACCGAATATTAACAATGACCCTAAACCAACATGTAACTGCAAACCAAATACTAACCCAAAACCTACAGTTAATACAAGATGGAAAATTAATCCAAACATTTAAAATGAAATCTACCTCTAATGATAATAATCTTAACACATAACCCTACCCTAATTCTAGATCTAAATATAATACTAACAATAACCTGAACTCTATTCCTAACAGAAACTCTAAAACTAACCCTAACACAAACCCTAACCTTAACCCCTGATCCTAACCTAACTCTCAATCGGATCCTAACACCATCCCTAGATCTAATCATAAGCATGACCCTAACCCAATTACTAATCCTAATTCTAGATCTAACCGTAAACAAAACACTAATCTTAACTCTATCCCTAGATGGAAGACTAACCATAACATTAATTCTAGATGTAACCCAGATACTAACCCATAAACTAAAATATTGCCCTAACTTAAACCTGAAACTTAACCATTGATCTGACCTAACTCTAAGGTAAATTCTAACCACAGGATCTAACTCAAAATGCTAAAAAGAACACTAAACCCTGTATCTAACACTAACCTTACCCCAAACCCCAAACCCAGACCTACCCTAAACCTACTACTAAAACTAACCTTAATTCCTACACCTAATACTAACACTAACCCTACATCTAACCTAAACCATAGCAACAATCCTAGATTGAAATATCATTCTAACTCTAGATGTAATCCTAAACCTAAACCTAACCTTGAAACCAACCATAACTTTAGATCTAATACAAACACTAACCCGAAACCAAACTCTAAACCTAAGCCTAACCCTATTCCAGAATATAACCTAAATATTAGCCCTACTTCTATCCCGAAGATGTAACCCTACCTAAACCCTAACCCTAAACAACATTAACTCTAAAACTAACCCTAAGACTAAATCTACCTTAACCCTAACCTAATCCTTAACATTAATCTTAGATCTAACCATAACTCTGAATTTAAACCTAACCCTAACCCCGAACATAACTCTATCCCTAACTCTAGATCTAATTGTAAATCTAACCAGAGATCTAACCCTAACCCTAACCCTACCCTAGATAGAAACTTAAATCTAGAGTTAGGAATCCTAAACTTAAACCTAGATTTAAACTTAAAATTAATACTAATCATAACTATAATCCTAGATCTAACTCTAATGAATCCTAAACATAACCCTAGATCAAAAACTAACACCTACCCTCACCCTAAGCCTGGATTTAAACCTAATCAAAGACCTAACCCTAACTAGACAAATAAACCAAACCCTAACCTTAAATCTAAGCCTATCAATAACCCTAGATGTAAAACTAACACTAAATCTAAAACTAACCCTAACCCTAACCATAACCATATCCTAACCCAGAACCACTACTAACACAAGATGTAAAACTAATTCAAACATTTAAAACAAATTCTAACCTGAATTCGAATGCTAACTCTAGATCTAACCCTAACCCTAACCCTACACCAGACCCTAACCTTAACACTAACGTCAACCCTCCATCTGACCATGACACTAACCTTAATTCCTACACATACTAATCCTAATCCTGGATCTAACCTAAACCCTAACAATAATCCTAGATCTAAAACTCACACTAACCTTAAATCTAACCTTAACTCTAACCCTAACTCAATCCTAACCATAGATCTATCACATAACTAACCCCAAAACCAAACTATGACACTAACCTACACCTAAACCCTAAATCTTAGATCTAAACCTAATCCTAGACCTAACCTTAACCCTTACCATAGATCTAAGTCTAACACTATCCCAAACCTAAGCGTAACCACTAACTGTAACCCTAACTCTAATTTTAACTCTAGATCAAACCCTAACCCTAGATCTTAATCTAATACTAAAGCTAACTTTAGATCTGTATCTAAACTTACCCTAACTCTAACCCCTAACTTTAACCCTAACCCTAACCTTAACCTTAGTTCGAATCGTAACACTAACTCTGGATCTTAACCTAACACTTACTCTAACACTAACCTTAAATCTAGGTCTATACCTAAACTTAACCCAAACCCTAACCCTAGATCTAACTCTAACTTCAACCTTATCCCTAACCCTAACACTGACACTGACCCAAAATCTAAAAATAACCACAACTCTAAATCTAACCCTAAAGCTAACCCTAGATCTAATTCTAACACCCACCATAACCCTCATCAGAAACCTTACCTCAACCCCAGATCTAACATTAACCATGACAGTATTCATGACCCTAACACTAAATCTATACCTAAACTTAACACTAACATTACCCCTAAATTAAACCTTACCTCTAACCCTAACCTTAAGGAAACGCTGGTGGCATAGTGGTTAAGAGCTACGTCTGCTAACCAAAATGTCAGCAGTTTGAATCCACCAGATGCTCCTTGGAAACTCCATGAGGCAGTTCTACTCTGTCCTATAGGGTTGCTATGAGTCAGAATCGACTTGATGGCAATGGGTCTGGTTTTTGGTTCTAACCTTAATACTAGATTGAATCTTAGGATTTTAAACAAATACTACCCCTAACAATAACCCTAACTCTAGACCTGTACCTAAACTTAATCCCAATCCTAACCCTAGATCTAACCCTAAATTCTAACTTATCTCTAACCCTAAGACTAACACTGACCCTCAAACCTAAAAATAAATCCTATACTAAACTAACGCTAAAGCTAAACCAAGGTCTAACCCTAACTCCCACCATAACCCTAAGCTGAACCCCCACCTTAACCCCAGATCTAACATTCACCTGACAGTATTCCTGACCCTAACCCTAGATGTAACACTAATCCTAATTCTAGATGTGACACTAATTCTACCATTAACCCTGAAAAAAACGCTAATCTAAACCCTATACCAAGCATGACTATAAATCTATCACTAACTACAAATGTAACTTCAACCCTAATGCTAATTCTAACACTAACCAAAACCCTTACCTTAAACAGTCCTGACCCTGTCCCTAACCCTGAGTAAACCTGACCCTAGATCTATTTTAACCCTAATCCTAGATTGAAACCTAACCTGAACCCTAATACACACTCTAAACCTAACCACGAACCTAACTTGAACCCTAAAATTAGATCTAACTGCAACATGAACCCTAAACCAAACCATAACTTGAACCCTTACATAACCCTCAGTCTAACTGTAACCCTAACAGTAACCCTAACCCTAGATCTCACCATCACCCTAACCCTAACTCTAGTTGTAAACTTCATCCTAACTCTAACCCTAATCCTTTACCAAATCCTAAATCTAACACTTACCCCAATTCTACTCCTTTTTGTAACCCAGACTCTAACCCTGACTCGAATTTTAAAATGCTATCCAGAGCACTAACACTAACCCTATCCAAGGAGTTAACACTAACCCTAAACCTAACCAAAGACGTAATCCTAACCCTAACCGTAACCCTAACCCTAACTTTATCCCTAGCCTAAGCTCTAGCCCTAACTCAAACCATGGTCCTGCAACTAGCCCAAACCCCAACTGAAAAACTAACGACAACCATAGCCTTAAACCTAGGCCTAATCCTAGCTCTACTCTAGCCCTAATTATTCTAATCCTAGCCCTAACATTACTCTAACCCTAACCTAGTCCTATGTGTAAATTTAACCCTAAGACTAAGCCTAACGTTTCCCCTAGTCCTATCAGTAGTCATAGCCCAGGACTAGCCTTAACTCTAATCCTAACCATAACCCTAGACCAGATTATAAACCTAAATCTAACCTGTAATCTAACCTTAACCCTAAACCTAACACTAACCCTAGTCCTAATTCTACCCATAACCTAAGCTGTAACCTAAAATTAGAACCCTGAACCTAAACCAGGAGCTAACCATAAGCCTTGCCATAGCTCTAATTTTACCATAACACGAATGTAAGCCATAGCCCTAACACAAATTGTACTTCTAACCCGAAACCTAACATTAAGCCTAACTCTAATCTTATCCCTAGACCTAATTCAACTGCTAAATCTAATCTGTACCCTAATCCTAACCTTCAACATAGTCCTAGACCTAATTTTAAATCAACCTAAGGCTAGACCTAAACCGAACACTAGCCCTATCCCTATCCTTACCCCTAATCCTAACCAAAATCAAAACCCTAATGCTAGCCTTAACCTCAATCCTAACTCTAGCCCTAGATCCAGCCCTAGTTCTACAACTAACCCTAACACTAGACTTAAAGTAAATCTTAACAACAACCCTAAACCTAACTCCAAACCTAAGCCTAAGCCTATCTGTAACCTAAAACCTATTCCAATCACTAATTCTAAATCTACCCCTAATCCCAACAGGTAGTCCAACCCTAACCATAGCCCTAACCTTGGGCCTAACCCTAGCCTTCCTCTTTGCCTTCACCCCAGCTTTAGCCCTAACTCTAACCCTAACCTTAATTCAAAACCTTATCCTATCTTTTGCTCCAATTCTACCTCTAAATTTAAACTGTATCATAACTCTAAACCTAAGTATAACACTAAAACTAACAATAACTCTAACACATAACCTTATACCAAGCTATTGACGTAATCCTAACACAAATCCAAATCATAACTTTAACATTAACCCTAAACTTAGACCTAAACATAACATAACCTTAACCCTAACCCTAATCCTAGAACTATCCCTAACAATACCCCTAATCCTATATTTAGATTTAACTCTAACCGTAGCCAGAACACTTACTTGCCCTAACCTTAACCCTAGATCTAACCCTAACCCCCACACTAACACCTAACACTTTTACCTCAGATCTAACCCTACACTGACCATAAACCTAACACTAATAACCAAATCCCTAGATAAACCCTAAATCTAACTCTATCACTAACCCAAACTCTAGATCTAACCTGAAACCTAATATTAAAACTAACTGTAAACCTACATGTAACTGTAAACCAAACCTTAATCCAAACCCTACAGCTAACCCAAGATGAAAAACTAATCCAAGCCTTTAAAATGAAATCTATTCCTAACAATAACCATAAACTTAACTCATAACCCTACACCAATCCCAGATTAAAACCTAACACTAACACTAAACCTAACCCTACCCCAAACTCAGATCCGAACACCAGCCCTAAAACCAATCCTAACATTAAAACTGGCCCGTAAACCTAACTCTAGATCAAATCCTAAAACAATCTTTACATCTAACCATAAACTAAACCCTAACCCTATCAGTAAAACAAACTCTAGATCTAACAATTAACCTAAAACTAATCTTAACTCTATCCCTAGATGTAACCCTAACACTAATCCTAGATGTAATACAAATTCTAAGATATGAACCAAAATTTAAATCTAACACAAACACTAGCCCCAAATCAAATTCTACGCCTAAGCTAACTGTATCCAGAATATAACCGTAACACTTACCCTAGTTATATCCATAACCTAAGATGTAACCCTAACTAAAGCCTAACCCTAACTATCATTAACCCTAAAACTAACCATAACCTAAACCTAACCTTTACCCTAACCTTATCCTTAACACTAAGCCAAGATCTAACTCTAACTCGGACTTTAAACCTAACTCTAACCCCTAAACATAACCTTCTGCCTAACTCCAGATATAACTGTAGCCTTTACCCAAGATCTAAATCCAACCCTAAAACTGACCTTAGATAGAAACCTAACCCTAACCCTAACCCTAACTGTAGATCTAAGTCTAACAATAAACCTAATTTTAATCATAACCCCTAAAACTAACCCAAACCCTATGTCTAACCATAATCCTAAACTGAAACCAAAATTTAAAGCTAACACTAAAACTAACTCTAGTCATAAATTGAGATCTAACTTGATCAAACCCTAATTATAACCCTAGATCAAAACCAAACACTGGCACAAACCACAAGTCTGGACTGGAAAGTAACCAAAGATTTAACCCTAATCCTAACCAGACAACTACACCTAATCCTAACCTTAAATCTAACCCTATCAATAACCTTAGATGTAACCCTAACTCTAAAACTAAACCTAACCCTAATACCTAGACGTAATCCTAAACCTAAGCCTATCACTAATCAGAAACGTAGTTCTAAACTTAAACTTAATAGTACAATAAACATAAGCTTACATGTAACTGTAACCCTAATCCTAACGCTAACTAATGCTAATACAAGATGTGAAACTAATCCACATTTAAAACAAACTCTAACCCTAACCAGAACTCTAGATCTAACCCTAATATTAACACTAGTCTCTACACCTCATCCTAACCTTAACCATAATGCCAAACTTAGATCTGACCCTAACATTAAAACTAGCCTTAATTCTTACACATACAGTAACCCAAACCCTAGATCCAAGCTAAATACTAGGAATAAACCTAGATCTAAATATCACCCTAAACTTAGATCTAATCGTAACCCTAACAAAAATTCTAACCATATATCTAACACAAACATTAATGCTAAATCAAAATCTAACACTAACCCACAACCAAATCCTAACTATAATTTAGATCTAAACCAAATCTTCTATTTAACCGTAACAGTTACCCTAGAACTAAGCCTAATGTTAATCCTATCCCACAGCCTAACCTTAATCCCTAACTTTAACCCTATCCCTAACGTTAATAGAAATCCTGGTGGCGTAGTGGTTAAGTGCCAAAGCTCCTAATCAAAAGGTTGGCAGTTCGAATCCACCAGGCACTCCTTGGAAACTCTATGGGGGAGTTCTACTCTGTTCTCTAACCTAACTAGATCGAATCCTAACTCAGATTTTAAACTAACACTAACCCTAACTCTAGATCCATACCTAAATTTAACCCCAATCTAACCCTAACTTCAATCTTATCTCTAACCCTAAGACTAACCCTAACATTTGCACTAGCCCTACCAGTAGTCATAGCCTCAGGTGTAGCCCTAACTCTAATCCTAACCCTAACCCTCGACCAGATTAAAACCCTAAACCCAACCTATACTTTAACCTTAACCCTAAGCCTAACCCTAACACTAACCCTAGCCCTAATTCTACCATAACACGGACACAAGCCGTAGCCCTAGCATAAATTGTACTTATAACCCTAAACCTGACCTTAACATTAAGTCTAACCCTAACCATATATCTAGACCAAATTCAAACGCCAAAGCCAATCTGTACCCTAAACCTAACCTTCAATATAGCCCTAGCTCTCATTTTTCACCAACTCTAAGCATGGAACTAAACCTAACACTAGCCCTATCCTTATACTTACGCCTAATACTAACCCAAATCAAAACCCTAATACTAGCCTTAACCCCAATCCTAACTCTAGCCCTAGATCCAGCTTAATTCTACCATTAACCTAACAATAGACTTAAACTAAACCTTAACACTAACACTAAATCTAACCTCAAACCCAAGCCTAAGCCTATCCATAACCTAAAACCTATTCTTCTCCCTAATTCTAAATATACCCTTAAACCTAACCAGTAGTGAAACCCTAACCATAGCTCTAAACTTAGACCTAATCATAACCTAACTCACCTAAACTTTAACCCTAACCTTAATGCTTACCTTAGACCTAAACCTAACTCTAACCTTAATCCTAATGGTCAACCTAGGACTAACCCTAACAATATCCTTAACACTAAACTTAGATCTAAACTTAAACAGAACCCTAACTGCTCACCATAACCCGAACCCTAGCTCTAAAACTAATCCCCACACTAACACCTAACACTTTTACCTTATCTAACCTTACACAAACCATAAAACTAACGCTAACCAAATCCCTAGATTAACCCTAAATCTAACTCTATCACTAACCTAACCTCTAAATCTAACCTGAAAACTAATACTAACACTAACCCTATACCTACATGTAACTGTAAACAAAATCCTAACACAAGCCCTCCTGCTAATACAAGATGTAAAACAAATCAAAACATTTAATACGAAATCTACCCCTAATGACAACCATAACCTTAACTCATAAACCTAACCTAATCCTAGAGCTAAACCTAACACTAACTTTAACCCCTGACCTTAAATCTGTCTAGATCTAACCCTAACACTATCACTAGATCACAATGTAACCATAACCCTATGCAATCACTAACCCTAACTGAAGATATAACCCTAAATCTAACACTAACCTTAACTCCCTAGATACTAGACAAACCCTAACACCAATCATAAACATAATCCAAATTCTAACTATTAAACCAAAATCTTGCCCAAACCTTAACCCCAAGACCTAACCATTGATCTAACCCTAACTCTTATGCAAACTCTAACCCTAAGCTCTAACCTCTAACAATAAGCCTAACCCTAAAAGGAACACAAACCCCTACATTTAACACTAAACTTAAACCAAGCTCTACACCTGGATCTAAACCTAACCCTAACATGAAAACTAACCTTAATTCCTACATCTAACACTAAACCTAACCCTATATCTAACCATAACCCAATTAATAAATATAAAATTAACCGCAAAACTAAGTTTTGCTCTTAACACAAACACTAACTTAAATCAAACTCTAAACCTAAGCCTAGCCCTATCCCAGAATATAACCATTAAACTACCCTAGTTCTATCCCTAAAATGTAGCCCTAACTAATCCTAAACCTAAAAAACATTAAACTAACCCTAAGTCTAAATCTAACCTTAACCCTAACCCTATCGTTAACACTAACTCTAGATCTAATCCTAACTCTGACTTTAAATCTAACCCTAACCCCTAAACACAACCCTATCCTAACTCTAGATCTAACTCTAACCTGAGATCCAAACCTAACTCTAACCCTAGATACAAACTTAACCCTAACAGTAGATCTAGGCCAAACAGTAAAGCTAAATTTAACCCTAACCCCTAAAGCTAAATCAAACCCTAGGCCTAACCATAATCCTAAAACTAAACCTAGATTTAAACCTAACACTAATACTAACCCTAACCATAAACCGAGATCTAACCCGAATCTCACTCTAACCATAACCATATATCAAAACCTAACACTGACTCTAACAATAAATCTGGACTTAAACCTAAGCAAAGATTGAACACTAACCCTAATCAGACAAATTCACCTAACCCTATCCTTAAATCTAATCCTATCAATAACCCTAGATGTAACCCTAACCCTAACCCAAACCATAAATGTAACTCTATCACTAATCCTAACCCTTGATCTAACCTTAAACCTAACACTAACCATAACCTTACATATAACCATAACCCTATTCCTAACCCTAACCCTAATACAAGATATAAAAATGATCCAAACACTTAAAACAAACTCTAACCTTAACCTGAGCTTTAACTCTAGATCTAACCCTAACACTAGCCCCTAAACCACACCCTAACCTTAACTTTAAAACCAACCCTAGATCTGACCCTAATACTAAAACTAACCTTAATTCCTACACACACATTAACTTAATCCTAGATCTAACTTAAACACTAGCAATAATCCTAGATATAAATCTCACACTAACCTAAGATACAAACCTAACCTTAAGCCTAACCCAAACATGACCGTAGATCTATCATAAACCCGAACTCTAAACCAAACTCTAAACTTAACCATAACCCACACACACACCCAAACCCTAACTTAGATCTAAACCCAATCCTAGATTTAACCCTAACCCTTATACTAGAACTAATACTAATGCTAACTCTATTTCACAACCTAACCTTAACCCCTAAGTTTAACCGTAATCCTAACCTTAACCCTAGGTCGAACCCTAACTCTAACCCTGACTTCAACCTTATCCCTAACCCTAACACTGACCACAAAACCTAAAATAAACCCAACTCTAAAATAACCCTGAAGGTAAACCTAGATTTAATCCTAAAACTTGCAATAACCATAACCTGAATCCTTGTCTAAACTCAGATCTAATATTTATCCTGACGGTATTCCTGACCCTAACCCAAGATCTAAATCTAATCCTAACTCTAGATGTAATCCTACTCCTAACTGTGACTTTAACCCTGAAATGAATGCTAACCTTAAACCTATACCTAAGCATAATCAAAAAACGATTACTAAATACAGATGAAACCTTAACACTGCACATAACTCTAACACTAACCAAGACCCTTACCCTAAATAACCCCGAAGTTATCCCTAACACAACACACCTAACCCAGTATCTACTGCAACCCAAAACCTGGATTTAAATATAACCTGATTCCTAACACACAATCTAACCATAACCTCGAGCCTAACCTCAATCATAACCCTAAACCTAGGTCTAACTTGAACCTAAATCCTAACCCTAGGTAACTCAAACCCTTACCCTAGTTCTCTATTTAATCCTAACCCTAACAGTAAACCTAAACCTAGATTTCATCCTAACCCTAACCCTAACCCTAGTTGTAACACTAATCCTAACTTTAACCCTAATCCTTTACCTAGTTCTAAATCTAACCCTTACCCCTAACCCTGACCCTTCTGTAACCTTAACTCTAACCCTAACTCAAATGCTAAAACCCTATCCACAACCCTAATACTAACTCTATCCCAGGATTTAACAATAACCCTAACACTAAACCTAGATGTAAGCCTAACCCTAACTCTAACCTCTAAACCTAACCCGAACAATAACACTAAACCTATCCTAGTGACATCGCTAATTATACCCCTAAACCTAATTCATATCCTAGCCTTAACCTTAAACCTAGCACTAAACATTACCTTAACGTTATACCTAGTCTTACTCCTAGCTCTAACTCTAAACTGAGACCTACCACTAGCCCTAGCCCTAACTGAAACACTAATCATAACCACAAAATTAACCCTAACCCTATCACTAAAACTAACTCTAGATCTAACTCTAAACCTAACAGTAACCTTAACTCTATCCCTAGAGGTAAAACTAATCCTAACAGTAATCCTAGATGTAACCCAAATTCTAACCCATAAACCAAATCTTGCCCTAACCTTAACCCCTAACCCTAAACACTGATCTAACAACCTAACTCTAAGGCAAACTCTAACCTAAAGCTCTAACCCCTAATCCTAACCTTAACCCTAGAAAGAACACTAAACCCTACACCTAACACTAACCTTAACCCAAATCACAACCCCAGATCTAACCTTAATGCTAACACTAAAACTAAACTTAATTCCCACACCTAACACTAACCCTAACCCTAGACCTAACCTAAACAATAGCAATAATCCTAGATCTAAACCTCACTGAAAACCTAGATTTAACCCTAATACTAAACCTAAACTTAACCCTAAAAACTTTAGATCTAACACACTGACCCTAAACCAATGCTAACACAAGATATAAAACTAAACCAAACATTTAAAACGAACTCTAACCCTAACCTGAACACTAACTCTAGATCTAAGCCTAACACTAACCCTAGGACCTATACCTCACCCTAACCTTAACCCTAATGCCAACCTTAGATCTGACTCTAACACTAAATTCCTACACACACTAACCCTTACATCTAACCAAAACCCTAGCAATAATCCTAAATCTAAACCACACCTAAACCTTAGATCTAGCCCTAACTCAAACCAAAACACCAAACTTAACCATAGATCAAACACAAACTATAACTCACACCCAAATCCTAATGATAACTTAGATCTAAATCGAATCCCAGATTTAACCCAAACACTAGCCCTAAATCTAAACCTAACACTAACTCTGTCCCACAAATTAAACCTAATCCCTAACTTTAACCCTAACTGTAACCTTAACCGTATATGAACCCTGACCCTAACACTAGATCTTAAACTAACACTAAACTTAACACTAAACTTAATCCTAACAATAATCCTTAACTTTGATCCTAACCCTAAACTTAACCCTAGATTGAACCCTAAATCTAACCCTAGGTCTTAACACTAACCTTAACACTAGATATATATCTAACCTTAACACTAACCCTAGATCTAACTTCAAATTTATCCCTAACCATAACACTGACCACAAAACCTAAAAATAACCCCTCTAAGCTTACACTAAATTAAGCCTAGCTCTAATCATAACCCACACCATAACCCTAACCTGAAACCTTATCTTAACCCCAGTCTAACATTCACCCTGATGGTATTTTGACCCTAGCCTTACATTTCACCCTACACTAACTCTAGATGTAAACCTAACTCTAATTGTAACATTAACTCTGAAATGAATGCTAAAATTAACCCTATACCTAAGCATAACCCTAAACTTATTACTAACTAGATATGTAACTGTCACCATACCCGTCTCAAACACTAACCGCAACCCTTACACTAAACAACCCTGGCCCTATCCCTAACGGTAAAACTAAACCTAACCCTAGATGTATTTTAACACTAATTCTAGATCTAAATCTAAACAGAATCCTAACCCACACTCTTAACTGCTAAACTGCAAACCTAACCCTAACCCTAGATCTAACTCGAACCTGAACCCTAAACCGAACCATAGCCCGAATTCTTACCCTAACCTTCAGTCTAATCCCAACCCTAACAGTCACACCAATCCTAGCTCTCACCATAACCCTAACCCTAGTTGTAACCTAATGTTTACTCTAACCCTAACTCTTAACCTAATCCTAAATCTAACCCTTACCCTAACCATTTTTGTAACCCTAACACTAATTCTAACTCAAATGTTGAAATTCTCTCCAGAACCCTAATGCTAACCTATCTGTCATGGTTTGAATTATGTCCCCCCAAAAATGTGTGTATCAATTTGGCTGGGCCATGATTCCTAGAATTGAGTGGTTGGTCTCCATTTTGTGATTGTAATTTTATGTTAAAGAGGATTAGGGTGGGATTGTAACATCACCCTTACCCAGGTCACATCCCTGATCCAATGTAAATGGAGTTTCCCTGGGGTGTGGCCTGCACCACCTTTTATCTCTCAAGAGATAAAAGGAAAGGGAAGCAAGCAGAGAGTTGGGAACCTCATACCACCAAGAAAGCTGTGCTGGGAGCAGAGTGCGTCCTTTGGACCTAGGATCCCTGTGCCTGAGAAGCTCCTAGTCAAGGGGGAACACCGAAGAGAAGAAGGCCGACAGAGAGAGAAAGACTTCCCCTGGAGCTGACGCCCTGAATTTGGACTTTTAGCCTACTCTGACTGTGAGGAAACAAACTTCTCTTTGTTAAAACCATCCACTTGTGGTATTTCTGTTATAGCAGTACTGGATGACTAAGACACTATCCCAGAATTTAACACTAACCCTAACCCTAGTGTAAGCATAACCTTAACTCTAACCCAACCCCTAACTCTATTCCTTTCCTATCCATATCTATAATAATACCCTTAAACCTAATTCATATCCTAACTTTAACCTTAAACCTAACACTAAAATTTTCGCTAACTTTATCTTTAGCCTTAGTCCTAGCCCTAACCATAATGCTAGCCCTAACCCTAACCCTAACTCTGAAACACTAACTCTAACCATAGCCATAAACCGATGCTAAATCCTGGACGTACCGTTACCCTAATTATTCTAAGTTGAAGTTTAAACTTTAACTATAACCTAGTCCTATGTGTAAATTTAACCCTAAGACTAACCTTAAACTTTACAATAGCCATATTAGTACTTATAGTCCCAGACCTAGTCCCAACTCTAATCCTACCTCTGAAACAGATTATAACCCTAAACATAACCTGTACTCTAACCATAACCCTAAGCCCAACACTACCACTAACCCTATTCCTAATTCTTACTCATAATCTAACCTGTAGCCTAAAACTAGAACCTTAAACCTAAGCTAGGAGCTAACCCTAAGCCTAGCCATAGTCCTAATTCTACCATAACACTAACACAAATCCTAGCCCTAACTGTACTTCTAACCCTAAATCTAACCCTAACATTAAGTCTAACCCTAAAATTCAACTGCTAAATCTCATCTGTACCTTAACCTTCAAACTAGCCCTAGGCCTATTTTTACATCAACGCTAAGCCTGGACCTACCTAACACTAGCCATATGCATACACCTACCCCTAAACCTAACCCATAAATAAACCCCTAAGCCTAGCATTAACCCTAATCCTAACTCTAGCCCTAGATCCAACCCTAATTCTACCCCAACCCTAACATCAGACCTAAACATAACCCAAACACTAACCCTAAATCTATCCTCAACCCTACCCTGAAGCCTATCTGTAACCTAAAACCTAACCTTAAAACTATTCCTATCCCTAATTCTAATTACACCCCTAAACCTAACCAGTAGTCTAACACTAACTCTGGGCCTAACCATACCCTATCTCTAAATTTAATCTGTATCCCAACCCTAAACCTAATAATAACCCTAAAACTGACAATAATCCTAATACAAATACTTAAACCTATCCCTAACTCTCGATGTAATCCTAACATAAAACAAATCCTATCTTTAATCCTAATCCTGACACTAACCCTAAATAGAGCCTTACCCCTAAACCTTTACCAAATCCTAACAATGCCAAAATCCTAAACTTAGATGTAACACTAACCCTAACCAGAATCCTTTTACCTTAGCTCTAACCCCACAATAACCATAAACTTAACACTAACCAAAACCTTAGATGTAACCGTAAACCGAATCCTATTATGAACCCTAACCCTAGATCTAACCTTAAATCTAATATTAACACTAACCTTAACCCTACATATAACTGTAAACCAAATTCTAACCCAAACCCTACTGCTAACCCAAGATGTAAAACTAATCTAAACCTTTAAAACGAAATCTACACCAAGGATAATCATAACCTTAAATCATAACCCCACTCTACATCTAAAAATAACACTAACTCTAACCTTAACCCTGTCCCTAACCCAAACCCTAACACCAACCCTAACACAAACCCTGACCTTAACCCGTTACTGTAAACCTAACTCTAGATCTAAACCTAACACTAACCCTATACCTTACCATAACCATAAACCTAACCGTCACTAATCCTAACTCTAGATCTAACCCTAAAACTAACATTAACCATAACTCTATCCCTACATGTAAGACTAATCTTAACACTAAACCTAGATGTAATTCTAACCCATAAACTAAAACATAAACCAAATTCTAACCCATAAACCAAAATCTTGCCCTAATCTTATCCCCTAACCATAAACATTGTTTTAACCCTAACTCTAAGGCAAACTCTAACCCTAAACTCTAATCCCTAACCCTAACCCTAACCCTACACCTTGAACACTAACCTTAACTCAAAACTCAGTGTGATCTAACTCTAACCTAACACTAAAACTAATCTTAATTCCAACACCTAACACTAACCCTAACCCTAAATATAACCTAAACGATAGCAATAATCCAAGATCTAACTCTAAACCTAGATCTAAACCTAATACTAAACCTAAATCTAACTGTAAAACTAACTTTAAATCTAACACAGACACTAACCCTAAACCAAACTCTAAACCTAAGCTTAACCCTATCTCAGAATATAACCCTAACCCTGCTTCTACCCCTAATGTAAGCTGTAACCCTAATTAAACTTAACCTTAAAAAACATTAATCCTAAACTTATCCTGAGCCTAAATCAAACCTCAATTTTAACAGTATCCTCAACACTAACCCTTGATCTAACTGTAATTCTGACTTCAAACATCACCCTAACCCCAAAACATAACTCTCTCCCTAACTCTAGATTTAACTGTAACCCTAATCTGAGATCTAAACATAACGCTAACACTAACCCTAACCCTGGACAGAAACCTAATCCTAACCCTAACTATAGATCTAAGCCTAACGATAAACCTAAATTTAAATAAAACACCTAAAATTAACCCTGACTCGAAGTATAACTATAATCCTAACCTAAACCTAGATTTAAAACGAGCTATAATTCAAACTAACCGTAACCATAACCCTAGATCAAAACCTAACACAGACCCTAACCCTAAATCTGGTCTTAAACCTATCCAAAGATCTAACCCTAACCCTAACCAGACAATTACACCTAATCCTAACCTAAAATCCAATCCTAGCAATAATCCTAGATGTAACCCTAACCTTAACTCTGAATCTAATCCAAAATCTAATCCTAAAAAAATCCCTAGATATAACCTTAAACCTATCACTAATCATAACCTTAGGTCTACACTTAAATTTAATACTAAAACTGGTAACCATACATGTAACCATTAATCTAATCTTAACTCTAATGCTAACACAAAATACAAAACTGAAACATTTAAAACTCTAACCCTAACCCAAATGCTAACTACAGAACTAACCCTAACGCTAACCCTAGCCCCTACACCTCACCCAAACCTTAAAACTAATCTTAATTTATACACACACACTAACCCTTACTAGCAATCCTAGATCTAAAACTCACCCTAAACTTAGATCTAACCCTAACTCAAACTCTAACACCAACCCTAATCATAGATCAAACACAAACTCTTAACTCACACCCAAATCCTAACCCTTAGAGCTAAACATGATCCTAGATTTAACCTTAACACTAACCCTAGATCTAAGCGTAACGCTAAGTCTATCCCACAAGCGAACCCGAACTCCTAACTTTTACCCTAACTGTAACCTTAACCCTGGATCAAACCCTGATCTTAACCTAACACATACCCTAACACTAACCCTAAACTTAACCCTAACAATAACCCCTAACTTTAACCCTAACCCTAATCTTAACTCTAGATTGAGCCCAAACCCTAACCCTAGATCTTAACCCTAACCCTAACACCCTGTCTCTAGATCAGTACCTAACCTTAACACTAACCGTAGATCTAAACCTAACATCGAACTTACTCCTAACACTAAAAATAACACTGACACCAAAACCTAAAAATAACTCAACTCTAAACCTCACCCTAAAGCTAATCCTAGATATAATCCTAACCCCCACCATAACCATAACCTGAACGCTTACCTTAACCCCAGATCTAACATATACCTTGATGGTATTTTGACCCTAACCCTAGATGTAACCCTAACCCTGACTCTAGCTATAACCCTAACCCTAATTGTAACATTAACCCTGAAATGAATGCTAACCTTAAACTTATACCTAAGCGAAACCCTAAACCTATAACTACAGATGTAACCTTAACCCTACCCTTAACTCTAACACTAAACCAAACATCTAACCCCAACCCATACCATAAACAACCCTAAACCTATCCCTAACACTGTGATGGTTAAGATTGTGTCAACTAGGCTGGGCCATGATTCTCAGTGTTTTGGCAGTCATATAATGTTGTGATCACTTCCATGTTCACATCTGATACATGATCACCCCCACGATGGGATATGCTGTAAGTAGCCAGTCAGTTGAAGGGGAGTTTCCTTGGGCATGTGGCCTGTATCAAGTGTGGGCAGATGTTCAGGCAGGGCTGTGTGGCTTTTGCTCCTTCTGGATGTTGCAGTTCACTCCTGTTCTTCTGACTTCCGATTCTTGAGACTTGAGCTAGCTGCTTACCTGAAGTCTTGCCTGCCGATCTTGGGATTCATTGATCTTCAAGCCTGTGAGCAACAGCCCTGCTCTCCAGCCTGCCAATCTTGAGTTCGCCAGCCCAAGGCTACGAGAATCAGAAGACTCTTTCCTGACACACGGACTTTGGACGTTACAACCACGTGAGCCATTTTCATAATATAAATCTCTCACTATAAATATTTAGTTAATATGCTTTACTAGTTTTGCTTCTCTAAAGAACCTAGCCTAAGGCAAACACTAAACCTAACCCTAGATCTACTTTAAACCTAATCCTAGATCTAAACCTAAACTGAATGGTAAACCACACTCTAATCCTAACACCTAATCTAACCACAACCCTAATCCTAAACCAGGATGTAACTCAAACTGGAACCCTAAACCTAACCAGAACCAGAACCCTTACCCTAACCCTCAATCTAATCCTAAACCTAACGTTAACCACAAACTTAGATCTCACTGTAAACCTAGTCCTAACATGTAGTAATCATAATCCAAACTCTAATATTAACCCTTTAACTAATCCTAAATCTAACAACCCTAACCCTGACCCCTTTTGTAACCCTAACCCTGACCCCTTTTGTAACCCTAACTTTAAAACAAACTCTAACATTAAGCTCTACCCAGAACCTTAATAATAACCCTATCCCAGGATTTAACACTAACCCTAACCCTAACCTTAGACGTCAGCCTAACCCTAACTATAACCCCTAACCTCAACACTAACCCTCTTTCCCTATCCTATCCATATTCGTAATTATACTCTTTAATCTAATTCATATCCTAACTTTAACTTTAAACTGAACACTAAGTGTGACCCTAACTTTATCCCTAGTCTTAGTCCCAGTCCTAACTCTAACCCAAGCCCTACCACTAGCCCTCACCCTAACTGAAACACTAACCCTAACCATACCCATAAATCTATGCCTAATCCTAGCTCTACCCTAGCCCTAATCATTCTAACCTGAACCGTAACCTTTACTCTAACCCTAAGCTAGTCCTATATGCAAATTTAACCCTGAGACTAACCTTAAACTTTACAATAGCCATATCAGTGGCATATCAGTAGTTATAACGCCAGGCCTAATCCTAACTCTAACCCTAGACAAGATTATAGCTCTAAACATAACCTGTATTCTAACCATAACCCTAAACCCAACCCTAACACTAACTCTACTCTTAATTCCACCCATAAACTAACTTCTACCCTAAAAATGGAACTAACATTAAACTGACCCAGAGGCTAACGCTAAGGCTACAAAGAGACCGAATTCTATCATAACACTAATGAAAGCCTTAGGAGTAGCCCTAATGGTACTTCTAACCCTAAACCTAAATCTAAGATTAAGTCTAACCCTAACCCTATCTCAGGACCTAATCAATCACTAAGTCTCATCTGTACTCTAACCCTAAACTTCAAACTAACCCAAGCTCTAATTTTACACCAACCCTAAACCTGGACCTAAATATAACACTAGCCTTATCCATATCATTACCCCTAAACGTAACCTTAACCAAAACCCTAATATTAGCCTTAACCCTAATCCAAACTCTAATCCTACCTAGATCCGGCCCTAATTCTACCCCAACCCTAACACTACACCTAAACATAACCCTAAAACTAACCCTGAACCTATCCCCAAACCTAAGCTGCAACCTAAACACTAAACTTAAACTTATTCCTATCCCTAACTCTAATTATAACCCCAAAACTAACCAGTAATCTAACAATAACTCTGGGCCTAACCAAAACCTATATAAATTTAACCTGTATCCTAACCCTAAACCTAATTAAAACCCTAAAATTTACAATAACCCTGACATCTAACACCTAAATCTATCCCTCTCAATGTAATCCTAAAACAAACCCAAATCCTAACTATAACCTTAACACTAAACTTAGATCTAACCCTAAGAGTATCGTTAATCCTAAACTTAGACGTAACGCTAACCCTAACCAGAACCCTAACTGTTCACAGTAAGCCTAGCCCTAGATCTAACGCTAACCTTCACACTAACGACTAATCCTAACTTTTACATTAGATCTAACCCTACAATAACCATAACCCTAACACTAACCAAGTCCTTAGATGTAACCCTAACTCTAACACTATCCATAAATCTTACCATAACCCTAGCTCTAACCATAACCTTAACTCTAGAGCTAACCCTAAACCTAACACTAACCTTAACTCTATTCCTAGATGTAAGACTAACCCAACACTAATCCTAGATGTAACCCAAACTCTAACCCATAAACTAAAATGTTGCCCTAACCTTAAGCCATAACCCTAACCACTGATCTAACCTTAACTCTGAGTCAAACTCTAACCCCTAACTCTAAACCTAATCCTAGAAAGGACACTAACTCCTACGCTTAACACTAACCTTAACCCAAATTCCAACCCGAGATTTAACCCTAACCCTAACACTAAAATTAACCTTAATTCCTACACTTAATAACCTAACCCAAGGGCTCACGTAAAGGATAGCAATAATCATAAATCTAACACCCACTCTAAACGTTGATCTAACTCTAATACCAAACCTAAATCTAACCTCAAAACTAACTTCAGATCTAATGCAAACACTAACCCTAAACCCAACTCTAAACCTAAATCTTAGTCATCTAGTGCTGCTCTAACAGAAGTACCATGACACTAAACCTAACCCAATCCCAAAATATGATGCTAACGCTAACCCTATTTCTATCTCTAATGTAAGATGTAACCGTAAATAAACCTTAACCTTAAAAAATATTAACTCTAAAACTAATCATGAAACTAAATCAAACCATATCCCCTAACCTAATCCTTAACAATAACCCTAGATTTAACCCTAATTGACTTTAAACCTAACCCTAACACCTAAACGTAAGCCTCTAATATCTAACCCTAAACCTTACCCTAACCAAACCTCACATTATCTCTAACTCTAATGTTTAACCTTACCATAGAATTACTTTAATTCTAATTCTATATCTAAACCTAACCTGAATCCTAACCCACACTCTAACCATAAGCCATAACATAACTTCAACCCTAACTCTAACCCTAGATCTAACTCAAACCTGAAACCTAAATCTAACCTTAACCCGAACCCTTACCCTAACTCTCAATCTAATCCTAACCCTAACAATAACCCTAATCCTAGATCTCACCTTAACCATAACCCTAACACTAGTTGTAAACTTAATCCTAAATCTAACCTTGACCCTTTACTCAATCCTAAATCTAACCCTTACCTGTAACTCTAACCCTTTTAGTAACCCTAACTCTAATGCTAAAACCTATCCAGAACCCTAACGCTAAACTTAAGAGAGGATTTAACACTAACCCTAACCCTAACACTAGATGCAAACCTAGATTTAGAGTTAGGGTTACATCTAATGTTAGAGTTAGGGTTAACATAACTAATGTAATTCATCAGTTTGTGTGGAAATTGTCAAACAGAACCTGGTATGTAAACTTTCAACAAAAATACGATAAAACATTATTTTTAAACAATAGGAAATTCCAGAAGAAAAACACCAGAACTAATAGAAAGACTCAGCAGAATAGCAGGATACAAGATCAACATACAAAAAAATCTGTTGGGAAGCAGAACCAACATGGTGCTATAGAAAGAAGCAACACACTGTCCCTCCACGATAAAGACCCAAAAAACTAAGTAAAACAGAGACAAACGTCAACCCTGGAACCCTAAGCATCAAATGAAGGGATAAAGAACCCAACAAGAACTGAATGGAATAAGAAACTGACAGACAACAGTGAGGAGAATTACGAGTGGAGGTCCCCTATTAACTAATGCAGCATGGATTAGCCATCTTGGACTCCTGTCAGAGAACGGCAGACAGGGAGTACAGGAAAGCACCTTCACGGAGCTCCCAGCAGGAGACGGAACAACCAGTAACCAGGGATATACACTTTGCCACCCCCCACCTTTCTTCCCCCCATTTGGCCTCTTCTGCTTCCCGCCAGCTGCAGTCTCTTGGCTGGGAGGAACTGGCTGTGGCCCCGTGCTGCTTGGATTCAACCCGCCCACACTGGCTTGCTCCCTGAGTGCAATTTGTTGCTGGTGTTGCTTTTTTTCCACTTCTTTTGGTTTCGTCTATGCCTCTCACCACCTCCTCCTCCTATCTCTCAAACACTTGGCTGTGTGTGGCCATCTTCGCTTCATTTTGAAAGGCTGTGAAGCACCACTCGACTGGGGAACTGCTTCCCTGGCCTGCGCCACCATGCTGGTGGGATCCCCAAGGCTATATTTTGTTTGTTTTCTTTTTCTTTTCATGGCTTGGGAGCTCCTTCTAGCCAGGCTGTACTGCGTGGCTTGGGAGCCACTTCCGCAATCTGCGCCACCACACCAGTGGGATCCCTGAAAGTATTTCTTTTTTTCTTTTTTCTTTGTTTTTCTTCATTTCTCAGTTTCTCATTTCTCTATACGTATAATCTTCTCTTCTGTTTTCTGAATACCTGATGCTATGTGACATCACTACCTCTTCTAGCCAGCCTGTACTTTGTGGCCTCAGAGCCAATTCCTCGGTCTCCACAACAACACCAGTGGGATCCCTGGGGGCTTTTTTTTTCCCTAGTTTTTTTAAAATTTTTTCTTTTTTGTTTTTCTCCATTTCTCAGTTTCTCATCACTCCACCCCAACAGCAAGCTCCCTTAGCACTCTTTTTTTTTTTGACTCTTATTTGTCTCTACTCTCTCTCCTTTTTCCCATACCCATTTTAGCTCCACACATCACAATCTGCTCCCTCCCTCCTGCCTACCTCCACTGTGCACTGAACATCAAACCCCTGAGCGGCACGGGCACAGCCTACCAGAAGCTGCCCTGTACTGATTCCTGGCTCACCCTGTCAGCCCTAGAACGTGCCACAGACAATCCATCCCAGCACCTCCCCTTCAGCTGGAACTGCCTTGCTGCACCATAGCTGAGCAACTGGCTCTGCCCATTGGACAAGGAAGTGAAAAGTATCATGCCCACAGATGCGCAAACAACAAAGAACGCAGAGTCTGCTTGCTCAGACGTAACTAAATAAAAAAGAGCAAATGAAACAAAGCTACAAATAATATATGAAAAAAATAACTATTAAATGTCCAGAAGAAAAGCAGACGATATCAAAACATATTTAAAAAAAGAACAGGATGGTTCCACTAGGCGTCCAAAATAAAACACCAGATGATTTTCTAGTAGAAGAAAAAGCACTAGAACTACCTGATAGCAGACTCAAACCTCTAATATTCAGAGTTATCAAAGAGTTAAAGTAAAAGGCAAACAAAAATAAAGAAACAATAGACAAATTCATGGAAAAGAGAGAAAAATTCAGGGAAAATACAAACCAAAAAATGGAAAAATTCAGGAAAACCATACCAGAATGCAAAAATAAATTCACAACTTGAAATCATACAAAAACAACAATTAGAAATCCAAAAGATAACAAGATTTCAGAAATGGACAATGTCATACAAAGACGGAGGAGTAGGTTTCAAACGATGGAAGACAGGATCAGCAAAATTGAAGACAAACACTTGGAAACAACTCGGAGGAAAAATCAAACAAAGAATGAAGAAAACCTGAAAATTATGTGGGATAAATTCAAAACTAAAAATTTGCAAGTGATCAGAGTTCCAGAACAGGGGGAGAAAACGGAAAACACAGAGAGGATAATTGAATAATTGCTGACAGAAAACTTCCCTAATATCATTAAAGATGAAAAGCTAACCATCCAAGAAGCTCAATGAACCCTATATAGGATAGACCCCAAAAGAAAATCACCAAGGCATATCATAATCACACTCACTAAAACCAAAGACAAAGAATCCTGAAAGCAGCTTGAGAAAAATGAAAAGTCACATATAGAGGAGAAACAATAAAACTAAGCACTGATTATTTGGAAGAAACCATGCAGGCAATGGGATGACATACATAAAACCCTGAAAAAAAAATTGCCAGGCAAGAATAATATATCCTGCAAAACTCTCGTTCAAATATGACAAGGAAATTAGGACATTTCCAGATAAACAAAAACTAAGAGAATATGTAAAAATCAAACCAAACTTACAAAAATTATTAAAGGGAGTCCTTTGGTCTGAGAACAAACAACATCAGACCACAGCCTGAATCTAGGACACAGGATTGTACCAGCCAGATACCAACCTAGGAAATGAACTTTCAAGGACTATTGAAAACCAAAAGAATTACAACACGTAACCAGAGACGTTAACCTGTAAATGACAACAACGTCAGAACAATAAAAGAGAAAATAAACGGTATAGATATAGAACTTTCTAATGGAGAAAAAGGCAAGGTGATACCAAGTAATAATACATGGTTCAAACCTAGAAAGATAAGGGTAAATTTCAAGATAACCACAAAGAAAGTTAACAAACCTACTCATCAAAATAAAGAAAAACATAAAGTCTAAGTAAAAACAAAATCTACGGAAACAAAAGAAATGAAAAAAAAAATCCACAAACAAAAGGAACTCAGTACAGGACAGTAAGAGGAACAAAGAAAACGTCAGCACCACAAAAAAAAAGCACTACGAAATGACAGCAATAAACTCATACCTATCAATAATTGCACTGAATGTAAATGGCCTAAATGTACCCATAAAGAAACAATGACAGAATAAATTAAAAAAAAATAGGATCCATTAATATGCTGTCTACAGGAGACACATCTTAGAAACAAACATGGAACTTTATTAAAAATCAAAGAATGAAAAAAATATATCAAGCAAACAGCTACCAAAACAAAGCAGGAGTGGCAATACTAATCTCAGACAAAACAGACTTTAAAACAAAATCCACCATAAAAGACAAACAAGTGCACTATATAATAATTAAAAGGATGATCCATCAGGAAGAAATAACCATAATAAACATCTATGCACCCAATGACAGGGCTTCAAAATACATAAAATACATAAAACTCTGAAAAAAGAAATTAACAAGCTCATACCATTCTCGGTAAAGGACAGAACATCTAGAAAGAAACTCAACAAAGATACGTAAGAACTAAAGGGCACAATCAGCCAACTTGACCTCAGAGACATATATAAAACACTCCACCCAACAGCTGCAAAGTACATATTCTTTTCCGATGGACACAGAACATACTCCAGAATAGATCGCTTCTTAGGCCACAGAGCTACCTCAACAAAATCCAAAACACTGAGATAATATAAAGTATAGTCTCTGACCGCAATGCCATCAAGATAGAAATTAACAACAGGAAGAGCAAGGGAAAAAAAAATCAATTACACGGAAGCATAATAACAACCTGCTTACAAACCACTGGATAACACTGAAATCAGAGACGGAATTAAAAAAATCCTAGAATCAAACAAGAATGAAAACACATCATACCAAAACCTTCAGAACACAGCAAAGGCAGTCCTCAGAGAGCAATTTATACAATAGATAAAACGAACAAAAATCAAAACATTAGCTTTACAACACGAACAAATGGGAAGAGAACAGCAAAAAAAAAAAAAAAAGCCCACAGCCACAAGAAGGACATAATAAAGATCAGAGGAGAAATACATTAAATAGAGAAAAGAAAAACAACAGAAAGAATCAACAAAACCAAAAGATTGTTTTAATATACATGCAAAAATTCTAGCCAGTAGAATTTAGCACCATTATCAAAAAAATAATACAGCATGACAAAGTAGGATTCATACCAGGCATGCAAGGATGGTTCAACATTAGAAAATCAATCAACGTAAGCCAACACATAAATGGAAGGAAAGAAAAGAATAGCATCATCATCTCAACTGACACAGAAAAGGCATTCAAAAAAGTCCAACACCCATTCCTGATAAAAATTCTGAATAAATTAGGTACAGAAAGTAAATTTCTCAATATAATAAAGGGCATCTATAAAAAATCAACCAACATCATTCTTAATGGAGAGAGGCTGAAAATATTCCCCTTGAGAACAGGAACAAGACAAGGATGCCCTTTATCACCACTCCTGTTAAACACTGTGCTAGAAGTCCTAGCTAGAGCAATAAGACAAGAAGAAAGAAAGGGCATCCAAATTGGTAATAAAAAGTAACACTGTAACTATTTGTGGATAATATGATACTACACTATACATAGAAAACCCAAAAGACTGCATGAGAAAACAACAGGAACTAATAGAAAGATTCAGCAGAGTAATACAAGATAAACATACAAAAATCAGTTGTATTCCTGTACACCAATAAAGAGAATGATAAAAAAAAAATCAGGAAAATAATACCATTTATAATAGCTTCTAAAAAAAACATTTAGGAATAAATCTAAGCAGGGATGTAAAAGATCTCTAAAAACAAAACTACAAACTACTACTGCAAAAAACTAAAAGAGATCTACATAAATTGAAAACCATACCATGCTCATGGATAGGTAAACTCAGCATTGTGAAAATGATGATTCTACCCAAAGCAATTTACAAATACAATGCAATCCTGACCCAAATACCAACAACATTCTTTAAAGACATGGAAAAACTAACTTTATATGGAAAGGGAAGAGGTCCTGGATAAGCAATGCACTACTGAAGAAGAAAAAAGTAGGAGGGCTCGCACTACCTAACCTCAGAAACTACTATACAGCTATGGTAGTCAAAACATCCTGCCACTGGTACAACAACAGATACATTGACCAATGGAACAGAATTGAGAACCCAGCTGTAAATAAAACCACTTAGTCACCTGATCTTTGACAAGGGCCCAAAGTCCATCAAATGGGGGAAAAAGTAGTCTTTTTAACAAATAGTGCTGGCAAAACTGGATGTCCATCTGCAAAATAATGAAACAGGACCCATACCTCACACTATATACATAAAGTAATACAAAATGGATCAAAGACCTAAATATAAAACCAAAAACTATAAAGTTCATAGAAGAAAAAATACGATCAATGCTAGAAACCCTAATACACAGCATTAACAGGATACAAACCATAAGCAACAATACAAACTCCAGAAGAGAAGCAAGATAACTGGGATCTTCTAAAAATTAAACACTTATTGCTCATCAAAAGACTTCACCAAAAGAGTAAAAAGTGAACCTACAGACTGAGAAAAAAATTTTGGACATTACAAGTCAGACAAAGATCTAATCTCTAAAATCTACAAGAAAATCCCACACCTCTACAACAAAAAGACAAATAATTCAATTAAAAAATGAGCAAAGGAAATGAACTGACACTTCACCAAAAAAGACATTCAAGCGGCCAACAGACACATGAGGAAATGCTCACGATCACTACTCATCAGAGAAATGCAAATCAAAACCACAATGAGATATCATTTCATGCTGGAACTACTGTTAGAAAAAAAAAAAGAAATACCAAATGTTGGAGAGGCTGCTGGGGGATCAGAACTCTTATGCACTGATGGTTGGAATGCAAAATGATACAACCATTTTGGAAAACTATATGGCGCTTCCTTAGAAAGCTAGAAATAGAAATACCGTATAATGCAGTAATCCAATTTCTAGGAATATATCTTAGAGAAGTAAGAGCTGTCACATAAACACACATATGTACACCCATGTTCACTGCAGCACTGTTCACCATAGCAAAAAGATGGAAACGACCTAGATGCCCAACAACAGATGAATGGATAAACAAACTGGTACATACACACAGTGGAGTAATATGCAGTAAAGAACAATGATGCATCTGTGAAGAATCTCATAACACGGATGAATCTGGAGAGCATTATTCTGAGTGAAATAAGTCAATCACAAAAGAACAAATATTATATGAGATCACTACTGTAAAAACTCATGAAAAGGTTTACAAAGAGAAAGAAATAATCTTTGATGGTTACGAGAAAGGGGAGGGGTGGGGGGGAACACTAAATAGACAACAGATAAGTGGTAACTTTCTTGAAGGGTAAGACAGTACACAATACTGGGGAAGCCAGCACAACTTGTACAAGGCAAGGTCATGTAACCTTCATAGACACATCCAAACTCCCTGAGGGACTGAATTGCTGGGCTGTGGGCTGTGGGGACCATGGTCTCAGGGAACATCTAGCTCAATTGGCAGAACATAGTTTAAAAAAATCTTCTATATCTTACTTCGGTGAGTAGCGTCTGGGGTCTTAAAAGTCTGTCAGTGGTCATCTAAGATACTCCACTGGTCTCACCTCCAGCAGACTGAGTCCAGTACAATTAGAAGGTGCCCAGCTACCACCACTGACTGCTCTGACAGGGATCACAACATACGGTCCCAGACACAGCTGGAGAAAAATATAGAACAAAATTCTAACTCACAAAAAAAGACCAGACTTACTGGCCTACAGAGACTGGGGAAACCCCGAGAGTATGGCCCCTGGACACCCTTTAGCTCAGTAATAAAGTCACTCCTGAGGTTCACCCTTCAGCCAAAGATTAGAGAGGCCCATAAAACAAAATAAGATGAAAGCAGCACAACAGTCCAGGGACAAGGAATAGAAGGCAGGAGGGGACAGGAAATCTTGTAATAGGGAACCCAAGGTTGAGAAGGAAGAGTGTTGACATGTCATCGGGTTATTAACCAATGTCATAAAGCAGTATGTGTACTGTTTAATGAGAAACGAGTTTATTCTGTAAATCTTCATCTAAAGTACAATAAAAAAAATCAGTTGGACTCCTATATATCAACAAATAGAACTTCAAAAGTAAATCAGGAAAACAATACTATTTATAATAACCTCTAAAAAAGGTAAAATACTTAGGAATAAATCTAACCAGGGAGGTAAAAGACCTATACAAAGAAAACTACAAAACACTATTGCAAGAAACCAAAAAAGACCTACATAAATGGAAAAACATACATGCTCACGGATAGGAAGACTCAACATTGTGAAAACGTCAATTCTATCTAAAGTGATATTTTGGAAATTATATCAAAGTGATATAATGCAATCTCGATTCAAATACCAACAGCATCCTTTAATAAGATGGAAAAAATAATCACCAACTTTATATGGAAAGGAAAGAGTCCCCGGATAATCATTACTGAATAAAAAGAACAAAGTAGGAAGCCTCAGACTACCTGATCTCAGAACCTACTATACAGCCTCAGTAGTCAAAACAAAGTGGTATGTGTACTACAACAGAAACACAGATCAATGGAACATAATTGAGAAATCAGACTTAAATCTATCCACCTATGTTCAGCTGATCCTTGACAAAAGATCAATGTCTATTAAATGGGGAAAAGACAGCCTTTTTAACAAATGGTGCTGGCAAAATGGGATGTCCATCTGTAAAAAAATGACACAGTACCCACAACTAACATCATACAAAAAAACTAACTCAAAATGGACCAAAAATCTACATAAAATGTTAAAGATCATGGAATTATAAAACAGAGACAATGCTAGGGTCCCTACTTCATGGCATAAACACAATACAAACCATAATTAACTATGTTAAAAACACCAGAAGATAAGCTAGATAACCAGGAGCTCCTAAAAATTAAACATTTATGTTCATCAAAAGACTAGGAAAAAATTTTGGCTACAACGTATCTGACAAGGGTCTAATCTCTATAATCTATAGAATACTTCAACAACTACATAACAAAAAGACAAATAACCCCATTAAAAACGGGCAAATGATATGAACAGACACTTCACCAAATAAGACAGGCAGCTAACAGACACATGAGGAAATGCTTGCGATCATTAGCCATCAGACAGAAATGCAAATCAAAACTACAAGAGATACCATCTCACCCTGACATTACTGGCACGAATCCAAAAAGAAAAAATAAAATAACAGATGTTGGAGAGGTTGTGGGGAGATTGGAACTCTTACGCACTGCTGGTGGAAAGTAAAAAGGTAAAACCACTATGGAAAACAATATGGTGTCTAGTTAAAAAGCTAGAAATAAAAATACTATATGATCCCACAATCCCACTCCTGGGAATATACCTGAGAGAAAAGAGCCATCACATGAATAGACATATGCACACCCATGTTCACTGCAGCATTATTCACAGAAGCAAAAGATGAGAACAACCTAAGTGTCCATCATCAGACGAATGGATAAACAAATTATGGCACCTACACACAACTGAAAACTATGCAACAATAAAGAACAATGATGAATCTGCAAAATATCTCACAACATGGATGAATCTGGAGAGCGTTATGCTGAGTGAAATAAGTCAATCACAAAAGGACAAGTATTGTATGAGATCACTATTATAAAAACCCAAGAAAAGGTTTACACACAGAAAAAAGCAATCTTTGATGGTTACAAGGGAAGGGAGGGTGGGAAGGGAAAACCACTAACTAGATAGTAGACAAGTGTTAACTTTGGTGAAGGGAAAGACAACATACAATACAGGGGAAGTCGGCACAACTTTAACAAGTCAAAGTCATAAAAACTTCCTAGACATGTCCAAACACCTTGAGGGACTGAGCTATTGGGGCTGAGGGCTGGAGACCATGGTCTCCTGGGACGTCTAGGTAAACTGGCATAACATAGTTAATAAAGAAAATGTTCTACATTCTACGGGTGAGTAGCGTCTGGTATATTAAAAGCTTGCAAGCTGAGGCAGGGCCAAGATGGTGGAATAGACAGATGCTTCCTATTGTCCCTTCTACAACAAAGAGCAGGAAAAACAAGTGAATTGATTATATATGACAATCTAGGAACCCTAATCATCGAAGACACAGCTTAAGAATGGGACTGAGAGGCAGATGGAAGGAGAGACAATTCAAAAGCAGTGGAAAAGTACAAACCACGAGATCACTAGCACCCTGCTAGCTGAATCTGTGCAGCACACACGAGGTGAGGCAAGCGCAACTTCCAAAGACTAGCCCCATTACATCAGGTGCAGCCAAGAAGTAACAAATCTGCACACACCTCCAGAACCAAGTAGGAACAACACCAGACCTAGGAAAAGTTAAGTGGAAGCTTCTAACCTATCACACGGGGTCAAAATAACCCCTCCCCCTCGGAGAGTTTCATAGCAGAGAATTGCCTCCTTCCTCTCACCCACCCTCCACCCTACTCAGCTCTGATACCAGTCCGGCAGTATTCAACAACTGCCACGCCCCCAAGGCACGAACTCAGGGCTCTCCACACACACACACCAGTCTTGTGGCTTTAAAAAATGCCATGCACCCTAAGTCAGGAACTCAGGGTGGGTTGGGAGGCCCTGCTGCTTCATCCAGCTACTAGAGTAAGGTGTCCACAGACTTGCAGCCCCTTCAACCCTGCCCAGACCTGTGTGGGCTGATTCAACACTGAATGCCCTCATTAGCATAAAACAACAGGGCATACGCCTGAAGCCCATTTTCAACTGCAGCAGCCAAGACTGAGCTGCAACTTCACAATATCTGACACTGTCCTGCCCCTTAAGCAGGGTCCTCACCAACCCACACCAGAGGCCTGAGGGCTTGTGGTACCACCTATTTCATCTAGCCACCCACAACAGTGGTCTGAGAACAAGTGGTGCCCCCTAATTCTTCCAGCCAACACCACCAGGTGTCCAAGGACTGACACAATACCCCCTCACTATGTGTTCTAAGGGATAGGGACACATCCTCCACCCAGGCAACCAGGGGCAGCCATTAGCCCCCTGCCTTGCTCCATACATAGACCCCTACTGCAAGATAATTATGCCTGCTCTGAAAGCTCCTACGCAGCACTGTGCATCTATGACTGTAGGTTAGAGTTTGCACCACACACTTGGTGACCGACAACCTGGACACCTGTTCCACACCAACACAAGAAAAGTGAACAGACTCCTAGGCTCACACACATAGTAGCTTCCCTGACCACCTGGAGACAGGACGTGAGAGCTTCAAAGACACGAATAACCAAAGTAGCTCACACGCCCAGCCTACTTGAGCATATCAAAACAAAACAAAACAAAAAGTTAGAACACAGTAAACAAACACAATAAATATAATAACATTGATGCTTAAGAGACAACAGTCAATATCAAATCACATAAAGAAGCAGGTCAAGACGCTTCCAGCAAGTGACCAAAATAAAGAACCAGGAAACCTTCCGGAGGAAAATAAGGTAATAGATCTACCTAAGAAAGAATTAAAAACACTGATATACACAGCTCTCCAAGATAATACAAAACTCAGACCAAGTCAAGGAACACACAGACAAAGCAAGAGAGGAATTCAGGAAAACAATACAAGAACAAAATGACAAAATTAACAGGCTGATAGAAACCACACAGAGACCGTAACTAGAGACCCAAAAGATTAACAATAAAATTTCAGATTCAGACAACTCAATAGGTCAGAGGAGCAGAATTGAGACAACAGAAGTCAGAATTAGATTGACTCGCCAAAGAAGTTATTCAGGTGGCTAACAGACACATGAAGAAATGCTCAGGATCATTAGCCATTAGAGAAATGCAGACCAAAACTACAATGAGACATCATCTTACTCCAACAAGGCTAGCATTAATCCAAAAAACACAAACTAATAAATGCTGGGGAGATTGTGAAGAGACTGGAACACTTACTGTTCGTGAGAATGTAAAATGGTACAACCACTTTGGAAATCGAATTGGCACTTCCTTAGAAAGCTAGAAATAGAAGTACCATATGATCCAGCTATCCTACTCCTTGCAATATATTCTAGAGAAATAAGAGCCATCACACAAATAGATATATGCACGCTCACGTTCATTGCAGCACTGTTTGCAATAGGAAAAAAATGGAAACAACCTAGGTGCCCATCAGTGGAAGAATGGATAAAGAAATTATGATATATCCACACGATGGAACACTATGCAACGACAAAGAACAACGATGAAGCCGTGAAACATATAACATGGAGGAATCTGGAATTTATTATGCTGAGTGAATTTAGTCAGGCACAGAAGAACAAATATCGCATAAGACCACTATTATAAGAACTCAAAAAAGGTTTAAACACAGAAGAAAACATTCTTTCATGATTATGAAGGTAAGAGTTACTCACCAACAAGATAGTAGATGAGAATTATCTTAGGTGAAGGGAAGGACAGCACACACTACAGGGGAAGTCAGCAAAACTGGACTAAACGAAAACTAAGAAGATTCCTGAATACAATCAAACACTTCGAGGGACAGAGTAGCAGGGGTGGGGGTCTGGGGACCATGGTTTCAGGGGACATCTAGATCAATTGGCATAAAAAAATTTATTAAGAAAATGTCCTGCATCCTACTTTGGTGAGTGGCATCTGGGGTCTTAAATGCTTGCAAGCGGCCATCTAAGACACATCGATTGGTCCCAACAACCTGGAGTAAAGGAGAATGAAGAACACCAAAGACACAAGGAAAGTAGTAGCCCAAGAGACAGAAACTGTCACATAAACCAGAGCCTTCATCAGCCTGAGACCAGAACTAGATGGTGCCCAGCTACCACCAATGACCACCCTGAGAGGGAACACAACAGAGTCCTGGATGGAGCAGGAGAAAGGTGGGGTGCAGAACTCAAATTCTAGTAAGAAGACCAGACTTAATGGTCTGAGACTGGAGGAACCCTGGAAAGCACAGCCCCTGGATTCTCTATCAGCCGAGAACGAAACCAATTTCCGAGGCCAAATCTTCAGACAGGGATTGGACTGGACTGTAGGACATAAAGTGATACTCGTGAGGAGCGTGCTTCTTAGCTCAAGTAAATACAAGAGACTAAACGCGCAGCTTCTGTCCTGAGGTGAGATGGGAAGGCAGAGAGGGTTAGGAGCTGGTTGAATGGACATGCGGAATCAGGGGGAGAAAGCAGGAGTGTGCTGTCACAGTATGGTGAAAGCAATTAGAATCACATAACAATGTACGTATACATTTTTGTACCAGAAAAAAATTTTAAAAAAATAATTAGATTGAAGATAAATCCCTTGACACCAATTTATTTGAGGAAACATGATAAAAAATAACTTTAAAAAATGAATAAAATCTAAGAATTATATGGGACACTATCAAAAGGAAAAACCTATGAACAATCAGAGTGCCAGAACAGGGGCAGGATAACAGAACACATAGAATTCTTGAAAATTTGGCAACAGAAAACTTTCCTAACATCATGAAAGATGAGAAGGTATCTAACCAAGAAGATCAAGGAAACCCATGCAGGGCAGACCCCAAAAGAAAGTCACCAAGACATATCGTAATGAAACTTGCCAAAACCAAAGACGAAGGTAGATCTCGAAAGTAGCAACAGATAAAAGAAAAGTCACCTACGAAGGAAAACCAGTAAGACTAAGCTCTGACTATTCAGCAGAAACCATACAGCCAAAAAGGCAATGAGATGACATATATAAAGCCCTGAAGGAAAAAACTGCTAGCTAAGAATTATATATCCAGCAAAACTGTCTCTCAGATGTGATGGCAAAATTAGGTCATTGCCAGATAAACAGCAGTTAAGGGAATTTGCAAAAACCAAACCAAAATCACAAGAAATATTACAGGGAGTCCTCCAGGTAGAGAACCAACAATTTCAGACAATACTCGAAGACTAGAACAACCAGGTATCAACCCAGGTAAGGAATTCAGAAAAACAAATCAAAGCTAAAAGACTGAAAATAGGGAACTAGAGATGTCAATATGTAAACGATGACACTGTCAAAACAAAAAGAAGGAATAAACAGTGTAGTTACAGAACTTACATATAGACAGAAAACTAAGACAATATCAAGAAATAGATTAAACTTAGAAAAATAAAAGTAAATTTTAAGGTAACCACAAAGGTAGCTAAAAAATCTACCTATCAAAAGAAAAAAGAAAAATACAGAAACTCTGCAAATATAAAATCAACAATAATGAAAAAGTTAAAAACAAAATACATAAAGAAAAAGTCAGCATAGAAAATTAAGTGAAAAAAGAATCTGGCAACACCACAAAGAAAAAAAATCAAACTAACAGTAGTAAACTCATGCCTATCAAAAATCACACTGAATGTAAAAGGCCTAAATGCATCAATAAAGAGATAGAGAATGGCAGACTGGATGAAAAAACACAATCTGTCTATACGTTTTCTATAAAAGACACACTTTAGCCAAAAAGACGCAAACAAACTCACAGGATGGAAAAATATATATCAAGCACACAACAACCAAACAAGAGCAAGAATGGCAATATTAATCTCTGACAAAACAGACATTAAAGCAAAATCCACCACAAAGAATAAGGAGGGACACTATATAACCATGAAAAAGTCAATACACCAGAAAAACATAACCAAAATAAATATATATGTGCCCAATGACAGAGCTCCAAAATACATAAAATCCAACAGCATTGAAAAGAAAAATAGCCCCACGGTAACAGTAGGAAACTTCAACACATCACTTTCAGTGAAGGACAGAACATCTAGAAAGAAAATCAATAAAGATACGGAATATCTAAATGCCACAATCAAACAACTTGACCTCATAGACATATACAGAACACTCCACCAAAGAACACCAAAGTATACATTCTTTTCCAATGCACATGGAACATTCTCCAGAACAGACCACATATTAGACCACAAAGCAAGCCTTAACAGAATCCAAAACACTGAAATATTAAAAGCATCTTCTCTGACCATAAATCCATAAAAGTAGAAATCAACAGCAAACAGCAAGGGGGAAAAAAAAACACATAGAAACTGAATAAAACCTTATTTAAAAACTACTAGGTTAAAGAAGAAATCAAGGATAGAATAAAGAACGGAATGGGAATCAAAACACATCTTACCAAAATCTTTGGGACACCGCAAAAGCAGTGCTTAGAGGTCAATTTATAGCAGTAAATGCACATATCCAAAAAGAAAAAAGGCAAAATCAAAATATTAACCCTATAACTTAAGCAAATAGAGAGCAGCAAAAGATCTTATGCACCAAAAGAAAGCAAATAATAAAGATTAGAGCAGAAATAAATAAAATAGAGAATAGAAAAACAACTGAAAGTCAATAAAACCAGAAGTTGGTTCTTTGAAAAGATCAACAAAATCAACAGACCATTGGCCAGACTAACAGAAAAACAGGAGAGAAAGCGAATATCTCAAATAAGAAATGAGATAGGTGATGTCACAACAGAAAGCCAAATGAAATAAAAACGATCATAACAAAATACTATGGAAAATTATACTCCAACAAATTTGAAAACCTAGAGAAAACAGACAAATTTCTAGAAAAAAACTACCTACCTGAACTAACATAAACTTGAGAAAAACTGAATAGATCCATAACAAAAGAAGAGATTGAAGAGGTAATAAAAAAAACTCCTAACATAAAAAAGCCATGGCCCAGACAGCTTCACTGGAGAATTCCATCAAACTTTCAGAGAAGAGTTAACACCAAAACTACTAAACCTATTTCAAAGCACAGAAAAGGAAGGAATACTTCTGAACTCATTCTATGAAGCCAGCATAACCCTGATACCAAAGCCAGGCAAAGACACCACAAAAAAAGAAAACAACACACCAATGTCCCTCATGAACACAGACACAAAAATCCTGAACAAAATTCAAGTTAACAGAATTCAACAGCATATCAAAAAAGTAATTCATAATGACCAAGTGGGATTCATACTACGTATGGAAGGATAGTTCAACATTAGAAATTCAATCAATGTAACCCATCACATAAATAAAACAAAACAACCACACGATCTTATCAATCAATGCAGAAAAGGCATCTGACAAAGTCCAACACTATTCTTGATAAAACTCTCGGCAAAACAGGAATAGAAAGGAAATTCTTCAACATTATAAAGGGCAATTACAGAAACTAAACAGCCAACATCATTCTAAATGGAGAGACTGAATGCATTCCCCTTGAGAATGGGAACCAGACAAGGATGCCCTTTATCACCACTCTTATTGAACACTGTGCTGGAGGTCCTAGTCAGAGCAAGAAGGCAAAAAAAAGAAATAAAGGACATTCGAATTGGTAAGGAAGAAGTAAAAGTATCCCTATTCACAGATGATATGATGTTATACAAAGAAAACCCAAAAGAATCCACAAGAAAACTGGAACTAATAGAAGATTTCAGCAAAGTATCAGGCTACAAGATAAAAATATAAAAATCAGTTGGGAGTTGCAGCAAAATGGCGCTCCAGGCAGAAGCACCATGCCATCCCTCCACAGCAAAGATCCGAAAAACTAAGCTGAACAGAGAATACAACAATCCTGAAACCCTAAAACATCGGATGAAGAGATAAAGAACTCGGCCAAGCACCAAATGGAGTGAGCAAACTGACAGAGAACGGAGAGCGAGGAGAGATTCATGCAGAGGTCCCCTACGAGCTAACGCAGCACGGATCCACCATCTTGGACTCCTATCAGAGACCAACAAACGGGGTAAGAAAAAGCAGCCTCATGGAGCATCCAGTGGGAGACAAAACAACCGGTAATTGGCGATATACACTTTCCCACCCCCCACACTTCTTCACCCCAACTCCGCCTCCTCTGCTTCCCACGGCCACAATCTCTTGACCAGGAATCACCGGCTGCTTGGATTCCACACACCCGAAAGGGGCTGGCTCTCTGAGTGCCATTTGTTGGCTGCTGGTGTTGCTTTTTTCCAGTTCCTTTGACTTCTTCCTTACCTCTCACCACCTCCCCCTCCTTTCGCTCAAATACCTGGCTCCATGCACCATCTTTGCTTCTTTCTGAGGGGCTGCAGAGCTCCAGTAATTTGTGATATACGCTTTCCCACCCCCTACCCTTCTTCACCCACACTCGGCCCCCTCTGCTTCCCGCGGACACAGCCTCTTGTCCGAGAAACACCAGCCCGCACTAGCTGGCTCTGAGTGCCATTTGTTGGCGGCTAGTGTGGCTTTTTTTTCTGCTTCCTTTGGTTTCTTCCTTACCTCTCACTGCCTCTCGCTCCTTTCACTCAAACACCTGGCTCCGTGCGCCATCTTTGCTTCTTCCTGAGGCACTGTGGAGCTCTGTTTGAGTGTGGAGCTGCTTCCCGGTCTGGGCTGCCATGCTCGTGGGGTCCCAGGGCTTTTGTTCGTTTGTTTGCTTTGAATTGTTTGGTTTTCTTTTCCTTTTCTTGATTTGGGAGCCCTTTCTGGCCAGGCTGAGCTGCGAGGCAAGGAGACTTCTCCCTCGGCTTGCACAGACGTGCAAAGGGATCCCTGAGGACATTTCATTTTTCACTGTTTTGTTTTCTTTCTGGTTTTGGGGGGCTTTTCTTCTTCTTTTTTAATTTGTTTTGTTTTCTTTTCCCTCTTTTTCCCCTTTTGTCTTTCTTCATTGCTCAGTTTCTCGTATCTCTCTATCTCCCTTCTCTTTCTCTTCCCTTAATACCCGGCGTTGTATACCTCTATGCCTTCTAGCCAGGCTGTACTGCAACACCTAGGAGTGACCTCCCCAGACCACATAGCTGCACCAGTGGGATCCCTGGGAACTTTGTGGTTCTTTAACCTTTCCAATTTTTGTTTATTCATTCTTTTCTTTTCTTCCTCTTCCTCTTTCCTTTTTTCTCCATTTCATAGTCTCTCATCTCTCCACTCCAACAAGCTTCCCTAACATTCTTTCTTGTTTGTATGTTTTTGGCTCCTGTTCCTCTCTCCTCTCTCCCATATCCATCTTAGCTCCACACATAACTATCTCCCTGCTGCATCCTGCCTACCTGCACCAGGCGCTTAACATCACACCACCAAGCAGCACAGGCACGGCCTACTGGAACCTCCCCTGCAATGATTACCGACCCACTCTGGTGGCTGTAGTAAGTGCCACGAACAACCCATCCCAGTAACTCCTCTTCAGCTAGACCTGCCCTGCCGTACCATATCTGAGTGATTGACCTTGCCAGTTGGAGAAGGAGGCGAAAAGTATTGTGCCCACAAATGAGAAAACAACAAAGAACACACAGTCTGCCTGCTCACAGTCAAATTTAGAAAAAAAAGGGATGAAACAAACAACTCTACATCAATAAACAAGAAAAATAACTACTGAATGCCCCGAAGACAGCAGACAATATCAAAACATTTACAAAAACAGGACAGCATGGTTCCAGTAGGCATCAAAAATAAAACACCAGATGACTCTCCAGTGCAAGAAAATGCACTAGAACTACCTGATAGGGAATTCAAATCTCTAATACTCAGAATTCTCCAAGAGCTGATGCAAAAAGCTGACAAACATGAGGAAAAAACAGACAAATTCATGGAAAATACAGACAAAAAATTGGAAGAATTCAGGAAAATAATGCAGGAACAAAATCCCAAAATAAATTCACAACTAGAAATTACACAAAGACAACAATTAGAAATCAAAAAGATAAACAAGATTTCGAGACTGCACGGTGTCACAGAAGGGCTGAGAAGCAGATTTGAAACAGTGGAAGACAGGATCAGTGGAATTAAAGACAAACACTTGGATACAACTCTGTTTCAGGAAAACTCAGAAAAAACAACCAACACAAATGAAGAGATCCTGAGAGTTATGTGGGATACAATCAAAAGCAAAAATTTTTGAGTGATTGGAATTCCAGAACAGGGGGAGAAAACAGAAAACACAGAATCATTGAAGAACTGCTGACAGAAAACTTTCTCAATAACATGAAAGATGAAAAGCTGGCCATCCAAGAAGCTAAACGAACCCCATACAGGACAGATCCCAAAACAAAATCACCAAGGCATATCATAGTCACACTAACCAAAACCAAAGACAATCCTGAGAGCAGCTCGTGAAAAACAAGTCACATACAGAGGAGAAACAATAAGAATAAGCTCAGATTACTCGACAGAAACCATGCAAGCAAAAAGGCAATGGGATGACACATATAAAATCTTGAAAGAAAAGAATTGTGAGCCAAGAATAATATATCCGGCAAAACAGTCATTCAGATTTGATGGTGAAATTAGGTCATTTCCAGATAAACAAAAATTAAGAGAATATGTAAAAGTCAAACCAAACTTATAAGAAAAAGTGAAACCAAACTTATAAGAATTATTAAAGCGAGTTCTTTGATCTGAGGACAAACAGCTTCAGCTCACAGGCAGACTCTAGGACGCAGGATCGTACCAGCCAGATACCAATCTAGGAAATGAACTCTCAAGGACTATCCAAAACCAAAAGAAATACAACAGGGAATCAGGGCAGTTAAAAAGGAAATGACAACATCAAAACAATAAAAGAGGGATTCAACGGCATAGGTATAGAACCTTCTAATG
>NW_004444200.1:218264-247223 GCF_000243295.1 Trichechus manatus latirostris
ATGTGTACTTCTGTTTCATGAGAAACTATTTCTTCTGTAAGCCTTCACCTGAAGTACAATAAAAAAAAAGGAAGAGTCAAAAATTTGAGAAACTGAAGACCAAAAAAACCTCAAAACAACCGAAATATTTGTAAAACACCTAATATCTTCTGTTCTCAAGATACATATGGAAAATCAATAACTACTTTTCAGTGTTTTACCTTTGATTTATTTTTGTGACTTCCTTACCTAGGTTGATATCTTGGTCCTGGTCTGGCTTCAGCAATTGTGGCACCCCCTGGGCCAGAAGTAGGACCCATCGCATGCCCTGAGCCATTCTCCCAGCTTTGGAGAGGGAACAAATAAACAAACAGGAAAAAATAATCTGCCAGCTCCCCTAAACCAGGAACTCAGGGCAGGCACAGCCCCTTTTTGCCTAGGACAGGCATAAGGGGTCCACAGACTTTGAATGCCTTTCACCCCTCCATAGACCTGTGTAGGTCCATTTCAACAGTGTAGGTCCTCATTAGCACAATACAACAGGGTATATTCCTGAAGCCTGTTTTCATCTGTATCAGCTATAAGGGAGAGTGGCTGATTCGTGATATTTGACAACACACTTCCCATTAAAAAGGGTCCTTACCTACCCACATCAGTGGCCTGAGGACTCGTGGCTCCACGCACTCCACAGAGCCACCTGCAAGAAGGGTCCAAGAATAAGTGGCAACTCCCAGTCCTTACATCCAACAGCATTGGGAGCCCATAGCCCTGCTACAAAACCCACCTACCTGTGCACTCTAGGGAACAAGGACATGCCTTCCACCCAGACACTCAGGGGCACCAATCAGCCACCTGCCTTGATCAGCACGTGACCCTCTACTGCAGCCAGATACTTGTACCTACTCCAGTCACCCCTTCCGCCTAGGACTGCAGGTGAGAGCCTCCACCGCACACTTGGTTACCGATGACCTGGATACCTGAGCTGAATCCACGCAAGAAAAGTAAACGGCTCCTGGTCTCATATACCTAGTAACAGCTATAGCCACCTGGAGACAGGATGTGAGAGCTTCAAAGATGCCAATAATCAGTCTAGCTCACATGACTAGCCTATTTGGATATATCAAAACAAAATAAAACAAGAAGCTAGGACACAGTAAGCAAACATAAAGTAAATAAATATAATAACTTTTCGATGGCTCCGAGACAACAGTCAATATTAAATCACATAAGGAGGCAAACCGTGATGGCTTCAGCAAGCCACCAAAACAAAGATTCAAGAAACCTGCTGGAGGAAGAGAACTTCTTGGAATCACTGGAGGTAGAATTCAAAAGATTAATATACAGAGCTCTTCAAGATATCAGGAAGGAGATCATGCAAAACGCAGAACAAGCCAAGGAATACACAGACGAAGCAATAGAGGAATTTAAGAAGATTAGAGAAAAGCATAATGACAAATTTAACAGGCTTCAAGAATCCATAGAGAGATAGCAATCAGAAATCCAGAAGATTAACAATAAAATTTCAGAATTATACAATTCAGTAGAAAGTCATAGGAGCAGCATTGTGGCAATGGAAGTCAGAATTAGTGAGATTGAAGATAAAGCACTTTACACCAACTTATTTGAGGAAAAATCAGATAAAACAATTTTAAAAAATGAAGAAACCTTAAGAATTATGTGGGATTCTATCAAGAGGAATAACCTACCAGTGACTGGAGAACCAGAACAGGAGTGGGATAACAGAAAATACAGAGAGAATTGTTGAAGATTTATTGGCAGAAAATTTCCCTAATATCATGAAAGATGAGAAGATATCTATCCAAGAAGTTCATTGAACCAAACACAAGGTAGATCCCAAAAGAAAGTCACCAAGACATATAATAATCAAACTTGCCAAAACCAAAGATAAAGAATTTTAAGAGCAGCTAGGGATAAATGAAAAGTCATCTACAAAGGAGAGTCAATAAGACTAAACTCGGACTACTCAGCACAAACCATGCAAGGCAAGAAGGCAACAGGATGACATATATAAGCCCTTGAAGGAAAAAAAATCGCCAGCCAAGAATTATATATCCAGCAAAACTGTCTCTCAAATATAATGGTGAAATTAGGGCATTTCCAGATAAGCGGAAGTTTAGGGAATTTGCAAAAGCCAAACCAAAATTACAAGAAATACTAAAAGGAGTCCTCCAGTTAGAAAATCAATAATAGCAGATAACAACTCAAGACTATAACACAGGACAGAACGACCAGATATCCACCCAGATAGGGAAGTCACGAAAATAAATCAAAGCTAAAACACTGAAAATAGGGAAACAGAGATGTCAATATGTAAAAGATGACAACATTAAAACAAAAAAGAGGGACTAAATAATGCAGTCATAGATCTTTCATATGGAGAGGAAGTCAGGCAACATAAAGAAATAAAAGATTCATTTAAACTTAGAAAAATAGAGGTAAGTATTAAGGTAACCACAAAGGAAACTAATAATTCTACACATTAAAATAAAAAACAAGAAAACCATGGAGTCAGCAAATACAAAATCAACAACAATGAAAAAGATGAAAAGAAAATACATAAAGAAAAACAACTCAGCACAGAAAATAAGTGGATCAAAGAAACTGTCAACAACACACACACACAAAGACATCAAAATGACAGCACGAAACTCATACCTACCAATAATTACAATGTATGTAAATGCACTAAATGCACCAATAAAGAGACAGAGAGTGGCAGAATAGATGAAAAAACACGATCCGTCTATAAGCTGCCTACAAGAGACACATCTTAGACTCAAAGACACAAACAAACTAAAACTCAAAGGATGGAAAAAAATATATATCAAGCAAACAATACTCGAAAAAGAGCAGTAGTGGCAATATTAATCTCTGACAAAATAGACTTTAAAGCAAAATCTACCATAAAGGATAAGGAAGGACACTATATAATGATTAAAGGGTCAATACACCAGGAGGACATAACCGTAATAAATATTTATACACCCAAACAGGGCTCTAAAATACATGAAACAAACTGTAACATCATTGAAAAGAGAAATACACGGTTCCACAATAGTAGTAGGAGACTTCAACACAGCACTTTTGGTGAAGCACAGAGCATCTAGAAAGAAAATCAATAAAGACATGGAAGATCTAAATGCCACAATCAGCAACTTGACCTCATAGACATACAGAACATTCCACCCAACAGCAGCCAAGTATACTTTCTTTTCCAATGCACATGGAACATTCTCCAGCACAGACCACATATTAGACTGCAAAGCAAACCTTAACAGAATCCAAAACACTGAAATATTACAAAGCATTCTCACCATAAAGCCATAAAAGTAGAAATCAATAACAGAAAAAGCAAGGAAAAGAAAAAATCAAATACATGGAAACTGAACAATACCTTGCTCAAAAACTGCTAGGTTATAGAATAAATCAAGGACAAAATTAGTTCATAGGATCAAATGAGAATAGTTGTATGCTTAAATAAAAATCACTGAAATTTTATTAAAGTCTGAATTTTTCTCTTAACAAGGTTAAGGTTAGAAGCAAGGCTATGTTTAGGACTAAACATAAGGTTAGGGTTAATTTTGTAGTGGAGGTTAGGGTAAATATTAAGGTTAGGGTTATGTTTTGGAATAACATTAGGACTTGGGTTAGGGTTAGTGTTAGGGCTAAAGTTAAACATAAGGTTTGCGCTTGTGTTAGGATTACATTTAGGGTTAGGATTACAGTCGAGTTCGGGGTTAGGGCTTTGTTTAGGGCTAGGTTTAGGGTTCAAATTAAGGTTAGGGTTATGGTCAGTGTTTTGCCTCAAATTAGGGTTAAGACTAGGGTTAGGACACGGGTTAGGTTAGGGAGGTGTTAGAATTTTGGATATGGGTTAGTGTTAGGGTTAGGTTTAGGGTAAGGGTTAGGTATAGTGTTAGGGCTTAGTGGGTAGTTAAACAGTTTAGGTTAAGGTTGCCATTAGGTTTGGCATTTGAGATGGGGTTGGAACTGAGGTTAGTATTAGGGTTAGTGTTTTTAGTATTTAGGAAATACTGTAAAGTTTAAGGTTGTAGTTCAGTGTCAGGTTAAGTTTGGAATTAGGGTTAGGGATATGGTTAGGGCTGAGAAGAGTTTAGGTCTAGCAATAGGGTTAAACATAGGGTTAGGGCTCATGTTATTGTGTGTGTTAGAGTTAGTCTTAGGGTCAGTGTAAGGGCTATAATTACAGTTATAACTAGGGTATAGGTTAGGTTTGGGAGTATGGTTAGGGTTAGGGTAAGTGCTCAGGTTAGGTTTAGGATTATTGTAGGGTTTAAACATAAGTTTAAGGCTCATGTTAGTGTTATGGTTAGGGCTAAGTTTAGGGCAGCGGTTATTCTTATGCTTATATTTAGGGTTAGGGTTAATTTTAGGCCTTGTGTTAGAGTTTGAGTAGTGTTATGGTAAGAGTTGGGGTTATAGTCAGGGTTAGTGGTAAGATAAGGAATATAGTTAGGATTAGGGTAAAAGAGTTTACATTAGAGATTCGGTTAGAGTTAAATTTAGGATTATGGTTAATCATAGAGTTAGGGCTCATGTTAGGGTTAGTGTCAAGTGTAGGGCTGGAGTTATCGTTATGGTTATGGTAAGGGTTATTATTAGTGCTTGGGTTAGGGTTAGGACTAGGACTAGGTTTGGGACTAAAGTTAAATCTAGGGTTATGTGTAGTTTTAAGTTTATGGCTAGGGTGAGAGTTTAGGGATAGGTTTAGTTTTAGTTTTTTTTTTTTTTTTTTTTTTGGTTAGCATTAGGTCTGGAGTTAGAATTAGCATTAAGTTTAGGTATAGCACTAAGTCTTGGTTTATGTTTAGGTCTATTGTTAGTGTCAGGGTTAGGGATCAGGTTAAAGTTAGGGTTAGGTTTAGTGATATATCTGCAGTTAGGTATAGTATTAGTGTTAGAATTCTGTTAGGTTTAAGGTTAGGGTTAGAGCTAGAATTGGGCTTAGTTTAAGGGATTAGGTTAGGATTACCTTTAGGTTTGAGGTTAGAGATAGGGTTGTGCCTGGGCTGGGTTGGGATTAGGGGTTATGGTAAAGTTTAGGGTCAACATTAGGTCTCGTGTTAAGTTTAGAGCTGGAGTTAGGGATAGGGTAAGGGACGGGATTAGGAAAAGTCTAAGATTAGAGTTAAACATAGTGTTAGACTTGTGTTTCTCGTGTTAAGTTTAGAATTAGGGTTAGGGATAGGGTTAGGGTAAGGTTAACATAGTGTTAGACTTATGTTAGGATTAGTGTTATTGTTAGGTTTAGGCTAAGGGTTAGGGCTAGGGCTGGGTAGGGTTATGGTTAGGATTAGGACTATGGTTAGGTTTAGGGTTAGGGTTATGACAGGGTTACAGTTAGAGACTGGGAAGGGTTGAGGTTAGGATACGGGTTAAACATCGGGTTAGGAATCATGTTAGCATTAGTGTTAGGGTTAAAGTTAGAGCTAAGGTAGCATTATGGTTATGGTTTAGGGTTAGAGTTAGTTTTAGGGTTAGCCTTAGGGCTTGCATTAGGGTTGAGTAGTGTTGTCTAAGGGTTTGGGTTACATTTATTGTTAAGATTAGGGTTAGGAATGATTTTAGGGTTAGTTTTAGGTTTAGGTTATGGTTACCATTAGGACACATGTTAGGGTTATAGTCAGGCTTAGGGTTATGGTTAAAGTCAGGTTATTGTTAGAGCTCAGGTTAGAGTTAGGTATAGGATGGTGTTTTAACATAAGGGTAGGGCTTGTGTTAAGAATTAATTTTACGGTTAGAGTTAGACTTAGTGTTGAAGCTGGATGTCTTAGAGTTCTAGTGCTGCTATAACAGAAATACCACAAGTGGATGGCTTTAAGAAAGAGAAATTTATTTTCTCGCAGTCTGGTAGGCTAGAAGTCTAAATTCAGGGCACCAGCTCCAGAAAAAGGCTTTCTCTCTCTGTCGGCTCTGGAGGAAAGTCCTTGTCATCAATCTTTCCCTGGTCTTGGAGCTTCTCAGGCACAGGGACACCGAGTCCAAAGGATGCACTCTGCTCCTGGCACTGCTTTCTTGGTGGTGTGAGGTCCCCATGTCTCTCTGCTCACTTCTCTGTTTTATATCTCAAAAGAGATTGGCTTAAGACACCACCTACTCTTGTAGAAGAAATCCTGGTGGTGTTGTGGTTAAGAGTTCAGCTGCTAACCAAAAGGTCAGCAGTTCGAATCCACCAGGCACTCCTTGGAAACCCTATGGGGCAGTTCTATTCTGTCCTATAGGGTCGCTATGAGTCAGAATCAAATGGACTGCAACGGGTTTGGGATTTTTTTTTTTTTTTTTTTTTTTGGTTAATCTTGTAGATTGAGCCCAGCCTCATTAACATAACTGACGCTATTCCCATCTCAGTAACATCATGGAGATAGGATTTACAACATACAGGGATATCACATCAGATGACAAAATGGTGGACAATCACACAATACTGGGAATCATGGCCTACCCAAATTGATACACATAATTTTGGGGGACACAATTTAATCCATGACACTGAGGGTACAGTTACAGCTAGGTTTAAGGTTAGGGTTAAGGCTAGCATTGGGGGTTAATTTAAGAGTTTATGTTAGGACAGAGTAGAACTGCCCTATAGGGTTTCCAAGGATCACATGATGGATTCGAATTGCCAAACCTTTTGGTTAGCAGCTGTAGCTCTTAACCACTACGCCACCAGGGTTTCCAGGACTACCAAACTGACCCTAATTAAAACTTGGGTTAAGACTTGGGTTAGGGTTACAGATAGAATTAGAATTAAATATAGGTTTATGACTCTAGATAGGGTTAGGTTTAAGACTGGAGTTTTAGCGTTATGGTTACACTTAGAGTTAGGTTTTAGGTTAAAAAACACCAAACCCGTTGCTGTTGAGTCGATTCCGACTCATAGTGACCCTATAGGGCAGAGTAGAATTGCTCCATAGGGTTTCCAAAGAGTGGCTGGTGGATTTGAACTGCTGATCTTTTGGATGGCAGCCATAAGTCTTAACCACTGCACCACCAGAGCTCCGGTTTTAGGTTAGGATGAGGGTTTAGCAATAGGTTTAGTGTCAGGGTTCTGGTTATGTTTAGGGTTAGGGCTGGGATTAGCATTAGCATTAGATTTAGGGTTAGCATTTGGGCTCTTCTAGGTTTAGGTCTACAGTTAGTGTTATAGTTAGGACTTGAGTTATGGTTAGGTTTAGGGTAAGTGCTAGCATTAGTGTTAGGATTAGGATTATGGTTATGGTTAGGTTTATTGTTAGGTCTTGGATTAGGTTTAGGGCTAGCATTAGTGTTAAACATAGGTTTAGGGCTCATATTAAGGTTAGGGTTAGTTTTAGGATTAGTTTAGGTGGTATATCTAGGGTTAGGTAAAGCATTAGTGTTACAGTTTTATTTTGGTTTAAATTAGAATTAGGGCTAGTGATAGGGATTAGCAATTAGGTTAAGGGTTTAGGTTAGGATTGCCTTTAGGTTTTCGGTTTGAATAGGGCTGCAGTTCGAGTTGGCTTTAGGGTTAGGGTTAGAGGCTACAGTAAGTTTTAGGATTATGTTTAGGTCTTGGGTTAAATTTGGGGTTAGGGTTGGGGATAGGGTAAGGGATGAAATGAGGTTAGGTGTAGGAGTAGGATTGAACATAGGCTTAAGCTTGTGTTAGGTTTAATGTTATGTTTAGGTTTGGGCTAAAGGTTAGGGTTAAAGCTGTGGTTAGGGTTATGGTTAAGGTTAGGATTAGGGTTAGGATTACGATAGGGTTAGGGCTCATGTTATGTTTCAGGTTAGGATACGTGTTAAACATAGGTGCAGGGCTCATGTTAGGTTTAGGGTTAAGGTTATGGTTTAGGGTTAATATTACTGTTATGGTTAGCTTTAATGCCTGACTTAGGGTTGGGGTAGAGTTTGTAAAGTGTTGTGATTACAGTTAGGGTTAAATTTTGTGTTAGGGTTAGGGTAAGGTTTATGGTTATGGTTTGAGTTAGTGTTTTCATTAGGGCTGGGGATAAGTTTTGGGTTAGGGTTGGGTTTAGTGTTATGGTTAACATTTAACTTGGTTTAGGGTTAGGACTGCTTAGGGTTAAGGTTTAAGCTAAGGTTCACATTGAACTCAGGTAATAATTGAGTCTAAGATTAAGGCTAAATATATGTTTAGGGCTTGTGTTAGTGTTACAATTAGGGTTAAGATAAGTTTAGGATTAGGTTTAGTATTGTAGTTAGGTTATGGTTAGGGTTAGGCACAGGGTGAATTTTAAGGTTAGTGTTGTGGCTGGGGTAAGCATTAGCATTAGGTTTAGGGTTAGCAATACTGATCAGTTTAGAATTATGATTAGATTTAAGGTTAGGTCTTGGGATAGTTTTATGGTTTGGGTAAGTGTTAATGTTTAGTTATGATTAGGATTAGGTTATGGTTAGTGCTAGTAATAGTGTTAAACATAGGCTTAGAGCTCCTGTTATGGTTAGTGTTAAGGTTAGGGTTACTCTTAAGGTTACAGATAAGATTATGTTTAGGCATAGGGTTATTGTTGGGGTTTGGGTTAGATTTGGGTTTGAGATTAGGCTTATGGTTAGATTTAGGTTGAGATTTAGGATTAGAATTAGAATTCTGGTTAATTTTATTGATTTGGTTACAGTTAGGATTAAAGCTCAGTTTAGTGTTTGGGTTAGGATAAGAGTTAAAGTTTGAGTTAGCTTTAGGTTTAGCATTAGTGCAAGGTGTATAGTTAAGTTAGGTATAGGAGTAAAATTAGGGGTAGGTTTGGGGTTGTGGTTTGTGCTGTGCTTATGTTTAAGGTTAGTGTTAGGGTGGGTGCTACAGCTTGGGTTATATTAGAGCTAGGATTTTGGTTAAACATAGGGTTATGGTTTGTGTTAGGTTTAAGTTAGAGTTAATGTTACTATTAAGGTTAGGGTTGAGGCTGGCATTATCATTATTGTTATATATATAGTTGAGTGTTATTGTTTGATTTAGGGTTATGGTTAGCGTTAATCTTAAGGGTTGTCGTTAATGTTATGGTTAGCTTTAAGGCTTGGATTATGGTTACGGTTAGAACTAGGAATCTGCTTATTAATACAATTAGGGTTCTTATTATGGTTAGTGTTAGAGTTAGGGTTAGACTGAGAGGTAGATTTAGGGTGGGATTAGGGTTATGTATTTGGATTAGTGTTAGGGTTGATATTAGGTTTATGTATGGTTTTAGGTGTACCATTAGTGTTAAGGTCTAAAAATGACGTCAAGGGCATCAGACCTCCTCACCTAACCTCACAAGGTGAAGGAGAGAGTATATCAGCATCAACAGCCCAAGGCTGATTGTTATGAAGTGTAGGTCAAACATACCTCTACTATCCAAACTTTTTACCGTTTCTGACACCAGCCATTCCTCTCACGGCGCTCTCTACTCCTCTGCTGGGTTCAATACTTTGTTGCAATTACCACACAGAAATCACAGACCATACTCACTGTTATGGGGTTTATTAGGGAAGTAACAGGTTACAATGCAATGTCAGGAATGATTCAGGATACAGTTCTTCGATCAGTACAGCCACTTCTCAGCTGTGCCCACATGCAGACCTCTCTTTGTTCCTTAGCCCGTTGGCCCCTCAGCCTGACCTCTGTCCTGCTCGGGCATGTGTTACAAAGCTCTTTAGCTCTGCCAATAAATACCCAGGGGCATCTCACTCTGCCAGTAAGCCTCAGCCCAAAGACACTCAGCTCTTTCACTTCATTGGTTGGCACACCCACTGTAACTGCCTTGCTCTGTGGGCCAGGAATCCCACTGCACTGTCTCGAGCCCATCTCCTGGTTCTGCAGCTGCCATTTCTCTGCTGCTGCCTCTCGCTGTCTTGCACTGTCTCCAGTGTTACAGCCCATTCTCTCTGTTTCCTGGTTCTAAGAGGTTCTCAGCACAGGGACCCTATGTCCAAAGGATGTGCTCTGCTCCTGTCTCATCATATTGGTGATAGTGAGGTCCCTTCTTTCTGCCTCAGGGATGGCTCATTTTAAGCCTAGTGGCATGGCAAAACTGCCCAGTCCCCTCATTATGGTTCTATGCACCTTATTTGCATGGTCTCAACCCACAAGTGTGCCATGCCCCTTATTTGCATTATTAACAAGCTGTCTGTTATGGATTGAATTGTGTTTCCTAAAAATGTGTGTCACCTTGGCTAGGCTATGATTCCCAGTATTGTGTGGTTTTCCACCATTTTGTGATCTGATGTGATTATTCTATGTGTTGTAAATCCTAACCTCTATGATGTTAATGAGACAGGATTAGAAGCAGTTATTTTAATGAGGCAGGACTCTACAGGATTAGAGCCAAGTTCTTTTGAGATATGAAAGAAAGAATTGAGCAGAGAGGAAAAGGACCTCCTTCCCACCAGGCAAGAAGAGCCAGGAGCAGAGCACATCCTTTGGACCTGAGGTCCCTGTGCTGAGAATCTCCTAGACTAGGCAGCAGAAGATTGATGACAAGGACCTTCCCTCAGAGTCAACAGAAAGAAAAAGACTTCCCCTGGAACTGGCACCCTGAATTTGGACTTATAGCCTCCTAACCTAGGAGAATAAATTTCTGTTTGTTAAAGCCATCCGTTTGTGATATTTCTGTTATAGCAACACTAGATAATTAAGACACTGTCCAATCCTCTTGGTGGGCCACAAGCACTTTATCTGCATAGTCCCACCCAATCTTTTGTGGGTAGTTACAAGACCATGGCTAGAAAAGCCACACAAAAGTGATCCATTGCTCCACATAAGGTTAGAGTTAATTTTAGGGTAAGGGTTAAGGATAGCATTAGGTGTTTGGTTAAGGGGTATGGTTAGGATTATCAATAGGATTGAAGTTGGGGTTGTGGTTAGCATTAGGGTTAGGGGTTAGGACTAGGGTAAGAATTAATGTTAGTGTTAGGATTTGGGTTAGGGCTAGGGTTAGTGTTGCACTTAGGGTTAACTTTTGGGTTAGTGTTAGGACTCAGGTTAGGGTTATGATTATAGTTAAGGTTAGGGTTAGAATTAGAGATAAGTTCATGGTTAGGGTTAGGTGTTAGAGTTTAATGTTCGTATTAGGTTTTGTTTTATGGTTAGGGTTAGATTTAGGGTGATTGTTAATGCTCAGGTTAGGCCTATGATTATGATTAGGGGTATGATGGAGCTAAAGTTAATGCTCAGGTATGGTGCAGAGTAATGTTAGGCATGCGAGTTGTTAGCATTGCAGTTTGGGGTTTCGAGTAGGCTTAGACTTAGTCTTAGGGTTAGGATTGAGACTTGAGTTATGGTTATGTTTATAGGTAGGGTTTGAGTTAGTACTCTGATTAAGGTTAGTGCTGAGATTTGGGATAAAAATGGGTTATGGCTTTTAGTAAGGTTAGTGTTAGGTTTAGTGTTAAGAGTATGTTTAGGGTTAGGGTTGGGCTTAGTGTTAGGTTTACAGTTAGGGATTGGAATTGGTTTAGCTTTAAGTCATGGCTTAGGTACATGATAAAATTAGAGTTAGGGCTAAAATTAGATTTAGGGTTAAAATTAGGTTTGATTTAGGTTGGAACATAGAGTTTGTGTTCATTGTAGGATTAGTGTTAGGGATAAACATCAAGTTCAGTGCTGGATTTAGGATAAGGCTAGGGTTAAGGTTAGGGTTAGGGTTAAGGTTAGTTTTAGGGTAAAGGATAAGTCCAATGTTTGGGGTTAAGTTTTATGGTTAGGGTTACCATTATGGTTGGGATTATAGATCAGTTCATTATATGTCTTAGTCATCTAGTGCTGCTATAACAGAAATACCACAAGTGAATAGCTTCAACAAAAAGAAATTTATTCTCTCACAGTCTAGTAGGTTACAAGTCCAAATTCAGGGCATCATCTCCAGGGGAAGGCTTTTTCTGTCGGCTCTGAAGGAAGGTCCTTGTCATCAGTCTTCCCTTGTTCTGGGAGCATCTCAGCGCAGGAATCTCAGGTCCAAAGGACGCGCTCTGCTCCCGGCACTGCTTTCTTGGCGGTATGAGGTCCCCATGTGTCTCTGCTCACTTCTCTCTTTTACATCTCAAAAGAGATTGACTTAAGACACTATCTAATCTTATTGACCTCATCAGTATAACTACTGCTAATCCATCTTATTACATCATAGTGATAGAGTTACAACACATAAGAAAATCACATCAGATTACAAAATGGTACACAATCATACAATACTGGGAATCATGACCCATGACATTATATAGGTTTAGAGTTGAGGTTGTGGTTAGGGTAGGGTTATGGCTAGGATAAGAGTTAGGTTTAGGCATAGTCTCATGAGATAGCTCGGTCAATTGGCATAATATAGTTTATGAAGTTATGGCCTACGTCCTAGTTTTGTTAGTAGTGTACGAGGTCTTAAAAGCTTGCGAGTGGCCATCTAAGATACAACTATTGGTCTCTACTCATCTGGAGCAAAAGAGAAAGAAGGGACCCAAAGACTCAAAGAAGAAACTAGTCTACAAGACAAATAGTCTACAAGAACCATGGCCTCATCTATCCTGAGACCAGAAGAACAAATGGTGCCTGGCTACCACTACCGACAGTTCTAATCCAGGCCACAATAGATGAACCCTGATAGAATGGGAGAAAAATGTGGAACTGAATCTCAAGTTCCTAAAAACAACAAAAACAAACCAAAACAAAAAACAGACTTACTGGTCTGATTGAGACTGGAGAACTCCCTGAGACTATTGCCCGAGATAGTCTTCAAGCCTTGAACCAAATAGGGTCCCTTGTATCTAAATAACAGATTGACTCACAAAATAAATGAATATCATCCATAAGTACTGTGCTCCTTTAAAAAAAAAATCACCTATATAAGACCAAACAGCGAACAGCTACTTTAAAACACAGATGAGAATGTAAGGGGGCGGGAAAATTTGATTAATGGAAATGGAACAACCAGAATGGAAATAATGAGAATGTTCATGCATTGTGAAGAACGTAACCAGGTCACTGAACAACTTGTGAGGAAATTGTTGAATGTAACCTAAACTGCTGTGTAAACCTTCACCAAACACACGCACAAAGAGTTAGGGTTAGGATTGAGTTTAGACTTAGAGCTCAAGTTAAATTTGAAGTTGGTTTAGGGTTAAGGTTAGTGTTACACTTAGGGTTAAGTTTTGTGTTAGGGTTAGGGAGCAGATTAGGATTATGGTTAGAGTTTAGAGTTAGGGGTAATGTTACACCTAGGGTTGTTTTGGGTTATGATTAGAGTGAGGTTTAGGGTCAGCATTAGGGCTTGGTCTAGGGTTAGGCCTACTGTTTAGAGTTATAAGTGTGATTAGGATTAAAGTTAGAGTTAGTATTAGAGCTCAAGCAGGGTGAGGATTATGTTTACCGTTAGTGTAAGTGTTGAGGTTAGGTTTGGAGTTGAGGTTGGGGTTGCAATTAGTGTTAGGGTTAGAGTTAATGTTAGGGCTCAGGTTAGGGTTGAATTAGGGCAAGGGTTAGGGTTTAAGTTAGGACTGAGGTTAGGTTTATGGTTATATTTATGGTTAAGGTTAAATTAGAGTTAAACATATGGTTAGATTTTGTGTTAAGGTTAGTGTTAGGTTTAGCATTAGGACTGGTTGTTGTGGTTATGGTTCGGCTTAGGTTTAGAGATTCAGATAAAGCTAGGGTTAGGGTCATGGTTAATGTTTGTGTTAGGGTTAGTGCTAGGATAAGGGTAAGACATGATTAGAGGTTGAGTTGCGTTTAATGTTAGGCTGAGTATTGTGGTTAGGGTTAGGATTAGGTCTGGGAATAAGGTTAGGATTATGGTCATTTTCAGGATTTGTGTTAAGGTTAGTGCTAGGATATGGGTTAGGGTTAGGCTTTGGACTGGGTTTTGGACTTATAGTTAGGATTAGTATTGGATTTAGGGTTAGCATGAGGGTTAGCAATAATGTGAGGGTTAGGGCCACCATAGGGTTAGGGGTAAGGTTTGGGCTAGGATAAGTTTTAAACATAGAGTTAGAACTCATGATTTATGTTAGTGTTATGGTTTGGTTTAGGGTTAAGATTGAAGTTAGAGCTCAGTTTAGGCATAGAACTAGGATGAGGCTAAAATACAGTGTTAGCGCTCATGTTAGTGTTTGGATTAGGGTTGTGGTTGAGACTGGGGTTAGTTTGGTTTGGTGTCACAGTTAAGGTTAATGGTCAGGTAGGATAAGGGTTAGGGCTAGGGCTAGGATTAAGGTTAAAGTTAGGGTTTAGAATAAGGTGGGATTTTTGTTACAATTAGGGTTAGGGCTGGTGCTCAGGTTAGTTTCAGCATTAAATTTAGTATTAAACACAGGGCTAGGATTTGTGTTAGGGTTATTGTTATAGCTAGGTTAGGGCTATGAGTAGTGTTAAGTATAATGTTAGGGCTTGTGTAAGGGTTATTGTTAGGGTTGTTTTGGCTCTGGTTATGGTTAGCATTATGGTTATGGATATGGTTAGGGTTGGGGTAGAATAAAGTTTGGGTCTTGGATTAGGGTTAAGGAGCTTCTCAGCACAGGGACTCCTGGTCCAAAGGACGCACTCCTGTCCCGGTACTGCTTTCTTGATGGTATGAGGTCCCCCGTCTCTCTGCTTGCTTCTTTCTTTTATAGCTCGAAAGATATTGGCTCAAGACACAATCTAATCTTATAGATTTGAGTCCTGCATCATCAACGCAACTGCTGCCTATCCCACCTCATTAACATCATAGAAGTAGAATTTACAACACATAGGAAAATCACCTCAGATGACAAAATGATGGACAATCACACAATGCTGGGAATCATGTCCTAGCCAATTTGATACACATATTTTTGGGGGACACAACTCAATCCATGACAGGGCTAGGGGTAGAGTTAGTGTTAGGTCTTGGGTTTGGCTCACGTTAGGTTTAGGGTTCATGTTAGAGTTAGGGTTAAATATAAAAATAGAACTCATGTTAGGGTAAGTGTTAGGGTTAAGATTAGGTTTAGAGTTACGATTAGGGGTAGGGTTAGGGTTAGGGCATGTGTTAGGTTTGGGGCTAGGTTTAGGGTTTAGGGCTTGTTAGTGTTACTGTTATGGTTAGACATATGTTTAGGGTTATTTCTCTGATTAGAGTTAGGGGCAGAATAATGATTAAACATATTGTTTGGTCTCATGTTTGGATTAGGGTTACGGTTAGGTAGGGTTGGATTTAGGATTATGGTTAGGGAGAGAATTAGTGCTTGGGTTAGGATTATGGTTACAGTCTTGTGTTAGTATTAGCATTAGGTTTAGGTTTATAATTAGGGTTAGGACTGGGTTTAGGGATGGAGATAATGTTTGGATTAAAGTTAGATTTAAGATTAGGGTTCAGTTTACAGTTAGGGCTATGACTAGAATTAAACATAGGTTTAGGGCTTATGTTAAGGTTAAGGTTAATGTTAGAGTTAGGTTTTAGAGTTAGTGTTAGGGCTGAAGTTAGAGTTATGGTTATAATTAGGTTTATTGTTTGGTTTAGGGTTAAGGTTGGGGCTGGGGTTGTTTTTAGGGTTAGTGTTAGGGTTAGGCTTAAGGTCATGATTATGGGCTGGGTTATGGTTAGGATTAGGGCTAGAGTTAGTATTAGGGATCAGGTTAGGATTAATGTTTGTGTCGAAGTTATAGTTAGACTTATTGTTGTGTTGAGTGCGGTTGAGTTGGTTCTGAGTCACAGCAACCCTATGTACAACATAACGAATCTCTGCCTGGTCCCACGCCATCCTCACAATTGTTATGCTTAAACCCACTGTTGCAGCTACTCTTTCAATCCATCTCATGAGGGTCTTCCTCTTTTCCGCTGACCCTCTAATTTACCAAGCATGATGTTCTTCTCCAGGGACTGATCCCTCCTGATAACACGCCCAAAGTATGTGAGATGAAGTCTTAGCCTGTCTTACCCTGGAAGCTCAGCTGAACCCTGTCCATCCTGGGTGGCCCTCCTGGTATTTGAATACTGGTGGCATAACTTTCAGGATCACAGAAATATTCAAGTCCCCACAGTACGACAAACTGACAGATACGTAGGGGAGAGTTAGGCCTAGGGTTAGCATTATGGCTATGATTACATTTAGGGTTAGGGTTAGCATTATGTTGTGAGCTGGGGTTTGGGTATGGTTATGGGTTAGGGTTATTGTTAGGTTTAGGACTACTGTAAGGGTTAGCATTTGGGTTTGGGTTATATTAGGGTTATAGTAAGGTATAGGGTTAGATTTAGGGCCAAGTTGAGTTAAACATAGATTTAGGCTTTGTTTTAGGGTTAGAGTTAGGCTTAGCATTGTTGTTAACATTATGGTTAGGTCTCAAGTTTGTGTTATTGCTAGAATTAATGTTAAGTATAGTATTATTGGTTATGCAACGGTTAGTATTAGGGTTAGGATTAGTAGTTAGTGTTCTAGTTATGGTTATGGTTATTGTTATGGTTTGAGATAGGCTTATAATAACTCTTGGGACTCGTGTTAGTGTTAAGACTAGGATTAAGTTTAAACACAGGGTTAGGTCTTGTGTTATGTTTACTGTTATGGTTAAGCTTAATGTTGGAGTTGGGTTTGGGGTTAAGGCTTAAGGTTAGGCTTGAGGTTGGGGTTAGGGTGTATTATTTTAAGGTTCATGTTAGAGTTAGAGCAAAGATTAGGAATAAATATAGGCATAAGTCTTGTGTTAGGATTAGTGTTAAGGCTGAGCTTCAGCTTAGACTGGTTTGGAATGGAGTTACGGTTAAGTTTTGTGTTAGGTTTAGGTCTAAGATTAATGTTAAACATAGATTTATTGCTTCTGTTAGGGTTACTGTTATGGTTGGTGTTAAACTCTGGGTTAGGATTAGGACTCTGATCAGGGTTAAACATAGGGTTAAGCCTCATTTTAGAGTTATTGTTAGTAAGGGTTAGACTTAGTGCGATCTTTAAGATTTTGTGTCAACTTGGTTGGGCCATGATTCTCAATCAGTTTGGCACTTATAATGTAGTTTGGCAATCATATAATGATGTAATCACCTCCATGATGAAATCTGATATAATATGATCGCCTCCATGATGTGATCTGCTGTGAGTAGCCAATCAGCTGAAAGGGAATTTCCTTGGGGTATGGCATGCATCCAGTATGTTAGGACTTTCTGGCAAAGCTTGTTGGATTTTGCTCTGCTTTGCATCCTGCATTCAGTTCATCAGCTTCTGACCTCCAGTTCATGCAACTTGGGCCAGCAGCCTGCCATGTTACCTGCCGATCTTCTCTTTGTCAACCTTCACAGCCCTGAGCCAGCAGCCTGCTGCTATCTTAATTTCATTAGCTCTTACTTGAGTCAGGAGAAGCCTCCAACCTGATGCCTGATGCCTGACCCATGGACTGTGGACTTGCCAGCCTCTACAACTGCATGAGCCATTTCCTTGAGATATCTCTCTCTCTCTCTGTGTGTTTATATATATGTATATATATATACACACACACAGCTTATACTGCACTGTTTTTGCTTCTGGTTTTGCTTCCCTAGAGAACCCAGTCTAAGACACGTAGGCTTTTGGGTGAGGCCTGGGGTTAAGGATATACTTATGCTCATTGTTAGAGATACAGTTAGTGCTTGTGGTGGTTAAAGTTGTGTGTCAGCTTGGCTGGGTGATTGTATACTGATTCAAGGGCCGTGGTCAATGGTTTCTCTGGATGGTCAGGGAATTGGAAGGGACATGGTTGAAAAATTGGAGAAAAGAGGTATGGGGAAGAGGTATGTAAGTAGACCTCTCTAAATGGGCCAAAGAAGTGAAGATATTTGTGTTTCATGCGAATGCTTACCAAAGTGTGACCTCAGCAGAGGAAGATTTAAACAATGCAGTGGATAGGATAACACATTCTGTGGAAACCAGGCATCCTCTTTCCCCAGCCACCCCTCTCATTGTCCAATGGGCTCATGACCAAAGTGGACATGGTGGCAGGGATGGAGGTTGTGCATGGGCTCAGCAACATGGATGTCTACTCACCAAGGCCAACTTGGCTACAGCCACTGCTGAGTGTCCAATCTGCCAGCAGCAGAGACCAACACTGAGTCCCCAATATGACACCAGTCCTCGAGGTGATCAGCCAGCAACCTGGTGGTGGGTTGATTACACCGGACCACTTCCATCATGGAAAGGGCAGCATTTTGTCCTTACTGGAATACGTACTCTGGATATGGATTTGCCTTCCCTGCACACAATCCTTCTGCCAAAACTATCATCCATGGATTTACAGAATGCCTTGTGCACCATCATGGTATCCCACACAGCATCCTCTCAGATCAAAGGACTCACTTCATAACTAATAAAGTACAACAATTTTCCCATGCTCATGGGATTCACTGGTCTTACCGTGTCCCCCAACATCCTGAAGCAGCTGGCTTGATAGATGGATGGAATGGCCTTCTAAAGACACAATTACGATACCAACTAAGTGGCAATACCTTGCAGGGTTGGGACAATGTGCTCCAGGAGGTTGTATATGCTCTAAATTAGCATCCAATATATAGTGCTGTTTCTCCCATAGCTAGAATTCATGGGTCCAGGAATCAACGGGAGTGGCACCACTCACTATTACCCCTAGTGAGTAACTCACAAAATTTTTGCTTCCTGTCACCACGACCTTATGCTCTGCAGGTCTAGAGGTCTTAGTTCCAAAGGGAGGAATGCACCCACTTAGAGACACATCACTGATTCCACTGAACTGGAAGTTAAGAATGATACCTGACCACTTTGGGCTCCTTATGCCTCTGGATCAACAGGTAAAGAAGGGAGTTACCACATTGGCTGGTGTGATTTATCCTGATTACCAAGAGGAAATTGAATTGATACTACATAATGAAGGTAAAGAAAAGTATGTTTGGAATGCAGGAGATCCCTTCGGGCGCCTCTTAGTACTACCATGCTCTGTGATTAAAGTCAGTCGAAAACTATAGCAACCCAATTACGACATGATTACTACTGGCCCAGACCCTTCAGGAAGGAAAGTTTGGGTCACCCCACCAGGCAAAGAACCACGACCAGCCGAGGTGCTTGCTGAGGGAAAAGGGAATACTGAATGGGTGCTGGAAGAAGGCAGTTCTAAATACCAGTTTGGACCATGTGACCAGTTGTAGAAATGAGAACTGTAATTGTTATGAGTATTCCTTGTGTGTGTGCATCAAATATTTTTGTTTTCTTCACTTGTAAAATACAAGATGTAAACAGGGCCAGTGTGATTTTGGTTGTACACATGTTGGTTGTATTATGTTAGGTGCAAGTACGACTTTCTAACTGTCTTTATTCAGAGATTATGTATGGTTTAAGGAGATATCTACAGGTGCCAAGTTGACAAGGGGTGGACTGTGATAGTTAAAGTTGTATGTCAATTTGGCTGGGCCACGATCCTCAGTGTTTGGCAGTTATGACACAGTTTGGCAGCTTTTTAATGATGTAATCACCTCTGTAATGAGATCTGGTATAATGTGATCACCTCCATGATAAGATCTGTTGTGAGCAGTCAATCAGTTGAAAGGGAGTTTCCTTGGGGATGTGGCTTGCATCCAGTGTAGGTGGACTTTTTGGCAAGGCTCACTGGCTTTTGCTCACTCTATCCTGCAGCTGGCTTCTGTTCCTCTGACCTCTGGTTATTGCAATTTGAGCTAGCAACTTAGGCTGCCATCTTGGATTCACCAGCACCCGTGGCTATGTGAGTCAGAAGAAGCCCCCAGCCTGACCCACAAACTTGGGATTTTCCAGCATCTATAACCATGAGTCATTTCCTTTATATAAAGCTCTGTCTCTCTATATATTTATACACTGCACTGGTTTCGCTTCTAAGAGCCTAAGACAGTGCTCAAGGTAAGGTTAGGGTTAGGGTTAGGGATCTGATTCAGGTTAAGGTTAGGGCCATATAAAGGTTTAACATAGGATTCAGGTTCACTTTGGGATTAGTGTTAGGGTTAGGTTCAGGGCTGTGGTTAGGTTTATGTATACGGTTATAGTTAGGTATGAGGTTAGGGCTCAGGGAAGGGTTGGAGTAGGATTAGGTTTAAACATGGGGTTAAAGCATTTCTTAGGGATTGTGTGTGTTTCACTTAGATTTAACTTTAGATTTAGAGCTGGAGTAAAAATTATGGTTATGATTAGGTTTAGGCTTTGTTCTACAGCTAGGATTGAGATAGGGTTTGTGTTTAGGTTTAGTGTTAGGGTTAGTGTTATGGTTAGGGTTAGGCTTAAGGTTAGGATTGTAGGTGGTGTAGAGTTTTGATTAGGGTTTGTGTTAGAGTTAGAATTAGGGCTCAGGTGAGGGTTAGGATGAGGGTTTGGTTAGGCTAAGATGTAGTTTACTCATGTGGCTAGGGCTCATGTTCTGTGCATTGTTTGAGTTGTCTAAGACTAATAAACACTCTGTTTAGTAAAGCAATGGAATTTATTGTAGATTTATTTGATAACAGTCCAGACTGGGGAGAACATCTAATTTTACAGAGAGAACAAACGCTTCCAAATGGCATAGCTGTGGAGACCTTTTAAAGGGTGAGAATAAAGGACATGACCTGTGCTTTTTTGATTGGACATTACAAATTTAGATTAATACAAGGCAGGTTACTGGAAGTGGGGCTAGGAGGAGGAAGGTTACAGGATATCTCTCTCTTAGAAACAGCTTGCTCAAGTGAAATTTTTCTTGTCAGTAGTTGCCTAGGAGACCTCGATAGCAGACGCATCAAGGTCTTCTTCCTGAGACATTGTTTCAGGAAGGATCTTGATGGCTCCTGTGAAACAGTTTATATATATTAAAAGAAAGGCAAGATGGAGTAGGACCCCATACTCTAAAGCAGCCATTTTACTTTAGTCAAGTGCCTCAGTTTACTTGCTCTTACTCAGTGTTATGGTGAGGCATAGAGCTCATCTCAGGGTTAGGTCTCCAGTTAGTGTTAAACATAGGGCTTCTGTTAGGGTTAGTGTTAGGGTTAGGTTTATGGTTAGTGTTAGTACTCAGATTAGCATTAGGGCTCAAATTAGTGTTAAACATAAACTTAGGGTTTTTTTTTAGGGTTAGGGCTCAAGTTCAGCTTAGAGTTAGGGTTCATGTTATCATTAGGGCTAGATTTAATGTTAAACATAGTGGTCAGGCTCACGTTAGAGTTAGTGTTAAGGTTAGGTTCAGGCTTAGTGTTAGTTAACTTTAAGCATTAAACTTAATCTATAGTTTAAAGATAGCATTAGGACTCTGGTTAGAGTTAATGTTAGGATAAAGAAAGGACCTATGGTTATGGTTATATTTATGGATGAGGTAGGGTTAGGGCTAAGGTTAAGGCTAGAATTAGGATTAAACATAGGGTTAGGGTTCATGATAGACTTAGTGATATGATTATTGTTAGGTTTAATGTTAGGGTTAGTGTTAGGTCCAGCATTAGAGTTAGGGCTCAGGCTAGGGTTAAACATAAATTTAGGGCTCATTTTAGGGCTAGTGTTAGGATTAGGGTTAAGACTCATGTTAAGGTTAGAAATAGGGCTCGAGTTATGGTTATAACTTGAATTAGGGTTAAACATAGAGTTTGGGCTTGTGTTATTGTTAGTTTTATTTAAGGTAGAAATAGGCTTAGTGTTAGGGTAAGGGTTATGGTTATGTTTATGGGTAGGTGTAGGGTTAGGTTTAGGGTTATGGATAGGATTCAGGTGACACACAGGGTTAGGGTTCATGTTAGGGTTAGTGTTAGGTTTAGGGTTAGGCATAAGGTTATGGCTCAGATTAGGATTATAGTTATGGTTATGATTAAAGTTAGGTTTAAGTTTAGGTTTAGAGTTGAGTTTACGGTTGAGGTTAATGTTAGAGTTTGGGTAATTGTTAGCATTAGAAATAAGATTAGGGCTCAAGAATAGGGTTAGAGTTAGCACTAGAACTAATGCTAGAATTAGCAATAGACTTAGTGTGATGTTTAAGATTGTGTGTCAACTTGGCTAGGCTATGATTCTCAGTGTTTCAGCAGTCTTATAACATTGCAGTCGCTTCCCTGTTGAGATTTGATATGTGATCACCACCAAGATGGGATCTGTTGTGAGTAGCCAATCAGTAGAAAGGGAGTCTTTGGACATGTGGCCTGCATCCAATTATAAGTGGACGTTCTGGCTTTTACATGCTCTGGATCCTGCAGCTGGCTCCTGTTAATCTGACTTCTGGTCCTTGAGACTTGAGCTAACAGCTTACCTGTGGTCTTGCCTGCCAATCTTGGGACTCATCGATCATCATAGCCTGTGAGAAACAGCACTGCTCTCTGACCTGCCGATCTTGGGTTCACCAGCCCCTACAGCTACATGAATCAAGAGAAGCCTTGTGGTCTTGCCTGCTGATCTTGGGATTCATCTACCTTCACAGCCAATGAGCAAAAGCCCTACTCTCTGACCTGCCAATCTTGGGTTTGTCAGCCCCTGTGGCTATGGGAATAAGGAGAAGCCTCTATCTTGATTCACAAACTTGGGACGTTCCAGCCTCTACAACCACATAGGCCATTTTCTTGATATAAATTTCTCTATATACATTTTATATGCTTTCCTAGTTTTGCTTCTCTAGATAAACCAGCCTAAGACATTTGGTACTGAGAGTGGTTCTAGGGGAACAAAATTGTAAGGATGAGTTTTCTAAATTGGTTCCCAAGTCTAGTTAGTCTTAAAGATGTTGATACAGGCACTTATAATCCATGGCATGAGGTGGCAATACAAATACACAAAATATCACCACCAATGGATCAGATATGGTGAAACGTGGGGCTTTGGGTAAACACATGTGTGATAACTTTCTACAGTTTCATCATAATGAGAAATATAAGGAAGCTGGCTGGTTGGTCCTACTTTTGCTAGACAAACTGGTGAAAGAAAGAGATGTGCTCAGGGCTTCAGGGTCAAAGTTCAATTGCTGCATAAACGACCTCAAATTTTCCAATTGCGTTTTGAAAGAAAGCCTTATTTCTTATAATAACATAACTGATATTGCCGAAAACCAAACCCAGAGTCTTATTGAAAGAGTGGCTGAATTACAACTCCAACTCAATTGCCAGCCTTGAGGGGTGTCTGAAGTTAAACTGAAGGCATCGATTGGGAAGAAATGGGATCCTGAAACTTGAAATGGGACATATAGGCAGATAATCAGGAAGCTGGAGACACTAAGTCCCTATATTCTGTTGAATCACTCCTGCCATCAAAACACTTCCTATCTGAAGAGAATACTTCATGTTTGCCTGCTAAACCACCCTGTCCAGAAAAATCATTAGTCCCTCCACTCTCATCTAATGAGATAAGCCAGCTGTTTCTAAAGAGCCCTTGTCTGAGTCATTGCCTGGGACATCACCTGAGGCAGACGTTTTACAGGACAATGCTGAGTGTTCTCAAAATAATTCCACACTACTGATTCTGGCTTCTAGTCCTACAACTAGACTGAGGTCGCAGTGAGCCTCAAAAGGTGAAGTACAAAAGTGTGACCCAGAAGGAAGTATGCTACACTCCAAAAGAACTGACTGACTTTTCTAATATGTACAAACATAAACCTGGGGAATATGTGTGGGAATGGCTATTAGGGTGTGGGATAGTGGTGCAAGGAACATAAAGATGGATCAGTCTGAGTTTATTGATATGGGTCCACTAAGCACAGATTCTTCATTCAGCTTGAGAAGTTAGGAAAGAATCTAATGGTTTATTTGGGTTGGTTACTGAAGCATGGATTATGCAGTGATCTACACAAAATCAAGCTGAAGTACCTGATCTGCCTTGGTATACTGTAGAAGAAGATATCCAAAGGCTTAGGGAAATTGGCATGCTAGAGTGGATTTATCAGGTTAGACACACAGACCCACACATGGAGTGCCCAGAGGACACACACCTTTTACCACAACTGTGAGGAACAAATTTGTGAAGGGAGCCCCAGCATCCTTGAAGACTGCTTTGGTTGCTATTTTATGTAAATCAGATTTCACAGTGGGAACTGACCTAACAGAAGTAAGACACCTAACTAGAATGGGGCTGATTGGACCACGTGGTAGTAGGGGCCAAGTGGCTGCACCCAATCAACAAAGACAAGGTGGGCATGGTTACAGTAATGGTCAGTAGAGTCAAAGCAGCAATCAGAATAGTCTGACTCGTATGAACTTATGACGTTGGCTACTTAGTCGTGGTGTCCCTAGGAGTGAAATAGATAGGAAATCTAGTAAATATTTACTTGATCTGTACAAGGGAATGAATTCTAGTTTAAGTGAACAGCAGTCTAACTTGAATCACCAGAATAGAGAGTCATGGTCCCTCAATCAATTCCCAGACTTGACCGAGTTTAAAGACCCACAACCCCTTGAATGAGGAGGAGAACAGGTCTCACTGAGGAAGGACTGCAATACACTGCCAAAAATTTATACTGTTAATCTCTCTCCCAGCCTTCTCCAAAGGGATCTACGGCCTTTTACAAGAGTGATTTTCATTGGGAAAAGGAAATAATCAGACTTTTCAGGGATTACTGGATACTGGCTCTGAACTGACACTAATTCCAGGAGACTCAAAACATCACTGTGGCCCACCAGTCAGAGTGGGGGCATATGGAGGTTAGGTTATTAATGGAGTCTTGGCTCATGTCTGTCTCAAGTAGGTGCAATGGGTCCCTGAACCCATCCTGTAGTGATTTCTCCAGTTCCTGAATGCATAATTGGAATAGATATGCTCAGCAACTAGCAGAATCCCCACATTGGATTCCCTGACAAATGGAGTAAGGGCTATTAGGTTAGGAAAAGCCAAGTGGAAGCAATTAGAACTACTCTTACCTATGGAAATAGTAACCGAAAAGCAATATCACATTCCTGGAGGGATTGCAGAGATTTCTGCCACCATAAAGGACTTGAAGGATGCAGGGGTGATGATTCCCACCACACCACCATTCAACTCACCTATTTGGCCTGTGCAGAAAACAGATAGATCTTGGAGAATGATAATAGATTATGGGGAACTTAACCAGGTGGTGACTCCAATTGCATCTGCTGTTCCACATGTAGTTTCATTGCTTGAGCAAATTAACACATCTGGCACCCCGTATGCAGCTATTGATCTGGCTAATGCTTTTTTCTCCATACCTGTTTTGAAGGACCATCAGAAGTAGTTTGCCTTCAGCTGGCAAGGCCAACAATACAGCTTCAGTTGCCTACATCAGGGCTACATCAACTCTCCAGCCCTATGTCATAATTTAGTCCATGGAGACCTTAATCACTTTTCCCTTCCACAAGACGTCACACTGGTGCACTACATTGATGACATTATACTGATTGGACCTAGTAAGGAAGAAGTGTCAATGAGTCTGGACTTATTGGTAAAGCATTTGCATGCTAGAGGTTGGGAAATTAATCCCACAAAAATTCAGGTCCCTTCCACCTCAGTGAAATCAGTAGGGGTCCAGTGGTGTGGGACATGTTGAGATATTCCTTCTAAAGTGAAGGATAGATTATTGCATCTGACTCCTCCCACAACTCAAAAGGAGGCACAAAGCCTAGTAGACCTCTTTGGATTTTAGAGGCAACATATTCCTTATTTGGGTGTGGTACTCCAGCCTATTTAACAACTGACTTGAAAAGCTGGTAGTTTTGACTGGGGCCCAGAACAAGAGAAGGCTCTGTAACAGGTTTAGGCTGCTGTGCAAGATGCTCTGCCGCTTGGGCCATATGGTCTAGCTGATCCAGTGTTGCTTGATGTTCAGTGGCAGATAGAGATTCTGTTTGGAGTCTTTGGCAGGCCCCTGTTGGTGAATCACAGCACAGACCCGTAGCATTTTGGAGCAAGGCCCTGCCATCCTCTGCAGATAACTACTTTCCTTTTGAGAAACTGCTTTTGGCTTGCTACTGGTCCTTAGTAGAGACTGAACACTTAACCATGGGACACCAAGTCACCAAGCGGCCTGAGCTGTCCATCATGAACTGGGTGTTATTTGACCCACAGACTTATAAAGTTAGACGTGCATGGCAGCACTTCATCATTAAATGGAAGTGATATATACCAGATGCGGCCCAAGCAGGACCTGAAGGCACAAGTAAGTTTCATGAGGAAGTGGCCCAAATGCCTGTGGTCTCTACTTCTGGCACATTACTTTCCATCTCCCAGTCTGCACCTATGGCTTCATGGAGAGTTCCTTACAATCAGTTGACTGAAGAAGAGAAACCTCGTGCCTGGTTTACAGATGATTCTACACAATATTCAGGCACCACTCGAAAGTGGATAGCAGCAGCAGTGCAGCCCCTTTCTGGGACCTACCTGAAGGACAGCGGTGAAGGAAAATCCTCCCAATGGGAAGAACTTCGAGCAATGCACCTGGTTGTTCACTTTGCTTGGAAGGGGAAATGGCCAGATGTGCGATTGTATACTGATTCGTGGGCTGTGGCCAATGGTTTGAGTGGATGGTCAGGGACTTGGAAGGAACATGACTGGAAAATTGGAGACGAGGATTTGTGGGGAAGAGGTATGTGGATAGACATCTCTGAATGAGCCAAAGAGGTGAAGATATTTGTGTCTCATGTGAATGTTCATCAAAGGGTGACCTCAGCAGAGGAGGATTTTAACAGTCAAGTGGACAGGATGACGCATTTTGTGGAAACCAGTTATCTTCTTTCCCCAGCTACTCCCATCATTGCTCAATGGGCTCATAAGAAAAGTGACCATGGTGGCAGGGATGGAGGTGTTGCATGAGCCCTGCAACATGGACTTCCACTCACCAAGGCTGACTTGGCTGCAACCACGGCAGAGTGCCCAATCTACCAGCAGCAGAGACCAACACTGAGTCCCCAGTATAGCACCATCCCTCGAGGTAATCAGCCAGCAATCTGGTGGCAAGTTGATTACATTGGACCACTTCCATCATTGAAAGGGCAATGTTTGTTCTTACTGGAATAGGCACTTACTCTGGATATTGATTTGCCTTTCCTGCACACAGTGCTTCTGCCAAAACTACCATCCACGGACTTGCAGAATACCTTATCCACCGTCATTGTATCCCACACAGCATTGCTTCAGATCAAGGAACTCACTTGATAGCAATTGAAGTGCGGCAGTGGACCCATGCTCATGAAATTCACTGGTCTTACCATGTTCCTTATCATCCTGAAACAGCTGTCTTGATAGAATAATGGAATGACCTTCTAAAGACACAATTACGACACCAGATAGGTAACTATGCCTTGCAGGGTTGGGGCAATGTTCTCCAGGAAGCTGTATATGCTCTAAACCAGCATCCAATATATTGTACTGTTTCTCCCATAGTCAGGATTCATGTGTCCAGGAATCAAGGGATGGAAGTGGGAGTGGTACCACTCACTATTACCTCTAGTGACCCATCTGCAAGATTTTTGCTTCCTGTCCCTGCAATCTTATGCTCTATGGGTCTAGATGTCTTAGTTCCAAAGGGATGAATGCTCCCACCTGGAGACATGTCACTGATTCCATTGAACTGGATGCTAAGAATGCCACCTGGCCACTTTGAGCTCCTTATGCCTCTGGATCAACAAAGAAGGGAATTACCATACTGGCTGGTGTGATTCATCCTGATTACCAAGAGGAGGTTGGATTGATATTACATAATGGAGGTTAAGAGTATGTTTGGAATGCAGGAAATCCCTTAGGGTGTCTCTTGGTACTACCATGCCCTGTGATTAAAGTCAATGGAAAACCACTGCAACCCAATTCCAACATGACTACTAATGTTCCAGACCCTTCAGGAGTTTGGGTCACCCCACCAGGCAAACAACCATGACCAGCTGAGGTACTTGCTGAGGGTAAAGAGAATACTGAATGAGTGGTGGAAGAAGGTAGTTCTAAATACCAGTTACAGCCCTGTGACCAATTGAAAGGAGGAATGTAATTGTTATGAGTATTTCTGCTTTGTATGTGTGTTCATTGTATCATGTTAGGCACAAGTGTGACTTTATAGTTGTCTTTATTCAGAGATTATGTATAATTTGAGATGTGTACAAGCGGTGGACTGTGATGGTTAAGGTTGTGTGTCAACTTGGCTGGGCCATGATTCTCAGTGATTTGGCAGTCGTATGATGTCATGATCACTTCCATGATGAGATTTGATATTATGTGATCACCTCCATGATGGGATCGGCTGTGAGTAGCCAATCAGTTGAAAGGGAGTTTCCTTGTGTGTGTGGCCTGCATTGAATATAAGTGGATAATCTGTCAAGGCTTGGGGGCTTTTGGCTTGTGCTGGATCCTGCAGCTTGTTCCTGTTCATATGACCCCTGGTTCTTCGGATTTGAGCTAGCAGCTTACCTGCAGTCTTACCAGCCGATCTTGAGATTCATCAATCTTTGCAGCCTGTGAGCAAGAGTCCTGCTGTCTGACCTGCCGATCTCGGGTCCACCAGCCCCTACAGTTACGTGAATCAGAAGAAGCCTCTATCCTGACCCATGATGTTACATTCCAGCCTCTACAACCACGTGAGCCATTTCCTTGATATAAATATCTCTACATATATTTACAGAAACCTAGTAGCATAGTGGTTAAGAGCTACAGCTGCTAGCCCAAAGATCGACAGTTTGATTCCACCAGGCGCCCATTGGAAACCTTATGGGCAGTTCTACTCTGTCTTATAGGGTTTTTATGAGTTGGAATTGACTCGATGGCAATGGGTTATATATATTTATACACTTTACTGGTTTTGCTTCTCTAGAGAATCCAGACTAAGACACTCTTCCTCATGGAAATCAGCCTTGTACTGTTGATCTTGATTCTTCTTCTCCCTTGTGAAGCTAGAGGAAATCATAGGCTACCTACATGCCATTTTTACAGTTAATATCAGAAGGATTCTTGGCAATGGCTCCAGACTCATGGAAGCATGGTACTTTGCATGAGAAAGAACAAAGGGGCATGGGAAGTGTAACTTTTGATTTTTTTTTTTTTAATATTTTATTGTACTTCAGGTGAAGGCTTACAGAACACATAGTTTCTCATGTAACAGTAACACACATGCTGTTTTATGACATTGGTTAACAACCCCACAACATTTTAACCCTCTAAATTCTC
>NW_004444200.1:248372-250013 GCF_000243295.1 Trichechus manatus latirostris
TGTTCTTTCTCGTTGCATAGTACTCCATTGTGTGTATGTACCATAGTTTGTTTATCCATTCATCTGTTGATGGGCACCTACGTTGTTTCCATTGTTTTGCTATTGTGAACAATGCTGCCATGAACATAGGTGTTAACTTTTGATTCTTAAATGGTTACTTTGATTGTTGTTACCTGTAATGGCTGAAGGGAAATTTATGCTGCATCTGAGGGGATAAATACTTGTGACAAAAGCCAGGCCAGATAAGCAGGATGGTTGACAGGGGGTCAGGGTCTTCTGGTTCCACTCAGTCAGAGGTCTAAGGCCATATGCATATGAATGGGAAGATAGTCAAAGGATGGAAAAGAAAAAATGAAACTGGGATGTTTTAGAAAGGGTTGTGTGTTTAAGATTATGTGTTTAATTGAATAATGTTGAAAGTTTCTTTTACCTTGTGTTATAAAGCAGACCTAAATGTACAATAAACCCACTGCCGTTGAGTCGATTTTGCCTCAAAGTGACCCTATAGGTCAAAGCTGACCTGCCCCACAGCGTTTCCAAGGAGCGCCTGGCAGATTCAAATTGCCGACCTTTTGGCTAGCAGCTGTAGCTCTTACCCACTATGCCACCAGGGTTTCCAAATATATGATAGAAATGAATATTGGGTATTAATAGATTACAGAGAGTGTGTAATTCTGCCTTCAGCCAGTACTTGATTGGATATGCTAAAAGGGAAACTGAAATTTTCCCGAGGGAAACACAGACTGTTTGCGTGCAGCCCTGTTTAAACCTGAGCCCAAGCGGAACCCTTGGGGAGTTGGGAAATTTGCATTTGAAAAGACACGCAGAACTACCTAGGACAGCTGAGAGAACAGGAGATTTGCATTTGAAGGAAGGAACCCTTTGACCTAGCCCTCGGGGACTAGGGATGAGAGAGAGAGGAAGGGCTAGCTGGTCAGAATTAAAGGGAGTTGTGTGGACTCCTGAAGCTTATGGGTGGAACCCATTGACCTAGCCAAAGAGGGCTAGGGATGAGAGTGTGAAAGGGCTGTCTGAAGTGCCACGAGGTGTGTGTGACCTCTCGAGCCTAAGGCTGCTATCCATTGTGACCTAGCTTGGATGGCTAGGGATAAGCTGACCAGAAACCAATCAAATGAAGAGAAAGATGTTTGACAACATGAGCTTGTGTAGATTGCTGTAATTTGATGGCTTGCTCTGGACTAGACTTTGCTTATTAATGCAGATGTTCAGAGTTCCAACTGGAGCAGAAGATTCTTCAAGATCAAAAACATGCTTGTTTCCTAAATACTGATTTGATAGGGATGGGCAATTTAAACATTGGCTATCTAAAATGGGGAGAGGACAGATAAAGGCATGAAGTGGCTGGCTTACAGAATTTCATGGGTATGTTTACACTCAAAATGAGGGGAACAAGAGAGGATCCCCCCAACAAATTTGAAAACCTAGAGGAAATGGATACATTTCTAGAAACACACGGCCTACCCAAACTACAACAAAGTGATATTGAAAATCCAAACAGACCCATAACAGGAGAAGAGATTGAAAAGGTAATAAAAAAATTCCCAACCAAAAAAAGCCCTGGCCCAGATGGCTTCACTGGAGAATTCTACAAAACATTCACAGAAGAGCTGGTACCAGTTC
>NW_004444200.1:253246-291709 GCF_000243295.1 Trichechus manatus latirostris
AAAAAAAGTTGAGAATTTAGAGGGTTAAAATGTTGTGGGGTTGTTAACCAATGTCATAAAACAGCATGTGTGTTACTGTTACATGAGAAACTATGTGTTCTGTAAGCCTTCACCTGAAGTACAATAAAATATTAAAAAAAAAAAAGAGAGGATCCCCACTGAATAGATTCCTCTTTTCCTGATGCGTCTGGGGAGAAGAGGGGGGAGGAGATGTTGATAGGATTATGTGACTCAGTTGTGAGTCTTAATTGTTAATAGGGATAATTGTTATTGTAAAAATTGTAACTGTGGAAACTAAGTGTGGAAAAGTGGACTAAGGGGGAGGCACTGCTGGACTCAAGTAGAGTGGTCATACCTAAAGTCCTTTAAAGGTTTTGCTATGCTGATAGCTCGTGAGGCTCAGAACAAGGGTATAATCTTCTCTCAGTTAAATTTTATCAGACGCCAGAAAGGGTGAAGATAAGAGATGACTTTTATAGAACTTGACCAGATCAGGTGGACACCTGCAGCAAACCTGAATGGCTGGTGCCTGAGTAGCCTCACGCTGAGGACTCTTTGCCCTACTGCAGGACTAAGACTCTCCTCTTCATGAGACTCAGCCTTGGACTGTTGATTCTCCTTCTCCCTTGTGAAGCTAGAGGAGTTCATATGCCGCCTCCATGCCATTTTGACTGTTGGTGTCAGAAGCAGGATTCTTTGCAATGGCTCTAGACTCCTGGAAGCATGGAACTTTGTATGATACAGAACAAAGGGGCTTGGGAAGTGTAACTTTTGATTCTTAAACGGTTACTTTGATTGTTGTTCCCTGTAATGGCTGAAAGTTAGGGTAAATTTGAAGATTTGGGATAGTGTTAAGGCTAGAATTAGGTTTAACATAAGGTTCAATCTTGTGTTATAGTTAGTGTTAGGTTTAGGATTACAGTTAAGATTGGGGCTGTGGTTGGAGTTAGTGTTAGGTTTAGGGTCGGGGCTAGAATTAGGGTTCAGTTTAGGGTTAGGACTGTGATTATGATTAGGGTTAGGGTTAGAGTTGGTCTGGGTGTTGGGGTTAGTTTTAGTATATACCTTGGGTTAGGGTTATGTTTATGTTATGGTTAGTCTTAGCTCTCAGGTTAGAGTTAGGGCTAGAATTAGAGTTATACATAGGTTTAGGACTCTTTTAGGATTAGTGTAATTTTAGGTTTATGTGTAGGTTTAGGGTTAGGGGTGGTATTAGGATTATGGTTAGTGTTAGCAGTAGGGTTTGAGTTACAGTTGAAGCAACTTCGGTTGGGGTTAGGGCTGGGGATAGGTTTAAAATTAGGGTTATTGTTATGATTAGTGTTAAGGTTAGTGTTAGGACTCATGTTAGTGTTGTGGCTAGGAATAGGGTTAAACATAGTGTTTGGGCTCGTGTTATGGTTAGTGTTAGCATAAGGGTTAGGTTTAGATTTAACATTAGAACTGAAGTTAGAGTTATGGTAATGGATATGGTTAAGATTAGAGTTAGGGTTGCACTCAGGTTAGGAGTAGGATAAAACATAGGATTAGACTCAGTAAGGTTAATGTTAAGCCTAGAGTTAGGGTTTGTTTGGGTATATGCTTAGGATTAGGATTAAAGTTATGTTTGCAGGTGTGGTAGGGGTTAGGAATTGGGTTATGGTTTGGATTAGTTTTAAGGCTAGGATTGGCTTTACACATAGTGTTAGGGCTCATGATAAGGTTATTTTTTGCATTGCTGTTAAGCTTAAGGTTAGGTTTAGGGTTAGGTTTAGGGTTAGGCATAGGGTTATGGCTAGAATTAGCTTTAGGGTGCAGGTTAAGTTTAGGGTTAGGATTAAGGTTAAGCGTAGTGTCAAGGCTCATGTTAGGGTTAGTGTTATTATTAGGGTTAAATTAGGGTTAGGTTTATGTTTATGATCAAGGTTAACAGTTAAGAGATAGTGTTAGGGTTAATGTAATGGTTAGACAGCACCTAACAACAACAGTGTTAGTTACACCATTTGTGCTAGGATTAGGATTAAGACAAGGATTAGTGTTAAGCATAGGGTTAGGACTTCTGTTGAAACATTAGTTATATGGTTGGGATTTAGGTTAAGCTTCGGGTTAGGTCTAGGTTTAGGATTAAACAAGATTAGGGTTCATATTAGGGCTAGCATCATGGTTAAGAATAGACTTAGGGTTAATTTTAGCCTTAGAGTAAGGGTTACGGTAGCACTTGGCTTAGGGTAAGCGCTATAATCAAGTGCTGGAAACATAAAGTAAGTGTTGTGTTATGGTTAGTGTTAGGATGTGGGTTAAATCTCATTTAGGGTTGGGGCTAACGTTAGGGTTAAACACAGCCTTAATGGCTAGTGTTAGATTATTTTTAGCATTAATGTTAGTCTTATGGATACAGTTAGTGCTAGGGTTAGTTTTAGGGTTGAGTTATGGTTAGAATAATGGTTAGGGTCTGGTTTAGAGTTAGTGCTAGGATTGGGATTAAATATAAGGTTATGGTTTATGTAAATGTTAGTGATAATGTCATGGATTGAATTGTGTCTCCCAAAAAATATGTGTATCAGTTTAGCTAGGCCATGATTCCCAGTATTGTGTGATTGCCCACCATTTTGTCATCTGATGTGATTTTCTTATGTGTTGTAAATCCTACGTCTATGATGTTACTGAGATGTGATAGGCTGCATTTATGTTAATGAGGCAGGACTACAAGATTGGGTTGTGTCTCAAGCCAATCTCTTTTGAGATATAAAAGAGAGAAGCAAGCACAGAGACAGGTGGACCTCATACTATCAAGAAAGCAGCACCGGTAGCAGAGTGCATCCTTTGGACCTGGGGTCTCTGTGCTGAGAAACTCCTTGACCACAGGAAGATTGATGACAAGGATCTTCCTCCAGAGCTGACAGAGAGAGAAAGCCTTCCCCTGGAGTTGACACCCTGAATTTGGATTTCTAGCCTACTAGGCTGTGAGACAATAAATTTCTCTTTGTTAAAGTCATCCACTTATGGTATTTCTGTTATAGCAGCACTAGTTAACTAAGACAGATAGGTTTAAGTTTAGAGTTTAGGGTTACAGCTCTCATTATGGTTATCTTTAGGGTTAATGCTCAGGTTAGGGTGAGGGCTAGAATTAGGATTATACATAGGGTTATTGCTGGTGTTAGGTTTAGGCTTAGGGTTAGGGTTTAGGTTATGGTTATAGTTAAGGTTATGGTTATAGTTAAGGTTATGGTTATAGATTAGATTTAAAGTTAGGTTTGGGTTAGGATTAGTGTTAAGGTTATTTTTGGAGTTAAAGTTATGTCTCATGTTAGGGTTAGGGATATGCTTAACTATAGCATTAGGGTTGGTGTTATTTCTTGTGTTATTGTTAGGGCTACATTTAAACATAGAGTTAGGGATTGCGTTAAAGTTTGGGATAGGCATTGGCTTAAGGTTAGGGCTGGGTTTAGGGTTATAATTAGGAATAGTGTTACGATTTGGTTTATAGTGGAGGTTGGGATGTGGATTGTAGTTAGAATTAACATTAGGGTTAGTTTTGGGAATAGGGTTAGGATTAGGGTTATGGTTAAGGTTAGGGGTAAGGTTAGGAGTAGGGCTAGGGTGAAGTTTACATATAGGATTAGGATTAAGCGTAGGGTTAGTGTTTATATTATGGTTAATTTTATCATAAGAGTTAGGTTTACCATTAATGTTAGGACTGGGGTTAAGATTATGGTAATGGATATTGTTAGAATTAGCATTAGAGTTATTGCTCAGGTTAGTTTTAGGGCTAGGATTAGTGTTAAACATGTTAGAACGGTAGGGTTAATGTACGGTAAATGTCAGGCTTACGGTTAAGTTTAGGACTGGGGTTCAGTTTGGGATTAGAGTTAGGGTTAGATTTGCAGTTGGGATGGAGTTAGGGTTAGTTTTAGGGTTTGGATTTGTGGTAGTATTAGCACTAAATCTAAGATGAGGGTTAAACATAGTGTTAATCCTTATGATAGGGTTAGTGTTAAATTACAGTTAGCTTTATGGTTAGATTTAGAGTTACGGCTATGGTTAGGGTCAGTGTTAGGGTTTGTATTAAATTTAGGGTTAAGGTAAGGGCTAGGGTTTTGTTGGGCTGGGTTTAGGGTTGGAGTTGGGTTTTGGATTAGGGTTAGAGGTATGGTTAGGTTTATGTTTAGGGATGGGTTAACATTAACTTTAGGTTTAGAGTTTAAGATATTTTTGGAGATGGAATTAGTGTTAACATTATATCTTTGGTTAAGGTTAGTGCTAGGATTATTGTTATACAAAGCTTTAGGGCTCTTGTTAATGTTAGTGTTAAGGTTGTTCTTGTTGTATGCCGTCAAGTCGATTTTGACTCATAGCAACCCAATAGGACAGAATAGAACTGCTCTATAGGGCTCCCTAAGCTGTAAAGTCTACTGCAGCAGATCACCAGATCTTTTTACCCACGAAGCCACTGGTGGGTTCGAACCACCGACCTTTCAGTTAGCAGTTTAGCATTTAACCATTGAGTCACTAGGGTCCCAATCCAGTTTTAAAGTTAGTGATAAGTGTAGGGCTAGGGCTAGGACTAGGATTAGCATTAAATGCTCTTGTTAGATTTAGAAATAGTGTTAGGGTTGGATTGGGTTAGAATTAAGGCTGAGATTAGGGTTTCAAATAGGGTTAGGATTAGGGTAATGGTTAGATTTAGGGTAGCATTGGGCCTTGTTTTAGGTTTATGGTTAAGGCTCGGATTAGGGCTGTGTATAGGATTAGGGTTAAGGTTAAGCTAAGCATTAGGGTTAAGGGTAAGGATAGGTTAATTAGGGTTAAGTTAGTGTTAGAGTTAGGCCTCGTTGCGGGGTTAGGACTAGAATTAGGTTTAACACAAGATTAGGACAGGTATCAGGGTTAGTGTAGGATTAGGGTTTTGTTTAGGTTAGGGTTAGGGTTAGCATTATAGCTAGGGACAAGTTTAGGGTCAGTGTTAGGCCTCAGGATCGGCTTATGCTTACAATTAGGTTAGGGTTAGAGCTCTCGTTAGGTTACTGTTAGGTTTAGGTTAACTTATGGCTAAATTTTTCTCTTGGTTTGGAGTTATAGTTAGTGTTAAGGTTTGGTTCAGGGCTCATGTCAGCTTTAGTGCTAACATGGATATAGGTTAGTGTATATGAGTTAAACATGTTAGGGCTCATATTAGAGTTAGGGTTAAGGTAATGCTTTGGGTTAAGGTTAGACTTTGGGTTAAGGTTAGACTTTGATTTAAGGTATGGCTAGGATTATGTTTAAACATCGGTTTAGAGCTCACATTATGGTTAGTGTTAAGGTTAAGACTAGGTTACAGTTATGTTTATGGTTAAGTTTAGGATCGGGTTAGTGCTCAGGGTATGTTTAGGGCTAGATTAGGGTTAAATGCTCATTTTAGGGTTAGAAATAGCATTAGGACTATGGTTAAGGTTAGTTTTAGGGTTAGTTTCAGGTTAGAGCTAGGGATAGGGTTAGAATTAGGGATCGTGTTATACTGGGTTAGGTTTTGGTCTAAGATTAATCTTAAACATAGGTTTGTGGCTTGTGTTAAGGTTAGCATTAGGTTTAAGGTTATTAGGGTTAGGCTTTGGGTTAGGGTTATTGTTAGCATTATGTTTACTGCTGGAGTTGGAGTTTGGATTGGAGTTAGGTATAAGTTTCAGGTTAGCCTTAGTATTAGTATTATGACAGGATTAGGGTGAGGTTAGAGCTGTGGACCAGATCACTATTAAGATTAGGGCTACTTTTAGAATTGGGGTTAGAACTGGGTTTACGGTTATTATTGTGGTTATGCTTAGTGATTGGGTTAGAGTTAAGGCTTGATTTAGGTTTAGGGCTAGGGTTAGGTTTAAATATAGGATTAGAGCTTGTGTTAGAGTTAGTGTTGTAGTTACGCTTAGGTTTAAGACCAGCATTATGTTTAGTGTTTGAGCTAAGGTCAGGGTTTAGGAGATAATGTTTGTGTTGGGGTTGGTATTATAGTTAGCATTAGGGCTCAAATTAGGGTTAGGGCTAGGTTTGTTGTTTGTGGTGGTGGTTGCCATCAAGTCAGTTCTGACTAATGACCACCCAATGTGTGCAGAATAGAACTGCTCCACAGGATTTTCTAGGTTTTGATCTTTAGGAAGCAGATCACCAGGCCTATCTCCCCACGTGCCTCTGGGTGGGTTTGACCTGCCAACCTTTCAGCTAGTAGTTGAGTGCTTAACATTAGAGTTAAACATATGGTTGGGGTTGGTTTTACAGCTAGTGTTAGAGTTAGGGTTAGCCTTAAGGTTGGATTTAGCTTTAGGGTTAGATATTGGGCTTGTGTTAGGTTCAGGGTTAAAATTAGGGTTAAACACAAGGTTAGGGCTTATGTTTAGGTTAGTGTTAGGCTTAGTGTTATGTTTAGGGATGAGGTTAGGGTTGTGTTTATGTTTATGGTTAGGGTTAGAGTTTTGAGTTATGGGTTAGTGTTAGGGTTAGGTTTAGGATTATGATTACAGTTAGGGGTTGGTTTAAGGTTAGGGTTAGAGTTAAGAATATGGCTCGAGTTAGGGTTGGCATTAGCACTAGGACTCAAGATTGAGTTAAGGCTACAATCAGGGTTAAACAGAGGGTTAGGGGTCATGTTAGTGTTACTGTTAAGTTTTAAGTCATCTTTAGGGTTAGAATTAGGGTTGAGGTTAGGGCTATGGATATGTTTATAGTTCGATTTATGGTTAGGGCTCAGGTTAGGGTTAATGCTGCGATTGGGTTTGGGTTTGGTGTCAGGATTAGGGTTATGCTCAGTGTTAGGGTTTAGGATAGGGTTAGAGTCAGTGTGAAGGCTAGGGATAGGGTTTGTGCAAGGTAACAAAGCTATTCACCTTGGTTCCCAGGAAAGATAAGGCAGCTGTGAGACATTAAGAGGTTCCCAAAGCCTGCTGCCAGTGACTAATGCACGCTTAAGCCAGGTCCCCCTCCGAGTCTTCAGGGTTCTTGTTGTTAAGTCAGGGTGAATCTGGATTTTCATCTTGGGCTATGAGTATCCAGTTTTACCAGTTCAAACTGACCCTGACTTCCCTGGTGTATCCAAACCCAGAGAACTGAAACGACCATCTTGGGCTTCAGCTGGGGACAGCCTGGGCATTTTAAAAGTATAGGCATGCTGGTCTGGGGCAGATAGCCATTTGCTTCCAGGAAGCCATCACAGGGCACATTCTCTGCCCCCATGGGGGAATTCAGGGCACCTCCATTTTTCTTTTACTTCCCAAATACAATTTGAGTTTTATGAGCAAACTTCCTGCCTCAGACTTCTACTTGGACTAATGTAAAGTCACAAAACGGATTTAGTGTTAGGCTTAGGTTTATGGTTACTGTTACTATTAGGTCCAGAGTTGAAGTTAGGGCTAGGGTTACATTTAACATGGAGTTAGAATGTGGGACCAAGATGGCAGAGTAGTCAGAGGCCTCCTGTCATCTCTCTTCCAACAAAGTCACGAAAAAACGAACAAATCACATATATACGACAATCTAGGAACCCTAATTATCAAAGACAAACATGAAGAATCAGACTGAGAGGTAGGTGAAGGGAGAGACAATTCAAAAGCAGTGGAAACAGGAAAGTTCAGATTGTAGGATCACAAGCACCCTGCTAACTAAGTCTGCACAGGGCATACAGGCTGAGGCAAGCAACGACATACAAAGCTGAGGACCACCACATCTGGTGCAGACAAGCAGTAGCGAATCTGCACACACCTCCAGAACCAAGCAGGAGAGACACCAGACCTCAAAAGTTAAGCGCAAGCTTCTAACCTACCATGCACAGGACAAAATAATCCCCCGCCCCCCAGAGCTTCACAGCAGAGAAGCAATTCCTTCCCCTCACCCACCTCCCACCCTTCTCCACTCTGTGGCATTCAACAATGCTGTGTCCCCTAAGCTAGGAACTCAGGGCCAGTTGGGAGGCCCTGCCCCTTTGCCCAGCCACTGGCATAAAGGGTCCATGGACTTGAAGTGACCTTCATCTCTGCCCAGGCCCTTGTGGGCCAATTCAACACCACAGGCCCTCATTAGAATAAAACAGCAGGGCATACTGCAGTAGCCAAGGAGAAGCCGCAATTCATGACATTTGACACAGCCCTGCCTCCTAAACAGGGGCCTCATCCACACACATCTGGGGTCTGCGGGCTGTTGGTACCACTCACTCCATCTAGCCACCCATAGCAGGTGTCTGAGAATTAGTGGAGCCTCCTAGTCCCTCCAACCAACAGCACCAGGTGCCCAAGGACGGCCTGCATTACTCCCTCCGCCACTACGTGCTCTAGGGGATGGAGACACACCCTCCATACAGGCACCCGGCTGTAGCTTTCAGTCCCCTGCCTTGCCCCACACAGAGCCCTGCACTACAACCAGCTACCTGTGCCTGCTCCAAACACCCCCATGCAGGCCTACACACCTAGGACTGTATGTGAGATTCTGCACCACAATCTCAGTGCCTGAAAACCTGGACACCAGTGCCTCAAATAACTGCACCCCCACAAGAAAAGTGAACAAACTCCTGGGCTCACACACCTAGTAGCTGTTCTGACCACCTGCAGACAGGATGTGAAATCTTCAAAGATACCAACAACCAAAGTAGCTCACACACCAAGCCTACTTGGGCATATCAAAACAAAACAAAACAAAAATACAAGAAGCAGTAAACCAAAACAGAATAAATAAATATAATAAATTATTGATGCCTCAGTGACAACAGTCAATATCAAATCACATAAAGAAGCAGGTCAAGATGGCTTCAGCAAGTGACCAAAATAAACAACCAGAAAATCTCCTAGAGGAAAATAAGGCAATGGAACTACCTGAGAAAGAATTCAAAAGACTGGTATACAGAGCACTCCAAGATAATCAGGAACCAGATCAGGCAAAACTCAGACCAAGCCAAGGAACACACAGACAAAGCAATAGAAGAATTCCAGAAAATAATACAAGAACAAAATTACAGAATAAACAGGCTGCTAGAAACCATACAGAGATAGCAACTAGAAATCCAAAAGGTTAACAATAAAATGTCAGAATTAGACAACTCAATAAAAGCTTGTAGGAGCAGAATTGAGACAACGGAAGTCAGAATCAGTGAGATTGGAGATAAATCCCTTGACACCAATTTGTTTGAGGAAAATTCAGAAAAAAAGAATAAAAAAAATGAAGGAAGCCTAAGAATTATGTGGGATACTATCAAGAGGGAAAAACTATGAGTGATCAGAGTACCAGAACAGAGAGGGATAACAGAAAACACAGAGAGAATTGTTGAAGATTTGCTGGCATAAAACTTCCCTAATATCATGGAAGATGAGAAGACATATATCCAAGAAGCTCAACAAACCCCATACAGGGTAGATCCCAAAAGAAAGTCACCAAGACATATCATAATCAAACTAGCCAAAACGAAAGACAAAGATAGAATCTTGAGAGGGGGCTAGGGATAAACAAAAAGTTACCTACAAAGGAGAGTCAATAAGACTAATCTCTGAGTATTCAGCAGAAATCATGCAGGCAAGAAAGCAATGGGATGACATATAAAGCCTTGAAGGCAAAAAATTGCCAGTCAGCAATTATATATCCAGCAAAACTGTCTCTTAAATATGATGGTTAAATTAGGTCATTTCCAGATAAACAGAAGTTAAGGAAATTTGTTAAAACCAAACCAAAATTACAAGAAATATTAAAAGGAGTCCTCCAGTTATAGAACAAACAGCATCAGACAACAATCCAAGACTAGGACAGAGGACAGATCAAACAGTTATCAACCCAGACAGGGAATTCAGAAAAACAAAACAAAGCTAAAAGACTGAAAACAGCGAACCAGAGACATCAATATATAAACAATGACACTGTCAAAACAAACAAAAATGGAATAAACAGTGTAGTCATAGAACTGCCATATGGAGAGGAAGTTAAGGCGATATCAAGAAATAAAAGATTGGTTTAAACTTGGAAAAATAAAGCTAAATTTTAAGGTAACCACAAAGGAAGCTAACAAACCTACTCAACAAAATAAAAGAGAAGAAAAACATACTCATCAAACACAAAATCAGTAATAATGAAAAAGATGAAAAGAAACTACATAAACAAAAAGAACTCAGCACAGAAAATTATGTAGAACAAAGAAACTGTCAGCACCACAAAAAATACATCAAAATGACAGCAGTAAACTCAAACCTATCAATAATTACAATGAATGTAAATGGCCTAAATGCACCAGTAAAGAGACAGAGGGTGGCAGAATGGATTAAAAAAACATGATCCATCTATATGCTGTCTACAAGAGACACGCTTTAGATGCAAAGACACAAACAAACTAAAACTCAAAGGATGGAAAAATATATATCAAGTAAACAACAGCCAAAAAAGAGCAGGAGAGGCAATATTAATCTCTGATAAAATAGATTTAAAGCAAAATCCAGCACAAAGGATAAAGAAGGACACTATATAATGATTAAAGTGTCAATACACCAGGAGAACATAGCCATAATAAATATATACACATCCAATGACAGGTCTCCAAAATACATAGAACAAACTCTAACAGCATTGAAAACAGAAATAGTCAGCTCCACAGTAATAGTAGGAAACTTCAACATACCACTTTCGGTGAAGGACAGAACATCTAGAAAGAAACTCAATAAAGATGTGGAAGATCTAAATGCCATAATCAACTTGAACTTATAGACATATACAGAACACTCCACCTAACAGCAGCAAAGTATACATTCTTTTCCAATGCACATGGAACATTCTCCAGAATAGACCATAATTTAGGCCACAAAGCAAGCCTTAACAGAATCCAAAACATCAAAAGTACCTTTTCTAATCATAATGCCATAAAAGTAGAAATCAATAACAAAGACAGCAGGAAAAAAATATCGAATACATGGAAACTGAACAGCACCTTGCTTAAAAACTATTGGATATAGAAGAAATCAAGGATGGAATAAAGGAATTCATAGAATCAAATGAGAAAAACACATCTTACCAAAACCTTTGGGACACATGCAAAAGCAGTGCTTAGAGGTCAATTTATAGCAATAAACACACACATCATAAAAGAAGAAAGGGCCAAAATCAAAACATTAACCCTACAACTTGAGTAAATAGAAAGAGAGCGGCAAAAGAAGCCCTCAGGCACCATAAGAAAGGAAATAATAAAGATTATAGCAGAAATAAATGAAATAGAGAATAGAAAAACAATTGAAAGAGTCAACAAGACCAAAAGTTGTTTCTTTGAAAAGATCAACCAAATTGACAAACCATTGGCCAAGCTGACAAAAGAAAAACAGGAGAGGATGCAAATAACCCAAATAAGAAATGAAATGGATAACATTACAATAGACTCAACTGAAATCATAACAGAATACTATGAAAAACTATACTCCGACAAATTTGAAAACCTGAAGGTAATGGAAGAATTTCTAGAAACACACTACCTACCTAAACTAACACAAACCGAAGTGGAAAAACTAAACCCCTAACAAAAGAAGAGATTAAAGAGGTAATTAAAAAAAAAAAAAAAACTCTCAACAAAAAAAAGTCTTGGCCCAGACAACTTCACTGGAAAATTCTACCAAACTTTCGGAGAAAAGTTAACATCAACACTACTAAAGCTATTTCAGAGCATAGAAAAGGAGGGAATACTCCCAAATTCATTCTATGAAGTCAGCATAACCCTGATACGAAAGCCAGGCAAAGACACCAAAAAAAAAAAGGAAAGAAAACTACAAACTACAGACCAATATCCCTCATGAACATAGATGCAAAAATCCTCAAAAAATTCTAACCAATAGAATTCAACAGCGTATCAAAAAAATAATTCATCATGACCAAGTGGGATTCATACCAGGTATGTCGGGATGGTTCAACGTTAGAAAACCAATCAACGTAATCCACTACATAAATAAAACAAAAGAACTACATGATCTTATCAATTGACACAGAAGAGGCATTTGACAAAGTCTAACACCCACTCCTGATAAAAATTCAGCAAAACTGGAATAGAAGGGAAATTCCTCTACGTAATAAAGGGCATGTATACAAAACCAACAACCAACATCATTCTTAATGGAGAGAGGCTGAAAGCATTCCCCTTGAGAACAAGAACCAGACAAGGATGCCCTTTATCACCACTCTTACTCAATATTGTTCTGGAGGTCCTAACTAAAGTAATAAGGCAAGAAAAAGAAATAAAGGGCATCCAAATTGGTAAGGAAGAAGTAAAACTATGCCCATTTGCAGATAATATGATCTTATACACGGAAAACCCCAAAGAATCTACAAGAAAGTCACTGGAACTAACAGAAGATTTCAGCAAAGTAGCAGGATACAAGATTAACATACAAAAATCAGTAGGATTCCTCTACACAAACAAAGAGAACTTCAAAAAGGAAATCACCAAATCAACACCATTTACAATAAAGATGGGGTTAGGACTCACGTTAGTGTCAAAGTTAGGGGTCGGTTTAAGGGTAGGCATAGATTTACAGTAAGGGTTAGGGTTGTGGCTCACATTAGGTTTAAGGCTATGATTAATATTAAACATATGACTAGGACTCATGTTAGGTTTACTGTTAGGGTTAGGGTTAGGATTATAGTCAGCTTTGTTATTGTTGTTAGCTGCCGTTGAGTTGATCCCATCTCATGGTGACCCCATGAGGTGTTATGTAAAACTCTGAGTTAGGATTATGCTTAAACATATTTTAAGATCTCATGTTAGGGTTAGTATTAGGACTTAGGTTATAATTAGGCATAGTATTAGGTTTAAACATAGGGCTAAGGCTAGTGTTAAGGTTCTGTTAGGGTTGGGATTAGGTTTAGTGTTAGTGTTAGGTGTGGGGTGGGGGTTATGTTTATGAGTAGGGCTAGGATTAGTGTATAGAAGGTCAGTGAAAAAGAGGAAGATCCTCAACGAGATGGATTGACACAGTGGCTAAAACAACTGGGCTCAAGGAAAACAACGATTGTAAGGATGGTGCAGGACCGGTCAGAGTTTTGTTCTATTGTACATAGGGTCGCTATGAGTTGGAACTGACTCAATGGCACCTAACAACAACAACAGGGTTACTGTTAGGGTTTAGGGTAGGATTAGGAATATGATTTGGTTAAACATAGCATAGGGCTTGTATTAGAGTTAGTGTTAAGTTTAGGATTAGGTTTAGGAATAGTGTTAGGCCTGTAGTTAGTGTTATGTTTATAGTTAGGGTTAGATTTAGGACTAAGCTTAGGGTTAGGGTTGGAGTTGCAGTTTGTGTTAGGACTATGATTAGGGTTAATGTTAAGCATAGTGTTAGGGTTAGGGCTGGGTTTAAGGTTAGGTTTAAGGTTAGGGTTAGAACTAGGTTTAGTGTTATGATCAGGCTTAGGGCTTGTGTTAGATTAGGGTTAAACAGAGTTCTGGCTTGTATTAGATTTAGTGTTAAGGTTAGAGTTAGGTTTAGGGTTAGGGTTAGGGTTAGGGTTAGGCTTAGGGTTGGTGTTAGGGTTAGGGTTTAATTTAAGGTTAGGGTTTGTATATAGCATGAAAGTTTGAGTTAGGGATGTTTTTGGAAATGGTTTTAGTGTTAGCATTAGGCCTTTGGTTAGTGTTAGGGCTATGATTAGGGTAAAATTAGGGTAGGGCTCTTGTTTGAGTTAGGGTTAAGGTTAAACTTATTGTTATGTTTAGGGTTGGTGTTGGAGTGTTGTTAATCATTATAGTTAGTGTTAGGGTTAGAGTTAGATCTCTGTTTAGGGTTAGGGCTCAGGTTAGCCTTAGGACTAGGATTAGGGTTCAACAAAGAATTTGTTTTCACATTATGGTGTGTGTTAGGGTCAGGGTAATGTTTGAGTTTAAGTTTAGGGTTAGGATTAGGGTTTGCATTAGGGTTAGTGTTAGGATTAGGCTTAATCTTAGCTTTATGGCTAGGGTTACAGTTATGATCAGCATTAACCCATTTACATTGAGTCTATTCTGACTCATAGCGAACCTATAGGACAGCGTAGCACTGCCACATAGGCTTTCCAAGGCTGTAATCTTTACAGAAGCCAATGGTCATGTATTTCTCCTGTGAGCAGCTAAGAGGTTCAGACCTCAGTTAGCAGCTACCACTTAACCACTGCACCACCAGGGCTCCTTCATGGTTAGCATTAGGGTTTAGGATAAGGTTAGAGTTAGGGTTCATCCTGAGGATGGCTTTAGGGTTAGGATTAGGATTTATGTTAGGAGTAGTGTTAGGGTTAGGGTTAATATTAGGGGAAAGGGTAGAGTTATGGTTAGGGTTAGATTTAGGACTCAGGTTTATGCTTAGGTTTAAGGTTGCGGTTGGTATTCAACTTAGGGTTATGACCATGGTAATCATGATGGTTCAGGATAGTGTTAGGGCTAGGGCTCAGGATAAGGTTAGAGTTCATGATAGGGTTAAGGTTAGGTTTAGGGTTCATTTAAGTGTGGGGCTCTGGTAAATTTTAGTGTTAGGCTTAGAGTTAGGGTTATGAATTGGGTTAGAGTTAGGGTTTATGTTAGTGTTAGTGTGAGGTTTAAAGTTAGGCTTAGGGTTATTGTTAGGCTTAGGTTAGGGCTTGGTTGTGGCTTATAGTTTGGATTAGGATTAAGGTTTGGAATGTTAGGGTTAATGCTAGGTTGAGTGTTAGGATTAGTGCTTGAGATAGAGGTATTAAGGTTTGCGTTAGAGTAAGGGGTTATGACAGAATAAGTGTTAGGGTGAGGATTAGGTTTAGAGTTAGGACTAGGTTTAGGGTTATGGTTATGGTTAATTGTATGGTTAAGGCCAGGGCTCATGTTAGAAAAGGGAAAGTACTAGTGTTAAACATATGATTAGGGCTCCTGCTAGAGTTAGTGCTTGGGTTAGTGTTAGATTTAGGACTAGGGTTAGGAAAAGATTTAGGATTAGGGTTAGGTATAGGTATAGATTTAGTGTTAGGGTTAAGTTTAGTGCTCATATTAGGGTTATAGTTTGGTTTAAGTTTAGGATTAGCTTTAAGATTAAACATATGGTTACAGATTCTGCTTGGTTTATTTTAGGGTTAGTCTTAGTGCTCATGTTAGGATTTGGGTTAGGATTAGGGTGAAACATAGATTTAAGACTGATGTTTGGATTGGTATGTTTCTTAGGCTGGGTGTTCTCTAGAGAAGCAAAATCAGTAAAGCGTATAAATATATAGAGAGATTTATATCAAGCAAATAGCTCATGCAGTTGTAGAGGCTAAAACTTCCCAAGTCCACAGATCAGGGTAGAGGCCTCTCCCAGTTCACGTAGCCTCAGAAGCTGGTGAACCCAAGGTCGGCAGGTCGGAGAGGGGCTCCCACTCACAGGCTGTGAAGGTCAATGAATTCCAAGATCAGCAGACAAGACCACAAGGTTTCTTCTGATTCACGTAGCTGCAGGGGCTGGCAAACCCAAGGTCAGCATGTCAGGGAACCAGACTCTTCTTCGCAGGCTGAGAAGTTCTACAAATTCCAAGATCAACAGGTAAGCTGCTAGATCAAGTCCCACAAACCGGAGGTGAGACAACAAGCGGCAGCTGCTGAGTCTGTCACAAGCCAAAAACCTTGGCAAGGAGAGCAGGCCGAAAGTAACCGGCGGAAGGCAGAGAGATGAAACTGAGAGGGTGGTGAGCTGCCACAAGCCCCACCTCCGCCAGTACTACTCAGCAGATTCCATTATGGGGGTGATCACAACATTATACAACTGCTAAAACACTGAGATTAATGGTCTAGCCAAGTTGACATACAATCTTTACTATCACAGTATTGTTAGAGTTAGTCTTAGGATTCAGTAGTATTAGGTCTTCCATTAGTGTTAGGGACCATATTAGAGTTAAAGATAGGCCTAGCATGTGATTGGGTTAATGTTATGTTTAGGTATAGGCTTAGTATTAGATCTACGATTATGGTTTAGGATAGAATTAGGGATAAACATAGAGTTTAGGCTCATGTTATGGTTAGTTTTAGGGTTAGGGTTTGGGCTCAGGGTAGTGTTAGGGCTAAGATTAGGGTTAAACATAAGTTTAGGACTCATGTTAAGATTAGTGTTAGAGTTACGGTTTGGTTTAAGGTTAGGGCTAATGTAGTTGTTGTTAAGGTGCCACCGAGTTGGTTTCGACTCATAGCAACACTATATACAACAGAACAAAACTCTGCCCAATCCTGAGCCATCCTCACAATCGTTGCTACATTTGAGTCCATTGTTGCAGTCACTGTGTCAGGTCACCTCATTGAGGGTCATCCTCTTTTTCACTGACTCTCTACTAAGCATGATGTCCTTCTCCAGGAACCGGTCCTTTCTAATAACATGTCCAAAGTACTTGAGACAAAGTCTCATCATCCTCACTTCTAAGGAGCATTCTGGCTGTACTTCTTCCAAGATAGATTGTTTGTTCTTCTGGCAGTCCATGGTATATTCAATATTCTTCACCAACACCATAATTGAAAGGTATCAATTCTTCCTTATTCTTTGTCCAGCTTTCACATGCGAATGAGGCAATTGAGAATTCCATGGCTTGGGTCAGGTGCGCCTTCCTCCTCAAAGTGGCATCTTCACTTTCTAACACTTTAAGAGGTCTTTTGCAGCAGATTCGCCCAATGCAACACATCTTTTGATTTTTTGACTGTCGCTTCCATAAGCTTTGATTGTGAATCCAAATAAAATGAAACACTTGACAAATTTCAATCTTTGTTTATCATGATGTTTCTTACTGGTCCAGTTGTGAGGAGTTTTGTTTTCTTTATGCTGAGGTGTAATCTATAATGAAGGCTGTAGTCTTTGATCTTCATCAGTAAGTGCTTCAAGTCCTCTTTACTTTCAGCTAGCAAGGTTGTGTCATCTGCATGTTGCAGGTTGTTAATGAATCTTCCTCCAATTCTGATGTCGTGTTCTTCTTCATATAGTGTAGCTTCTCCAATTATTAGCTCTGCATAAAGACTGAATAAGTATGGTGAAAGTATACAACCCTGACAGACTGTTATCCTGACTTCAAAGCACGAAGTATCCCCTCGTTCTGTTTGAACTACTGCCTCTTGGTCTAAGTACAGATTCCACATGAGCACAATTAAGTGTTCTGGAATTCCCATTCTTCGCAATGTTATCCATAATTTGTTATGATCCACATAGTCGAATGCCTTTGCATAGTTAATAAAACACAGGTGAACATCTTTCTGGTATTCTCTGCTTCCAGCCAAGATCCATTTGACATCAGCAGTGATATCCCTTGTTCATGTCCTCTTCTGAAATCTGGCTTGAATTTCTGGCCATTCCCTGTGGATGTACTGCTGCAACTGTTTTTTAATTATCTTCAGTAAAATTTTACTTGCATGTGATATTAATGACATTGTTTGATAATTTCCACATTCTACTAGATCACATTTCTTTGGAATTGGCACAAATATGAATCTCTTCCAGTTGGGTGGCCAGGTAGCTGTCTTCAAAATTACTTGACATAAATGTGTGAGTGCTTCCAGAATTGCATCTATTTGTTGAAACATCTCAATTGGTATTCCGTCAATTCCTGGAACCTTGTTTTCTGCAATGCCTTCAGTGCAGCTTGGACTTCTTCCTTCAATACCATCGGTTCTTGATGGTATGCTACCTCCTGAAATGATTGAAAGTTGACCAATTCTTTTTTGGTACAATGATTCTGAGTATTCCTTCCATCTTCTTTTGATGCTTCCTGTGTTGTTCAATATTTTGCCCATAGAATCCTTCAATATTGCTACTCATAGCTTGAATTTTTTCTTCAGTTCTTTCAGCCTGAGAAATACCAGCTGTATTCTTCCCTTTTGGTTTTCTAACTCCAGGTCTTTGCATATTTCATCATAAACTTCACTTTGTCTTTTTGAGCTGCGCTTTGAAATTTTCTGTTCAGCTGTTTTACGTGATCATTTCTTCCATTCTCTTTAGCTACTCTACATTCAAGAGCAAGTTTCAGAGTCTCTTCTGACATCCATTTTGATCTTGTCTTTCTTTCGTGTCTTTTTAATAATGACCTTTTGCTTTCTTCAGTTATGATGTCCTTGATGTCATCCCACAACTCTTCTGTTCTTAAGCTAGTGTTAGGGTTATAATAATAATGGTTATGGTATGGTTACATTTTAGATTGGGGTAGGGTTAGCATTACTATTTGGTATAGGGTTAAAGACTGGGATAGGGTTAAGATTAGTAATAAGGTAGGGTATAGAGCTGAGTTTATGTCTGGAGGAAAAGTTTAAGATTAGGGTTATGTTTAAGTTTCCGTTTGAATTGGTGTTGGAGTTAGGGTTTGGGTTATCATTAGAGTTAGTGTTAGGTTAAGGGTTAGTGCTGGGGATAGTGTTAGAAATAAGGTTAGAGTTTGTGTTGGGGTAAGAGCTTTGGTTAGGATTAGTGTTAGTGTAATGATTAGGGTTTGGATCAGGGTTAGGACTTGGGTTAGTTGTGATTATGGTTAAATTTAGAGTTAGGATTAGGGCTTGTGTTGGGTTTAGGGGAAAGTTTAGGGTTAAACATCTGATTTTGGCTCCTGTTAGTGTTATTGTTCAGGTTAGTGTTAGATTTAGGTTAGATTTAAGACTGGCTTTAGGATTACAATTAAGGTTAGGTTTGAGGATCAGCTTGGAGTTAGCATTAGTATTGTGTTCAGTTTAACGTCATGGGTAGGATTTGGGTTAAACATTGGGTTAGGGCTCGGATCAATGTTTGAGTTAGAGTTAGGGTTAGGGATAGAGTTAGAGCAGGGATTATGGTTATGGTTAGGTTTATGCATGGGTATAGGTTTAGGGATACAGTTAGTGCCCCTTAGTAGATTTATGGCTAGAATGAGAGTTAAACACTCATGTTAGGGTTAGTATTAGAGTCATAGTTAGTGCTGGGGTTAAGTTTGGGTGTAGGGTTATGGATGGTGTTAGCGTTAGGCTAGATTTAGGGCTGGGGCTGGTGTTGCATTTATGGTTAGGTTTAGGATTAGGGTTACAGTTGCCTCAGGATTAGGGTTAGATTTAGGACAGTAGTTAGGATTAGGGCTAGAATAGGGTAAAACATAGGATTAAGGTTTATGTTATGGTTATTGTTACATTACAGTTTAATTTAGGATTAAGATTAGGGCTGGGGTCAGTGACATCACTAGGGAGGTCCAGGGTGTCGGTGTGGACCACACTGGGTGGCACTGTCAGAGGGGATGACACAAAAATGACTGTCTATAAAATTTTCCTGCACTATTTCAGCAGAAATTTATTATTTTTTATTAAAGTAGCTCCGTAGTTAGTTATAACCACGAAAATATTTTTGTAAGCCCAGATTCCGTGTATCAACATACCTACAAGGCTAAAACGCTATGCTAATTAACTTTTTCAACTTTCTAATGCACTCCAGTCAGAGCTATCATTATTACCCAATTATAGTGAAGCTTCAAATCACTTGATTTCATCTGCAGGAGCTACAAGCACACACTGTTGTTTTTCTTTCTGTCTGTGTTTTATAGTCTCTAATTTTGTCAAATTTTCTGGTGTTTTGGCTACAATAATGTGGTAATTAGTATTTGTAAACCTATATCAATAACTTTTTTGAGAATGAAGTAGTAGTTAAAGGAAAAGAAGGAGTGATATGGGAATTATGATTTGTGAATAACATAAGTAAAAAAACATTACTAAGGATTTTCTATAGTACAGAAGGAGGTCCATGCTGGGGGTGGGAGATGACACCATGAGTTACTGAACTGGTGGGCACCAACCCTAGTGACACCACTGGCTAGGGTTATTTTTACATTTTTATTAGGGTTGTGATAGGTCTTGAGTTAGAGTTATGGTTAGAATTAGGGTTAGGCTTAGAGCTGGGGCAAAGTGTGTGTTTAGGGTTAGTGTTAGAATGAGGGATGGAGTTGATTAAAATTATGGATAGGTTTAGGACACTGGTTATGGCTTGGGCATAGGGTTATGGTTAGGTTTAAGGTTTGGGTTAAGGTCAGGGTGGAAGTTGGCTTTGCAATTGTGTTTAGGGTTATGGTTATGGTTCACATTAGGTTTAGAGATGGTGGTAGTATTATGGTTAGTCCTGGTGGTAGGGTGAGGATTAGGATTATGGTTACTATTAGAGCTTGCGTTAGGATAAAGCCATTGAGGTTAGGGGTTAGGGAAGGCTGGGTACAAGGTAAAGTTTATTTTTAGAGTCTTTGTTAGGGTTAGAGTTAGGCTTAAATTTGTGGTTAGGGCTGGGGTTAGAATAAAGATTAGGTTTAAATTCAGGATTAGGCTTGGTTTTGTGTTGGCATTGGTGTTATGATTAGGAGTAGTGTTAGAGTTACAGTAAGTGTTAGACTTAGGAATAAGGTTAGGGTTAGAACTTAACACAGGGTTAGAATTAGGATTAGGTTTAGTAACAAGTTTAAGCTTAAGATTAGGGATAGTGTTAGGGTTAGAGTTAGATTATTGTTAGGTTTAGGACTCAGGTTAACATTAGGGTTCAGGTCGAGGTTAATTTTAGGCTTAGGGCTCAGATAAGGATCAAATCTTTTTTTTCTATTTTTATTGTACTTTAGATGAAGGTTTACAGAATGGACTAGCTTCTCATTAAACAATTTGTACACATATTGTTTCATGACATTGGTTGCCAACCCCACAACGTGTTAACACTCTCCACTTCTCAACCTTGGGTTCCCCGTTACCAGCTTTCCTGTCCCCTCCTGCCTTCTTGTCCTTGCCCCTGGGCTGCTGTGCCCATTTAGTCTTGTTTTGTTTTATGGGTCTGTCTAATCTTTGGCTGAAGGGCGAACCTCAGAAGTGACTTCATTACTGAGTAAAAGGGTGTTCCGGAGCCATACTCTCGGGGTTTCTTCAGTCTCTGTCAGACCAGTAAGTCTGGTCTGTTCTTTTCTTTTTCTGTGTGAGTCAGAATTTTGTTCTACATTTTTGTCCAGCTCTGTCCGGGACCCTCTATTGTGATCCCTGTCAGAGCAGTTGATGGTGGTAGCTGGGCACCATCTAGTTGTGCTGGACTCAGTCTGGTCAAGGCTGTAGTACTAGTGGTCCATTAGTCATTCGGACTAATGTTTCCCTTGTGTTTTTGGTTTCCTTCATTCTCCCTTGCTCCAGAGAGGGTGAGACCAGTGGAGTATCTTAGATGCAGCTCACAAGCTTTTAAGACCCCAGACGCTACTCACCAAAGTAGACTGTAGAACATTTTCTTTTTAAAATACGTTATACCAGTTGAGCTAGATGTTCCCCGAGACCATGCTCCCCACAGCCCTCAGCCCAGTAATCCAATCCCTCAGAGAGTTTGGATGTGTCTATAGAGCTTTCATGACCTTGTCTTGGACAAGTTGTGCTGGCTTCCCCAGTATTGTGTACTGTCTTATCCTTCACCAAAGTTACCACTTATCTACTATCTAGCGTTTTACCATTCCCACCCCTCCCCTAGTAACCATCAAAGATTGTTTCTTTTTGTGTGTAAACCTTTTCACAAGTTTTTATAGCAGTGGTCTCATACCATATTTGTCCTTTTGTGATTGACTTATTTCACTCAGTATAATGTCCTCTGGATTCATCCATGTCGTGAGATGCTTCGCAGATTCATCATTGTTCTTTATTGTTTCATAGTATTCAATTGTGTGTATGTACCATAGTTTATCCGTTCATCTGTTGATGGGCACATAAATTGTTTCCATCTTTTTGCTATGGTGAACAATGCTGCAAAGAAGATGGGTGTGCATATGTCTATTCTTTGATAGCTCTTATTTCTCTAGGATGTATTCCTCACAGAGGGATTGTTGGATCGTATGGTATTTCTATTTCTAGCTTTCTAAGAAAGCAACATATCAATTTCCAAAATGGTTGCCCATTTTTCATTTCCATTAGCAGTGCATAAGAGTTCCAATCTCCCTGAAGCCTCTCCAACATTTGTTATTTTCTATTTTTTTGATTCGTGCCAGTAATGTTAGAGTGAGATGGTATCTCATTGTAGTTTGGATTTACATTTCTCTAATGGCTAGTGATTGCGAGCATTTCCTCATGTGTCTGTCAGCCACTTGAATGTCTTCTTTGGTGAAGTGTCTGTTCATATCCTTTGTCCGTTTGTTAATTGGATTATTTGTCTTTTTGTTGTAGAGGTGTTGGATTTTCCTATAGATTCTAGAGATTAGACGTTTGTCAGATTTGTCATAGCCAAATTTTTTTTTCTAGTCTGTAGGTTAGCTTTTTACTCTTTTGGTGAAGTCTTTTGATGAGCATAGGTATTTAATTTTTCGAAGATCTCAGTTATCTAGCTTATCTTTTGGAGTTTGTGTGTTATGTTATGGTTTGCATACTGTTAATGTTTGTATACTGTTCATGCCATGTATTAGGGCCTCTAGCATTGATCTTATGTTTTCTTCTATGATCTTTATAGTTTTTGGTTTTATTTTTAGGTCTGTGATCCATTTTGAATTAGTTTTTGTGTATAGTGTGAGATATGGGTCCTGTTTCATTTTTTTGCAGATGGACACCCAGTTTTGCCAACACCATTTGTTAAAAAGACTGTCTTTTCCACATGTGATGGACTTTGGGCCCTTGTCGAAGATCAGCTGACCATAGGTGAACGGATTTACATCTGGATTCTCAATTCTGTTCCATTGGTCAGTGTATTTGTCATTGTACCAGTACCAGGCTGTTTTCGCTACAGTAGCTATATAGTAGGTTCTGAGGTCAAGTAGTGTTAGTTGTCCTACTTTATGCTTCTTCTTCAATAGTGCTTTACTTATCTGGGACCTCTTCCATTTTCATAAAGTTAATGATTAGTTTTCCATCTCGATAAAGAATCCGTTGGTATTTGGATTGAGATTGCATTGTATTTGTAGATTGCTTTGGGTAGAATAGTCATTTTCCACTATGTTGAGTCTACCTATCCATGAGCATGATATGTTTTTCCATTTATGTCGTTCTCTCTTTTGGGTTCTTGCAGTAGTGTTTTGTAGGTTTTTTTTGTATAGGTCTTTTACATCCCTGGTTAGATTTATTCCTAAGTATTTTATTTTTTTAGGGGCTATTATAAATGGTATTGATTCTCAGATTTCCTTTTCATCATTTTCTTTATTGGTGTTTAGAATCTAACTGATTTTTGTATGTTTTTCTTATATCCTGCTACTCTGCTGAATCTATCTATTAATTCCAGTAGTTTTCTTGTAGAGTTTTTTGGATTTTCTATGTATAGTATCATATCATCCACAAATAGGGAAAGTTTTACATCTTCCGTAGCAATTTGGATGCCCTTTATTTCTTTTTCTTGCCTTATTGCTCTAGCTAGGACTTCTAGCACAATGTTCAATAGGAGTGGTGATAAAGGGCATCCATGTCTTGTTCCTTTTCTCAAGGGAAGTGTTTTCAGCCTCTCTCCATTAAGAATGATATTGACTGTTGGTTTTGTACAGATCCCTTTTATCATGTTCAGGAATTTCCCTTCTATACCTATTTTATTGAGAGTTTTTATCAGTTTGTATCAAATGCCTTTTCTGCATCAGTTGTGATGATCATGTGATTATTTTCTTTCATTTTATTTATTACATTGATTACATTGATTGATACTCTAATGTTGAACCATCCTTGTATATCTGGTATGAATCCCACACAGTTGTGGTGTATTTTTTTTTTTTTGATATGATGCTGAATTCTATTGACTACAATTTTGTTGAGGATTTTTGCATCTATAGTCATGAGAAATACTCGTCTGTAATTTTCTTTTTTGTGGTGTCTTTGCCTGGTTTTGGTATCAGGGTTATGCTGGCTTCATAGAATGAATTTGGAAGTATCCCTTCCATTTCTATGTTCTGAAATAGTTTGAGTAGTACTGGTACAAGCTCTTCTCTAAATGTTTGGTAGAATCCTCCAGTGAAACCGTCGGACCAGGACTTCTTTTTGTTGAGGTTTTTTTAAATCACTTTTCAATTTCTTCTCTTGTTATGAATCTGTTCAGATTTTCAAAGTCAGTTTGTGTTAGTTTGGTTAGGTAGTGTGTTTCTAGAAATTTTTCCATTTCCTCTAGGTTTTCAAATTTGTTGAAGTATAGTTTTTCATAACGTTCTGTTATGATCCTTTATATTTCAGTTGAGTCTGTTGTAATGTCCCCCATTTCATTTCTCATTTGCGTTATTTGCTTCCTCCCGTTTTCTTTTGTAAATTTCGTCAGTGGTTTGTTGATTTTGTTGATCCTTTAAAGAACCAACTTTTGGTTTTTTGATTCTTTCTATTATTTTTCTATTCTCTATTTCATTTATTTCTGCTCTGATCTTTATTATTTCCTTTCTTCTGGTGGCTGTGGGCTTCTTTTACTGTTCTCTTTCTATTTCTTCGAGTTGCTTAGCTAATGTTTTGATTTTGTACTTTTCTTCTTTTTGTTGCATGCATTGCTATAGATTGACCTCTGAGCACTGCCTTTGCTGTGTCCCAAAGGTTTTGATATGATGTGTTTTCATTCTCATTTGATTCTAGGAATTTGCTGATTCCATCTTTGATTTCTTCTATTACTCAGTGGTTTTTAAGCAGGATGTTATTCAGTTTCTGTGTATTTGATTTTTTTCTTTGCTCTTCCTGTTGTTAATTTCTACTTTGATGGCTTTGTGGTCAGAGAAGATACTTTATATTATCTCAATGTTTTGGATTTTGTTGAGGGTTGCTTTGTGGCCTAAGATGTGGTTTACTCTGGATAACATTCCATGTACATTGGAAAAGAATGTGTACTTTGTAGCCTTTTAGTGGAGTGTTCTATATATGTCTGAGGTCAAGTTGGTAGATTGAGGCCCCTAACTCTTCTGTATCTTTGTTGACTTTCTTTCTAGATGTTTTGTCATTTACCGAGAGAGGTGTGGTGAAGTCTCCTACTATTATTGTGAAACTGTAAATTTCTCTTTTCAGTGCTGTTAGAGTTTGTTTTCTGTATTTTGGAGCCCTGTCATTGGGAACATAGATATTTATTATGGTTATGCCTTCATGATGGATCATCCCTTTAATCATTATATAATGCCCCTCTTTGTCTTTTATGGTGGATTTTGTTTTAAAGTCTATTTTATCTGAGATTAGTATTGGCACTTCTGCTTTTTTTTTGTAGCTGTTTTCTTGATATATTTTTTCCGTCCTTTTATTTTTTACTAAGATTATGTCTTTGTTTCTAAGATGTGTCTCTTGTACTATCTCTTGTAGACAGCATATTGATGGGTCCTGGTTTTTTTTTTTTTTTTTTTTTTTAATCCGTTTTCTCTTTCTCTGTCTTTTTATGGGTGGATTGAGTTGATTTACCTTCAGTGCAATTATGGATAGGTGTGAGTTTATTGTTGTCATTTTGTACTTTTTTTTGTGATGCTGATGTTTTCCTTGTTCCTCTTACTCTCCTGTGCTGAATTCCTCTTGTTTGTGATTTTTTGTTCGTTTGTTTCATTTTTATAGATTTTGTGTTTACTGAGACTTTATGTTTTTCTTTTTTGTTTTGGGGAGTAGGTTTGCTGACTTTCTTTGTGGTTATCTTGAAATTCACCCTTATCTTCCAAAGTTTGACCCAGTCTTTTGTTACTTGGTATCGCCTTGACTTTTAAAGTTCTATACTTATATCATTTATTCCCTCTTTTATTGTTCTGATGTTGTTGTCATTTACAAATTAACTTCTCTTTATCCCTGTTGTAAATCTTTTCTTTTTGTTTTAACCTTGAGAGTTCATTACCTAGGTTGGTATCTGGCTGATGCGATCATATGTCCTAGATTCATTCTGTTGCCTGATATTATTTGTTCTCTAACTGAAGGACTCCCTTTAATAATTCTTGTAATTTTGGTTTGGTTTTTAGCTATTCACTTAATTTCCGTTTATCTGGAAATGTCCTAACTTCACCATCATATCTGAATGAGAGTTTTGCAGGATATATTATTCTTGGTTGGTAATTTTTTTCTTTCAAAAGTTTTATATATGTCATCCTATTTCCTTCTTGCCTGCATGGTTTCTGCCAAGTAATCAGAGCTTGGACTTATTGTTTCCCCTCTGTATGTGACTTTTTCATTTTTCTCGAGCTGCCCTCAGGATTCTTTCTTTGTCTTTGGTTTTATTGAACGTGATTATGATATGCCTTAGTGATTTTCTTTTGGGGTGTATCCTATATGGGGTTTGTTGAGCTTCTTGGATTCTCAGTTTTTCATCTTTTATAATATTAGGAAATTTTTCTTCAGCAATTCTTCAATGAATCTGTCTGTTTTCCATTTTCTCCCCTTGTTTTGGAAATCTGATCACTCACAAATTTTTGCTTTTGATTATATCCCACATTATTCTCAGGGTTTCTTCATGCTTTTCTCTGATTTTTCCTCCAACAAAGTGGTATCCAAGGATTTGTCTTCAATTTTGCTGATCTTAGCTTCCATTGTTTCAAAGCTGCTTCTCACACTTTCTATGACACTGTCCATTTCTGAAATCTGGTTTATCTTTTGGATTTCTAGTTGCTGTTTTTATGTGATTTCTAGTTGTGAGTTTATTTTGACATTTTGTTCCTGTAATATTTTCCTGAATTATTCCATTGTTTTGTCTGTCTTTTCCATGATGTTGTCTGTCTTTCCCGTGATAATTTCTATTTTTTTTTTCATTTTTATCTGCTTTTTTCTTCATCTCTTGGATAGCTCTGAATATTAAAGATTTGAATTCCCAATCAGGTAGTTCCAGTGACTTTTCTTCTACCAGAAGATCATCTGGTAGTGTTTTATTTTGAATGCCTACTGGAACCATCCTGTCCTGTTTTTCATATGTTTTAATACTGTCTACTGTCTTCAGGATGTTCAGTAATTATTTTCTTTGTTTACTGATTGTAGATTTGTTTGTTTCATTCTGCTTTTTTGTTTTATTTGGTTATTTCTGAGAAGGTGGGCTGGGCATTTTTTGTTGTTTGCTCATCTGTGGACACAATACTTCTCACCACCATGTCCAATGGGCAGGGCCAGTCGCTCAGTTATAGTGTAGCAGGGCAGGATCAGCAGAGGGGGAGGGGCTGGGATGAGTCATTTGCAGCAAATACTGGGGCCAACAGTGGTGGGACTGGGGGCAATGAAGGGCAGGTTTTGGTAGAGACTTCCTGTGGTGCTCGGGGGTGTGATGCCCAGTGCATGGTGCAGATAGGCAGGACGGAGGGGGGAGGATGTGACGTGTGGATTTAAGTGGGTGTGGGAAAGAAGAGAAAGAGGGGAGAGAAACAGAAGCCAAAAAAGTGCTGAGAGAGTCTGCTGTTGGAGTGGCACTGACCCAGGGAAGCCATGTGCCAGTGACTTTCTAGCCAGGAGATGTGACATAGCCTGTCAAGAAGGAACAGATACAGCACACACAGCTAAGTGGGTAGGAGAAAGGAAAGGAAGGGAGAGAGAGATAACAAAAAACTAGATTTAAAAAAAAAGAGAGAGAAAGGAACACACAATGAAATGGTTGGGAGAAAGGAAATGAAGGAAGGTAGAGAAAGACAAGAAACCAAGAAAAAATAGATGCCAGGTGATTGGGGGGAAGAAAAGGAAGGAAGAGAGAGACAAGAAACCGAGAAAACAATGCCCAAGGGAGCCCACAGAAATGGATCCCCAGCCAAGCAGTGCTGCACAGCCCATCTAGAAGGAGTGGAGATGGCACATGGTGCCAGGTATTTGGGAGAAAGGAAAAGAAGGAAGGTAGAGAGAGAGAAGAAACTGAAAAGAAAAAAAATGTTCCCGGGGAGCCCACCAGCATGTTGGTGTGGACCAGGGAAGTGGCTCCTCAGTCCAACAGCACTGCATAACCTGCAAAGAAGGAGTGGAGATGGCACACAGAGCCAGTATTCAGGAGAAAGGAAAAGACGGAAGGTAGAGAGAGAGAAGAAACCAAAAAACAAAGAAAAACAAAAAAGAAAAAATGTCCCCAGGGAACTCACTGGCGTGGTGGTGAGGGCACGGGAAGTAGCGCCCCAGCCAAGCAGCACTGCACAGCCTGTGAAGAAGGAGCGGAGATGGCACACAGAGCCAGGTGTTTCAGAGACAGGAAAGGAAGGAGATGAGAGAAGAAACCAAAAGAAGCTAAAAAAAAAAAGCAATAACAGCAACAAAACAAAATAGCACTGAAGGAGCCAGCCAGTGTAGGTGGGGCAAATCCAAGTGTCAAAGAGCCGGTATCTACCCAGCCGAGCCACCAAGGCCCACTGGAAAGTAGTGGAGGCCAAGCAGGGAGAAGAAGGGTGAGGGATGGGAAAGTGTGTATTGCTGGTTACCGGGTGCTCTGTCTCCTGCTGGGAGCTCCGTGAATCTGCCTTCGCATACTCCCTGTTCACCATTCTTGGTGGCCGAGTGGTCCAAGATGGTGAATCTGTGCCAAATTAGCTGATAGGGAACCTCCACTCCGTAGCTCTCCTCACTCTCTGATCTCTGTCAGTTTCTTATTCATTTCAGTGTTTGGTTGAGTTCTTTATTCCTTCATTTGACGCCTAAGGTTCCAGGATTGACGTCTGTCTCTGTTTTACTTAGTTTTTCAGGTCTTTCCTGTGGAGGGACAGTGTGGTGCTTCTGTCTATAGCACTATGTTCAGGATCAGATCTATTATTGGGGTAAAACCTAGGTTTAGGGTTAGAGTTAGCATTAGAATTAGGGTTACGCTAGGTGTTAGGGTTATGGCTGGAGGTAGAGTTATGCTTGTATTTATGATGATGGTGATCATGATGTTTATGGCTATGGTTATGGATAAATTTAGGTGTAGGCTTAGTGCTCAGGTTAGAATTCGGACTAGAATTAGGGTTAAATGTAGGGTTAGGACTCCTGTCATGGTTAGTGATAAGGTTAGAGGTATATAATTACAGTCAGTTTTAGGGTTATACATAGTGTTAGGGCTCAGGTGAGGGTTAGTGCTATGATTATGGTTAGGGTTATATTTTCAGGTTAGGGATTAGTGCAATTTTTAGGGTTAAGGTTATATCTTGGGTTTAATTTTAGGGTTGTGGTAAGGTTTAGGGTTATTTTTAGCTTTAGTGCTTATGTTAGAATAAAAGCTACAGTTAGGATTAGTGTTAGGGTTAGTCTTGATGTTAGTGCTAGGGTTAAAGTTAGTGTTGATGTTAGTGCTCTGGTTTAGGTTAGGGCTAGTATTAGTATTAAACAAAAGTTTATGGCTCATGTTAGAGTTAGTTTTAGGGTGAGGGTTAGTTTTTTAGGGTTAAGATTTGTTTTAGGTTTAGCGTTCAGGTTCTGGTTAGCACTAGGGTTATGGTTTTGGCTCAATTTTGGGTTATGTTTATTGTTATGTTTAGATTTGGCATTTGAATAATGCTTAGGGTTAGGATTAGTGCAGTTATGGTTAGAGTTAGATTTAGGAGTATGATTAAGATAATAATTATTGTTAGAGTTAGGATTTGCATTCGGAATCTTGTTATGGTTAAGCCTAGGTTTAGAGTCAGAGTTATGGTTAGGATTGGGGTTAGAGTTAAGTTTAGGGCTATTGTTTGGGCTTGGTATAGTGTTATATATAGTGTTAGGGCTCCTGTTAGGGTCAGGGCTAAGGTTCAGGTTAAGGTTAGGGTGTCTATTAAGAATACGGTTTGAAGAACCCTGATCAAAGGGGGAAAACGCAGAACAGAATTTCACGTGCTTATGAACTCCAGACTTTCCAAAGCCATGGAGGCTGGATGAACTCCTTAAATTATTGCCCTGAGATAATCTTTATACCTTAAACCAAAAATATCCCCTGAAGCCTTCTTAAAACTAAACAATAGTTTAGCTCAACTAGTAAAAAGTCTGTCTTGGACATTATGTTCTTTTAAGGATTACCTGTATGAGATCAAATTGACAACAGCAACTCAAAAGATTAAACAGAAACCTTAGGAGATAGTTTATATTAGAAGGGGAGGAACAATTTGAAAAAGGAGGATGAGAATGGTTGCACAACTCAAAGAATGTAGTCAATGTCACTGAATTTTACACGAAAATTGTTGAATTGGTGTATGTGTTGTATTTATTCTCAACAACAACAAAATAAATAAAATATTTTTTTTAAAAATTGGGTTAGTGTTAAGGTTAGGATTAGGGTTAGGGTTTAAACTAATGTTAAGGCTAGGGTTAAGGTTAGCATTAGAATTAGGTTTACAGTTACTTTTATGGTTAGGTATACGGTTATAGTTAGGGTTAGTGTTGTGGTTGGGGCATGCATTAGGGTTGGGGTTGGAGTTAGGATTAAGTTTAGGTTTAGGTTGGAGGTTAAGACTTGACGTAGGGTTATAGTTACAGTGAATCATGGTTTAAGGTTATGTTAGGGTTTGAGTTAGGGTTAAAGCTAGGATAAGGTTAACAATAGGGTTAGGACTCATGTTAGGGCTAGTGTTAGGGTAAAGACTAGTTTAAATATAGGGTTAAAGGCTGAGTTGGGGTTAGAATTAGGGCTAGCGTTAGGGTGCAGGTTTTGGTTAAGGCTAGTGTTAATGTTAAACATAAGCTGAAGACTTGTGTTAGGGTTAGTGTTAGATTTAGAGTTAATGTTTAGGTAAGATTTGGGGTAGGGCTTTTTTAGGAATAGGGTTAGAATTTGGTTAGTTTGGGTTAACATTAGTGTTAGTGTTTGGGTTAGGATTAGGGCTAGATTGAGGTTCAGATTAGCACTGGGATTATGGTTTTGTTTAGCTTTACGGTTCATGTTAGGGATAGCTGAAGAATTAGTTGTAATTTACTATTAAGGTTTGCATTTGTTTTGTGTTGGGGTTAGGGTAAGGTTAAGTTTAGGATTAGGATCAAGGTTAGGGATTCATTAGGTTTAGGGTTAAGGTAAGGTACAGAATTAGGGTAAGAACTAGAGTTAGGGTTAGCATTTGAGTTAAGGTCAAAGTTAGCATTAGGTTTAGGATTATGGTCAGGAATAGATTTACAGTTATAGTTAGTGCTTAGGGCTAGGATTAGGGTTAAATATATGGCTATGGCTCTTGTTAGTGTTATGGTTAAGGTTGGGTTCAGGGTTAAATTTATGGCTCAAGTTAGCATTAAAATCAGGGCTAGGATAAGGATTATGCTTACGGTAAGGCTCTATTTCTTACTACGGCTAGAGTTTGGTTAAGGTTATGGCTCACATTAGGGTTATAGTTATGGTTGGGAACACAGGTGAGCTATGATTAAGGTTAGGACTCAGTTAAGATTATGATCAAATTTTGGTTAGTTTTAAGGTTAGGTTTAATTTTCGAGTTAGAGTTAGTGTTTGGGTTAATGTTATGGCATAGAGTGAAGTTTAGAGTTATGGTTAAGATTAGCGTTAGACAGAGTAGGGGTTACTGTTGGTTTAGGGTTAGCATTAGGATTAGGGATAGGGTTACTTTTAGGGTTATGGTTATGATTAGGGATAGAATTAGTGTTATGTTTAAGGTTAATTTTAGGGTTAGTTATAGGTTTACTGTTAGGATTAGGAATATGGTTAGGGTTAGGAATAGTGTTGGGTTGGGGTTTTGACTGGTGTTCACATTGAGGTTAGGGTTATAGTTAGGCTTAGCTTTAGTGTTAGTGTTGGAGGTAGGGTTATGTTAATGGTTATGATGATTGTTATCGTTTAGAGTTACATTCAGGCTTGAGTTAGGGTGAGTACTAGGATTCAAGTTAACAGTAGGGTTAGAGTTTCTGTTAGGGTTAGTATTACGGTTAGTGCTAGGTTTAGTTTTCAGTTTAAGTTTAAAAGCAAGTTTGAGGTTAGGGTTAAGTTTAGGTTTAGATTTAGGGTTAGCATTATGGCTTAGCTTAGAGGTAGAGCCATGGTTAAACATATATTTAGGGGCTCAAATTAAGAGTTAAGTTTAAGCTTGGTGTTGGCTTTGGGCTTTTCTTAGGATTAGAGTTAGGGTAAGGATTAGGGCTTAGGTTATGGTTACAGTCAGGGTTAGGGATTGATTTAGGGCTATATTTAGTTCTCAGTATATGGCTAGAACTAGGATTAAGTTTAAACACAGGGCTCTTGTTAAGGTTAGTGTTATGGTTAGGGTTAAGCTTAGGGTTAGTATTACAGCTTGAGATATCATTGAAATTGGGGATTGGGTTAGTGTTATGGTTACAGTTATGTCTCAGTTTTTGATTAGGTCTAGGGTTAAGATTATGGTTTATGTTAGGGTTATGGCTATGGTTAGAGTTGTGGTTTCTGGTAGGGTTATGAGTAGCTTAGGGCTCACTTAAGGTTAGAGTTATGGTTAGGGTTATAATTAGGTTTAGTCTTAGCATTAAGTTTGAATTTAGGGTTATGTTTTAGGTTAGAGTTATAGTTACAATTATCATTAGGGTTAACATTATGGCTTGGGGGGGGTTAGGGTTAAAGTAGATTGATGGGAGTCTTAGTTATCTAGTGCTGCTATAACAGAAATACCACAAGTGGATGGCTTTAACAAACAGAAATTTATTCTCTCACAGTCTAGTAAGCTAGAAGTCCGAATTCAGGGTGCCAGTTCCAGGGGAAAGCTTTCTCTCCCTGTCAGCTCTGAAGGAAGGTCCTTGTCATCAATCTTCCTCTGGTCTAGGAAGTTGTCAGTGCAGGTACCTCAGGTCTGAAGGACATGCTCTGTTCCTGGAGACACCTTCTTGGTCATAGGTGGTCCCCATGTTTCCCATGCTCACTTCTCTTTTTTATATCTGGAAAGAAATTTACTTAAAACACAACCTAATCTTGTAGATTGTATCCTGCCTCATTAACATAACTGCCACTAATCACACCTCATTAACATCATAGAGGTAAGATTTACAACACATGGGAAAATCACATCAGATGCGAAATGATGGACAATCACATAATACTGGGAATCATGGACTAGCCCAGTTGATGTTCGTTTTTTTTTTTAGGGGGGACATAATTCAATACATAACAAATGATTAGGGGTTACTATTAGGGTTAGCTTTAGGTTTATGGCTAGTGTTACTTTTAGCATTAGGGTTGGGTTTGACATTATGGTTAGGGCTAGGGTTAGGACTCAGTTATGGTTAGAGCGAAGTTAGGATTATAATTAGTGTTAGGAATAGCATTAGGGTTAGGATTAGCATCAGGGGTCAGATTAAAATTAAGGTCAGAGTTAAGGATGGGATTGGAGTAATGGTTAAGGTTAGGGTGAGGGATAGGTCTCTGGTTAAGAGTAAGGGGTAGGGTTTGGGTGAGGATTAGTGTTAGGTTTAATCCTCAAATTAGGCTTTGGGCTAGGCGTAGGGTTAGAGTTAGGCTAGAGTTAGTGCTCAAGTTAAGATTAGAGCAAGAATTATTGTTAGGGTTAGGGCTTAGGTCAGATTTAAGACCAGGAATAGGGTTAAACATAGGGTTAGGGCTCATTTTAGGTTTTGTGTTTCTGTCTGGTTAGAGGTTTTTTCTTATGGTTAGGCTTGTGGTTGTGGTTTGCGTTTGAGTTGACACTGAGGTTGGGGTTAGGGTGAGGTTTAGAGAAAAGATCAGGGTTAGGGTTGGGTTAAATTTAAGTTTAGTTTTAGAGTTAGGGCAAAGATTAGGATTAAATACAGTGTTAGCACTCATTTTAGGCTTAGTATTAGGAATAGGTTTAAGGTTAAAGTTAGGGCTGGAGATAAGTTTATGGTTTTGGTTATAGTTATGTTTATGGTTAGTGTTGGTTAGTATTAGAGTTAAAGTTAGGTCTAGGATTAGCATTAAACTTGGGTCTAGAGTTAGTGTTTTAGTTAGAGTTAGGGCTGAGTTTAAGGTAAAGGTTTAGAGTTATGGCTTGAGTTATGGTTAGGGCTAGGCTTACTTAGGGTTATGGTTAGTGTTAGCTTTAGTGGTAGGATTATTGTTAGTATTAGAGTTAGTGATGGGGTTATGGTTAGGGATTGTGAGAGGTTTAGGGGTAGGGGTAGGATTGGGGTTTGTGTTGGATTGGGTTAGGGTTCATGTTAGCATTAGTTTTAGGGTTAGGGTCAAGGTTAGAGTTTTAGTTAGGGATAGGTTTAGGGTAAGGTTTAGGGTTAACATTATGATAATTTTTGGCATTAGTGTTAGGGTTAGGGATAGGGTTAAGGTTAGGGATAGTGGTAAGTTTATGTTTAGGTTTCCTGTGAACTTTGCGTTGAGGTTGGGTTTGGGGTTACGATTAGGGTTAGGGTTAGGGTTAGTGTTATGTTTTGGTCTTAGGTTAGGGTTAGTTATAGGGTTAGGTTTAGGTTTTGTGGTTAGTGGTTAGTGTCAGTTTTAGTTTAGTGTTTGCATTAGGTTTAGTGTTATGGTGAAGTTTAGCATTTGAGCTGGTTTGGGTTTAGGTTTATGTCAGTATTTGACATGATTAGGGTTAGAAAGTTGTTTATGTTAGGTTAAAGTTATGGTTAATATTAGGTCTCAGGTTTTTGTTAGGATTTTGATTTGAATTATTGTTCGGTCTAGTGCTTAATTTAAGGTTACAGTTAGTGTTGGGGTTGAGGTTTGGGTTAGTGTTAGAATAGTTTTAAATTTAGTTTTATTGTAAGTGATAAGCATACATTTAGAGGTAGTTTTAAGGGTAAGGCTAGGATTATGGTTAAACGTAAGGTGAGGATTAGGGTTAGGGACAGCACTAAGGTATTGTTAAATGTAGGTTGGACTCTAATTCTATTTAAACTTTTCCAGAGTGCAGAAGAGGAGGGAACACTTCCTAACTCATTCTATGGGGAAGCATTACCCTGATACCATAGCCAGATAAATACACCACAAAGAAAGAAACTATAGACCAATATTCCTTGTGAATATGGGTGCAAAAATCCTCAACATGATACTGTCACATCGAGTCCAAAAGTATATTAAGAAGATTATACACCATAATCAAGTGAGATCTATCCAGGAATAAATCAGAAAATCAATTAATGTAATACACTACCTTAATAGAATAACAGAAAAGAAACACAAAATCATCTCAATAAATGCATAAAAGGCATTCAATAAAATTCAACACCATGTTGTGATAAAAGCACACAACAAAACAGAAATAGAAGAGAAATTCTTTAATATAATATATTATATAGTATATTATATAATATAGTATATATAATAATATAAGGCGTTTATGAAAAACCCACACCTAACATAAAACCCAATGGAGAAATACTAAACACTTTTCTATGAAAATCAGAAATACGACAAAGATGCCCATTCTCACACTGCTATTCAGCATTGTACTGGATGTCCTCACCAGAGCAACTGGGCAAGGAAAAAAAAAAGAGAGAGATCCCAGTAAAACTATCCCTTTTGGCAGATGACGTGACATGATCGTGTATAGAGAAAAACCTCAAAGATTCCACAAGAAAGCTATGAGAGCTAAAAAACGAATTCAACAAAGTGGCAGAGTACAAGATCAACAAACAAAAATCAGCCAGGTTTCTACATACCAGCAATAAGCAAGCCAAAAAGCATATTAAGGAAACAATACCATCTACAATAGCATCTAAAAGAATAAAATACCTTGGAATAAATTAACCAGGAGTGTAAAACACTTGTACACTGTGAAGTATAAACCATTACAGAAATAAATTTTAAGAGACCTAAATAAATTGAAGGTAATTCATGTTCATGTTAATATAGTTATGATATCAATACTACCCAAAGTAATCTTGAAATTTGATGCAATACTCATTAAAATTCCAACACCTTTCTTTGCAAAAGATGGAAAAGACGATCCTCAAATTTATATCGAAGGGTAAGAGACCCCAAATAGCCAAAACAATCTATAAAGCTACAGCAATCAAAACAGCCTGGTTTTGGTATAATGATAGATATATAGACCAATGGAATAGAATTGAGAGTTCGGAAATGAAACCATACATCTATGGTCAATTGATTTTCGACAGGGTGCTAAGTCCATTCAATGGGGAAAGAAGTCTCTTTAAAAAAGTCAGTACTTGGAAAATTGGATTTCCACATGCAAAAGAATGAATCAGGATCTATACCTCACATCATCTACAAAAACCAATTCAAAATGAATCAAAGACCTAAATGTGAGAATTAAAACCATAAAACTCTTAGAAGAAAACAGTGGTATGGCTAAAGGACCTACTTTTTTTTTTTAATATTTTATTGTACTTCAGGTGAAGGCTTACAAAACAAATAGTTTCTCATGAAACAGTAGTACACATGTTGTTTTATGACATTGGTTAACAACCCCACAACATATTAACCCTCTAAATTCTCAACCTTTTTTTTTTTTTTTGGTGAAAATACACATAGCCAAAGATACACCGTTTCAAAAATTTCTACATACGCAGTTCAATGACATTGACTACGCTCTTCCAATTGTGCTGTTATTCTCACTTAAGATGGAGGCTTACAGAACAAAATAGTTTCTCATTTAACAGTTACTACAAGTGTTGCCCTATGACAATGGTTAACAATCTCACAACACATCAACAATATCCTTACTCAACCTTGGGTTCCCTATCACCAGCTTCCTTGTCCCCTTCTGCCTTCTGGGCCTTGTCACTGGACTCCTGTACCTCGTTACTCTCATGGTTTTACTGGGCTGTCCACTCGCAGGCTGATCAGTGAACATCGAAGGTAACTTTACCACTGAGCTAAAAGGGTGTCTGGGGGCCACACTCTCGGGGTTTCTCCAGTCTCCTTTAGGCCAGTAAACCTGGTTTTTTTTTTTGTGAGCTAGAATTATGCTCTACATCCTTCTCCAGCTCTATCCAGAACCCTCTGTTGTGATCCTGGTCAGAGCAGTCAGTAGTGGTAGCCGGGCACCATCTAGCTGTACTGGACTCAGTCCGGTGGAGGCTTTGGTAGCCGTGGACAATTAGTCTAAAGGACCTACTTTTTAACAACAATTATTAAAGATGTCACCAGCAGCAAAAGACAAAATTGATAAACAGAACCTAATAAAAATTAAAATACTTTTGTTCATCAAAGAACTTTATTAACAAAGTGAAGACACAACTTATAGATTGGGAGAACATTTTTGGGAACCATATACCTAATTTGGGTTTAATAGCCAAACTATATTTTAAAAATTCTACAACTTAACAACAAAAATACGAACCACCAAAGCAGAAATTGGCAAATGTCTTGAAAGTTTTCACCAAAGTGAATATACAAATGGCCAAGGAGCACAAGAAAAGATGTTCAACATCATTAGTCATGAAGGAGATGCAAATAAAAACCACAATGAGATACCATCTTACCTCTATCAGAAATATTATGATTAAAAACAACAACGATAACTTAAAACAACAAGAGTTGACAAAGATGTGGAGAAATTGGAAATTTTATCTCTTGTGAGTGAGAATGCAAAATGGTACAGCCAATATGGAAAACAGTCTGGTGGTTCCTTGAAATGTTGAACATGGCACTACCAAATGACCCAGAAATCTCAATTCTAGATATATACTCAAAAGAATAGAAAGCAGGAATGCATATAGAAACCTGTACACCAATTGTAGCACTAATCACAATAGCCAAAAGGTGGAAAAAAACCAAAATACTCCTAACCAAATGAATGGATAAAATCCATCCACATATGGGGAACTGATTTTTTTTTTTTTATTGTGCTTTAGAGGAAAGTTTACACAGCAAATTAGTTTCTTATTAAACAATTAATACACATATTGTTTTGTGACATTGGTTGCCAACCCCTCAACATGTCAACACTTTCCCCTTCTGGACCTTGGGTTCCCCATTAACAGCCTTCCTGGCCCCTCCTGCCTTCTCGTCCTTACAGCTGGGCTGCTGTGCCCGTTTAGTCTGATTTTATTTTATTGGTCTGTCTAATCTTTGGCTGAAGGGTGAACCTCAGAAGTGACTTCAGTACTGAGTTAAAAGTGGGCCCTGGGGCCATACTATCAGAGTTTCTCCAGTCTCTGTCAGAAGAGTAAGCCTGGTCTTTGTGTGTGTGTGTGTGTGTGTGTGTGTGTGTGTGTGTATACTTATGTGTGTGAGTTACAATTTTGTTCCATGTTTTTCTCCAGCTCTGTCTGGGCCTGTCTATTGTGATCCTTGTCAGAGCAGTCAGTGGTGGCAGCCAGGCACCATCTAGTTGTGCTGGCCCCACTCTGGTGGAGGCTGTGATAGCTGTGGTCCATTAGTCCTTTGGACTAATTTTTCCCCTGTATCTTTGGTTTTCTTCATTCTCCCTTGCTCCAGACGAGGTGAGACCACTGGAGAGTCTTAGATGGCCGCTCACAAGCTTTTAAGACCCCAGACACTACTCACCAAAGTAGGATGTAGAATATTTTCTTTATAAACTATGTTATGGGCAACTGATTTTTGACAATGGGTTAAAGTCCATTCAATGGCAAAGAAACAGTCTCTTTAACAAATGATGCTGGCAAAATTGGATATTTACAAGCAGAAAAACAAAACAGGACCAATACCTCACCATACACAAACTGGATCAAAGACCTAAATGTTAATGCTAAAAAACTATGACGTTCTTGGAATTAAACATAAGAATAAAACTATGGGACCTAATTTTTTTTTTGAGAGTTCTTTTTTTTAATTGTACTTCAGGTGAAGGTTTACAGAACAAATAGTTTCTCATTAAACACTCAGTACACATATTGTTTTATGACATTGGTTAACAACTCCACGACATGTC
>NW_004444200.1:291813-296187 GCF_000243295.1 Trichechus manatus latirostris
GCTATTCTCACTTTAGATGAAGGTTTACAGAACAAAATAGTTTCTCATTAAACAGTTAGTACACATGTTGCCCTATGACAATGGTTAACAACACCACTACATGTCAACACTGTCCTTACTCAACCTTAGGTTCCCTATCACAGCTTTCCTGTGGGACCTAATTTTTTTGAAAAAAATAAATTATCCAATACAACTATTAATGCACAAACAGCAGAAATCAAATTAGATAACTAGGACCTCATAAATATTAGATACTTAACTTATACAATAAAAACTATAAAACTCTGGCAAAAGAGATTAAAGAACACTTAAATAAATGGAAAGATGTTTCATGTTCATATATTGGAAGACTTGATATTATTAAGTTGTCAATACTACCCAAGTGATCAATAGATTCAATGCAATCTCGATCAAAATTTCAACAGCCTTCTTTACAAAAATAGAAAAACCAGTCCTCAACTTTATATAGAATGAGAAGAGGCCACAAATAGCTAAAACAAGGTTGAAAGAGAAGAACAAAGTAAGAGGGCTCACACTTCCTGATTTTAAAACATAATACAGTTACAGTATTCAAGGATGGCGATTCGAACCCACCAGCTGCTCCTTGGAAATCCTATGGGGCAGTTCCACTCTGTCCTAGGGTAGCTATGAGTCGGAATTGACTGGAGGGCAATGGGTTTTTTTGGTTTTGATACAGCTACAGTATCCAAAACAGCTTGGTACTGGTATAACAATAGACACATAGACCAATGGAATAGAATTGACAGTCCAGAAATAACATATTTCCAGTTGACATAACTATGGTCAACTGATTTTTGACAAAGGTGATAAGTCCATTCAGTGGGGGAAGAAGAGTCTCTTCAACAAATAATGCTGGGAAAATTGGATTTCCACATGCAGAAAAATGAAACAAGATCAATGCTTCACACTATACCAAAAAAAGAAATTCAAAATGGACTAAGGAACCAAAAGTGTGAACTAAAACTATAAAATTCTCACAAGAACAAGCAGGGACAATCCTGTCAAGCCTAGTTTTCAACAATCTAATATAGCAACAAAAGCACAAACAACCAAAGACAAAATAAATGGGACCTTGTAAAAATTAAAAGTTTTAGTTCATCAAAAGACTTCACAAAAAAAAAAAAAAAAGATAAGATACAGAATGGGAGAATGTCTTCAGAAATTATACATCCAACAAAAATCTAATAACCAAAATATATATAAAACTTTCACAACTTAACAACAAAAAGACAAACATTCCAATTGTAAAGTGGGCAAAGGACTTGAATAGACATTCACCAAAGAGGACACTCAAATGACCACCAAACACATGAAAGATGATCAGTGTCATTAGCCATCAGAGAGATGCAAATCAAAACCACAATAACATACCATTTCACTCTCGCTAGGATGGCTAAGATTTTAAAAAAGAAGAAAACAGCAAATGTTGGCAAGAATGTGGGGAAATTGGAACCTTTATCCATTGCTTGTGGGAATGCAAAATGGGACAAATGTGGAAAACAGTGCTGTGTTTCCTCAAAAAACTAAATATAGAACTACCATATGACCCAGCAATTCTGCTACTAGGTATATATCCAAAAGACTTTAAAGCAGAGACCAAAAAAGAGACTTGTATACCAATGTTCACTGCAGCACTATTCACAATAGCAAAAAGGTGGAAGCAACCTAAATTCCCATCAAAAGATGAATGGATAAACAAAATGTGTGGTACATGTATACAATGGAATACTACCCAGCCAGTAGGAGAAAAGAAATCTTGATACATGCTACAATATGGATGGAGCTTGAAGACATTATGCTGAGTGAAACAAACTAATCACAAAAGAATAAAAATTGTATGACCTCAGTTATATAAAAATACAAGAAAATGCAAATGTATAGACAACAAAGTTTATTAGTAGTTACCAGGGATGGGAGGGAAGGGAAAAAGGGGGGTTAACAGTGATGCAAAATCACATTGATTAAGGGTAGAGTTGCACAGCCGACTATTGCAATTGCCGTCAATAAGTTGTACACCTGTAAAATGAATTGGCAAAAGTTGTGTGATAGATATATTTACAACAATGACCAAAAAAAAAAAAAAAAAAAAAAAAATAGTTACTTAGGCTGCTTATGTACAACCAAACACCTCATAGGATTTGGTTCCTTGGTTTGGGACGTTTAGCGTCATGGTTTCATGGGACATCCCAGTGAATTGGCCTAATAAAGTGTTTAGTGCTTCTCTTCTACCTCCTAGTTCATTTCACAGTGCCTGGGGGCGTAAAAGCTTGCAGGTAGCCAACCAAGGCACAACAATCGGTCTCTATTCATCTGGAGCAACAGACGAAAAAGGAGAGTTACTAATAGGAGGAGGATATGGAGTGTGTGGCTAATTGCCTGCTTGAACAACTGCCTCCCTTGCCATGAGACCAGAAGAATTGGATGGTGCCCAGCTACTATTACTGAACATTTTGATACAAGATTCCATAGAAGAATCCTGATCAAAAGGGGAAAATTTTGGACAGAATTTCACATTCTCATGGACTCTAGAATTTCTGGAATCACAGAGGATGGATGAAGCCCTGAAATTATTTCCGTGAGATAATCTTTAAACCTTAAAACAAAAATGCCCTGAAGTCATCTTAAAATTGAACAGTAGTTTAGTTTAAGTAGTTAAAAAAAGGTCTGCCTTGAAAATTATGCTATTTTAAGAACTATCTATTGGGATTAAATTGACAACAGTAAATGGGAAGTGTAGATAGGAACCTTAGTGGGCAGTGAGTTTATGTTAATGAGGGAGGAACAACTCAGAAAAGAAGGGTGAGAATAGATGCACAACTCAAAGAATGTAATCCACGACACTAAATGGTACACATAGAAATTTTGAATTGGTGTTAAGTATTGCTGTGTATATCCTCAACAACAACAAAATAAAATTTAGAGAAAAAAAGAATAAAGTTGATTGGAAATTTGAAAAAAATTAAATAACGCTCATCAAAAGACTATCAAAAGAGTAAAAAGACAGCCTATAGACTAAGAAAAAATCTTTGGGAAGGACATATCTGATAAGGTTTAATCTCTGAAATATGTAGAAAACTTCAACAATTCAACAACAAATAAACAAAAGCCCAATTAAAAAATGGGCAAGGAATGTGAACAAACACTTCACCAAAGAGAACATTTCAGTGGCCAATAAACACATGAAAAGATGCTCACAATTATTAGTCACTGGGTGGGGGGGAACCTGTTGCTGTCGAGTTGATTCTGACTCATAACTACCCTATAGGGAACAGTAGAACTGCCCCATAAGGTTTCCATGGAGCAGCTGGTGGATTCTAACTGCCGACCTTGTGGTTAGTAGTCATAACTCTTAGGCACTGTGCCATTAGAGAGAGGCAAATCAAAACTACAATGAGATACCATGTCACCCCTACTAAAATGGCACTAAACAAAACATAAAACAGCAAATACTGGCAAGGATGTGGGAATACTGGAACACTTATTGACTGCAAGTGGGTTTGTGAAATGGTACAACAGCTATGGAAAACGGTATGATGCTTCCTTTAAAAACTAGAAATAGAACTACCTTATGATCCAACAATCCCACTTCTGTGTATATACCTTAGAGATCTAATACCAAAGACACAATCAGACATATGCACACCTATGTTCATTGCAGCACTATTCACAATAGCAAAAAGATGGAAACAACCTAGATGCCTATCAATTGATGAAAGGATAAATAAAATGTAGGTACATACATAAAATGGAATATTGTGCAGCCATAAAGAATAATGATGAGCTCTCAAAATATATTATAACATGGATGCTGAGTGAAATAAATCAATCCCAAAAGGAAAAATACTATATGATCACACTATTATAAAAAGACAAGAATACATATTGAAACCAAGGATCACTGGTGGCTACCAGGAATAGGTGGGGTGTGGGAAGGAGATTATTCCCCAAATAGTAACCAAACCAAAAACCAAACCCGTCGATGTCCAGTGGATTCCAACTCATATCTACCCTATAAGACAGAGTAGAACTGCCGCATAGAATTTCCTGCAAAGTGGGAGATGGGTTTGAACTGCTGACCTTTAGGTTAACAGCTGAGCACTTAACCACTGTGCCACCAGGGCTCCCTCTCTAGATAGTAGACACCTGTTTCCTGGTGATGAGAAATATAACACCAAATGTGGATTACCTCCACGAGTCTGTCAGTTTGTCATACTGTGGGAGCTTGTGTGTAGCTGTGATGCTGGAAGCTCTGCCACAGGTATTCAAATACCAGCAGGGTCACCCATGGCGGACAGGTTTCAGCTGAGCTCCCAGACTAAGACAGACTGGGAAGAAGGATCCAGGGGTCTACTT
>NW_004444200.1:296671-321365 GCF_000243295.1 Trichechus manatus latirostris
ATATCCATACGCCTACAAGGAAGACCAGCTAATACAACTGTTATTCAAATTTATGCACCAACCTCTAAGACCAAAGAGGAAGAAATTGAAAATTTTTACCAGCTTCTGCAGTCTGAAATTGATTGAACATGCAATCAGGATGAATTGATAATTACTGGTGATTGGAATGTGAAAGTTGGAAACAAAGAAGGGTCGGTAGCTGGAAAATGTGGCCCTGGTGATAGAAATGATGCTGGAGACTGCATGATAGAATTTTGTAAGACCAAAGACTTCTTCATTGCAAATACCTTTTTCACCAACATAAACGGTGACTATACATGTGGACCTAGCCAGATGGAATACATAGGAATCAAATCAACAACATCTGTGGAAAGAGACAATGGAAAAGCTCAATATCATCAGTCAGAACAAGGCCAGGGGCTGACTGCAGAACACATCATCAATTCTCATATGCAAATTCAAGTCGAAACTGAAGAAAATTAGAACAAGTCCATGAGAGCCAAAGTACGACTTTGAGTATATCCCACCTGAATTTAGAGACCGTCTCAAGAATAGATTTGACACATTGAACACTAATGATGGAAGACCAGACAAATCGTGGAATGACATCAAGGACATCACACATGAAGAAAGCAAGAGGTCATTAAAAAGACAGGAAAGATGGAAAAGACCAAAATGGTTGCCAGAAGAGACTCTGAAAGCACTTGAACGTCGAGTAGCTCAAGCTAAAAGAAGAAAAGAAGAAGTCAAAGAGTTGAACAGATTTCAAAGGCCAGCTCGAGAAGACAAAGTAAAGTATTACAATGACATGTGCAAAGACCTGGAGATAGAAAACCAAAAGGGAAGAACATGCTCAATATTTCTCAAGCTGAAAGAACAGAAGATAAAATTCAAGCCTCAAGTTGCAATTTTGAAGGATTCTACGGGGAAAATATTAAATGATGCAGGAAGCATCAAAAGAAGATGGAAGGAGTACACAGAGTCACTATACCAAAAAGAATTGATCGACGTTCAGCCATTTCAAGAGGTAGCATATGATCAGGAACCGATGGTACTGAAGAAAGAAGTCCAAGCTGCACTGGAGAAAAACAAATTTCCAGGAATTGACAGAATACCAACTGAGATGTTTCAACAAATGGATGCAGTGCTGGAAGTGCTCACTTGTCTATACCAAGAAATCTGGAAGACAGCTACCTTGCCAACCCACCGGAAGAGATCCATATTTATGCCTATTCCCAAGAAAGGTGATCCAACTGAATATGCAAATTATCGAACAAATATCATTAATATCACAGTCAAGTAAAATTTTGCTGAAGATCATTCAAAAGCAGCTGCAGCAGTATATTGACAGGGAACTGCCAGAAATTCAAGCAGAATTCAGAAGAGTACATGAAACCAGGGATATCATTGCTGATGTCAGATGGATCCTGGCTGAAAGCAGAGAATACCAGAAATATGTTTACCTGTGTTTTATTGACTATGCAAAGGCATTCGCCTGTGTAGATCATAACAAATTATGGGTAACATTGAGAAGAATGGGAATTCCAGAACACTTAATTGTGCTCATGAGGAACGTGTACATAGATCAAGAGGTGGTCGTTCAAACAGAACAAGGGGATAAGTGCGTGGTTTAAAGTCAAGAAAGATGTGCGCCAGGTTTGTATATTTTCACCATACCTATTCAATCTGTATGCCTAACAAATAATCTGAGAAGCTGGACTATATGAAGAGGAACATGGCATCAGAATTGGAGGAAGACTTATTAAGAGCCTACATTATGTAGATGACACGACCTTGCTTGCTGAAGGTGAAGAGGACTTGAAGCCCTTATTGATGAAGATCTAAGACCAGAGCCTTCAGTATGGATTACACCTCAACATAAAGAAAACAGAACTCTTCACAACTGGACCAATAAGCAACATCATGATAAATGGAGAAAAGATTGAATTACCTCATATGCATGTGAAAGCTGGAAGATGAATAAGGAAGACCAAGGAATAATTGATGCCTCTGAATTGTGGTGTTGGAGAAGAATATTGACTATACCATGGACTGCCAGAAGAACGAACAAATCTGTCTTGGAAGAAGTGCAACCAGAATACTCCTTGGAAGCAAGGAGCATACTTGTTAGTGACATCATTTACCTTGGTCAACCTATGCACACTTAACCACATTTGTTGTTGTTGTTAGGTGCCGTCAAGTTGATTCTGACTCATAGTGACCCTATGTACAACAGAATGAAACACTACCTGGTCCTGTACCATTCTCACAATTGTTGTTATGCCTAAACCCATTGTTGCAGCCACTGTGTCAATCCATCTCGTTGAGGGTCTTCCTCTTTTTTGCTGACCCTCTACTTTACCAAGCATGATGTCTTTCTCCAGGGATTGATCCCTCCTGACAACATGTCCAAAGTATGTGAAATGAAGCCTCACCATCCTCACTTCTAAGGAGTGTCTGGCTGTACTTTTTCCAAGACAGATTTGTTTGTTCTTCCATGGTATTTTCAATATTCTTCACCAACACCATAATTCGAAAGCAATAATTCTTCTGTCTTCCTTATTCACTGTCCGGTTTTTGCACGCATATGAGGTGATTGAAAATACCATGGCTTGGGTCAGGCACATATTAGTCCTCAAAGTGGCGTCTTCGCTTTTTAAGACTTTAAAGGGATCTTTTGCAGTAGATTTGGCCAATACAATACATCTTTTGATTTCTTGACTGCTGCTTCCATGGGCATTGATTGTGGATCCAAATAAAATGAAATCCTTGACAACTTCAATATTTTCTCCATTTTTCATGATGTTACTTATTGGTCCAGTTGGGAGGATTTTTGTTTTCCTTATCTTGAGGCGTAACCCATACTGAAGGCTGTAGTCTTTGATCTTCATCAGTAAGTGCTTGCTTTCAGCAAGCAAGGTTGTGACACCTGCCTAAAGCAGGTTGTTAATGAGTCTTCCTCCAATCCTGATGCCATGTTCTTCTTCATATAGCCCAGCTTCTCAGATTATTTGCTCAGCATACAGACTGAAGAGTTATGGTGAAAGGATATAACCCTGACGCATACCTTTCCTGATTTTAAACCACACAGGATCCCTTTGACTGCCTCTTGGTCTATGTACAGTTTCCTCATGAGCACAATTAAGTGTTCTGGAATTCCTGTGCATACATTTACATATATATACACCTGCAGATGTGTCTATATGTAGGTGTATAGATATGTAACTATAAGCTTCCATGTACATTCATATATATAATAAATAGGAGGTAATAACACGGATACTTCTTAGACTTAACCAAACACCTTGGGGGTTTGGTTTATGGAATCTGAAGGCTTAGGACCATAGTCTCACGGGACAACTCTGTCAATTGTCATAATATAATATGTAAAGTTTATGTTCTACACCCTAGCTTGGTGAGTAACATCTGGGGTGTTAAAAGCTTGTGAGTGGCCATCTAAGATACAACTATTGGTCTCCATACATGCAGAGTAAAAGAAAAAGAAGGAAACCAAACACTCACTCAAAGAAGAAACTAGTCCACAGGACTAATAGTCTATAGGAACCATGGCCTCATCTACTCTGAGACCAGAAGAACTAGATGGGCCCAGCTACCACTACTGACCATTCTGATCAGGAACACAATAGATGGAATGATAGAATGGGAGCAAAATTGGAACAGATCTCAACATCTTAAGAAGTCCAGACTTACTGGACCAGTTGAGACTGGAGGACTCCTTGAGACTATCACCCCAAGATATTCTTTAAACCTTGAACCAAAACTATTCCGTGAGATCAACTTTTAGTTAAATAACAAATTGGCTCACAAAATAAACAATATCATCTCTGAGTACTGTGCTTCTTTAAAAAATCATCTATATGAGAACTGTCAACATTTTCTCAAAAGCAGGGACTAGAAGGCAAGGAAGAAGGGAAACCAGATTACTGGAAACAGAACAACCAGAACAGAAATAATGAGAAAGTTGACACACTGTGAAAAATGTAACCAGTGTCAGTGAACAAATTGTGTAGAAATTGTTAAATGGAAACCTAATTTTCTGTGTAAGCTTCCACTGAAGACACAATAAAATATTTTTGTTAAAAAATAATAAATATATATAAAAACTGTAAAAGCAAAACAAATGACTGGATAAACAAAATGTGGTATATACATGTAATGAAATATTGCAAACCACAAAGAGAAATAAAGTCCTAATGCATGTCACAACATAGATGAACCTTGAAAACGTTATGATAGATGAAATAAGTCAGTCACAAAAGGACAAATACTATAAGATATCATTTACATGAAATAGGCAAATAGAAGCTAAAGCTTATTAGTGGTTACCAGGGGTGGGAGGGCAGAGGAAAACAGGGTTATTGCTTATGCTGCACTAAGTTTATGTTAATGGTGGTGGAATAATTCGGAATAGGGCAGTGATAATGGTTGCACAACATGAAGAATGTAACCAATGTCACTAAATTATATATATATAAATTGTTGAAGTGGCAAGTGTTTTGTTATGTATATTTTTACCACAATTAAAAAAAAAAGATTGGAGAATGTTTACGCTGTGGGAGTTGACATGATTTTCCTATTTATCTCCTTAAATTTTTTTTAAATCAGCTTTTTTGAGGTATAGTTCACCTACAGCTAAGTTACTCAACAACAAATGTGTACAGTTCAATGAGTATTAAGAAATATATATGGTCATGTAAAGGAAACTTGGTTTAGTGGCTCCGTGGAAGAAAGACCCAGCTATCTGCTCCTATTAAAGATTACAATCTAGAAAACTCTATGGGACAGCTCTACTCTGCCACCTGTGGTGGCTATGGGGCAGAATCGACTGAACGTCAATGGATTTAACGGGTTTATACTCAAGATGTAAAATATGTGTATCACTCCAAAAAATCATCTTGTGCCCCTTTATCTTCCAATCACTTTCTCCTACTTTTAGACCCTGGCAATCACAGATGTGTTTTCTGTCATTTTAGTTTTGCCTTTTCCTTCATTTCATATGAATGGAATAATACAGTATGTAGCCCCTTGTTTTGGGTTTCTTTCACTCAGAAAATGTTTTTAAAGGTTTATCCATATTGTTGCACATATCATTAATTCTTTCCTTTTTGTTGATGAGTAGTATTTCACTGTGTGGATGTGTGACAGTGTGTCCATTCACCAGTTCATGGACATTTGGATTGTTTCCAGTTGTTGGCTATTACAAATAAATAGACTATGAACATTTGCACACACACAAAAAAAAAAGATTGGACTAGGTGGCCAATTTTTAAAGTAACACTATCCAAAAGAAATATTTCATGGGCCAAAAATGTAAGCCCCAATGTGTAATCTTAAATATTTTATTAGCCACGTTAAAAAGGAAGGAAAAGAAACAGAGGAAATGAAAATATATTTTATGTAACCCAATATATTGAAGAAGCCCTAGTGGCACAGTGATTAAGAGTTTGGCTACTAACCAACGGATCAATATATTAAAAGTATTGTAATTTCAACATGTAAGCAAAATAAAAATAAATTGAGGGTTAGGATTAGGGTTAGGGTTATGGCTTGATTTAGGGTTAGAATTAGGGTTAGGGTTAGCATTAGGGCTTGGGTTACGTTTAGGCCCAGGTTTAGTGTTAAGTCTAGTGGAAGGGCTCTTCTTACAGTTAGGGTTAGCTTCAGAAGAGTTTCGGTTAGGGTATTTTTTAGGGTTAGGGTTGCCATTAGTATTAGGATTCAGATTAAAGTTAGGACTAAGATTAGCATTAGTGTTAGAGCTATCCTTAGCATTAGTGTTAATGTTAGGGTTAGTGTTAGGGTTATAAACAGGTTTTGGATGAAGATTAAGATTATGTTTTGGTTTGTGTTAGTGTTAGGATTAAGGTTATGGGTATGGTTAAGGTTAGGGTTACCATTAGGGCTTGTGTTAGGATTAGGATTTGGGTTAGGGATAGATGTAGGAATGGAGTTCGCTTGAAGGTTAGGGCTGGGATTAGGGTTAAAGTTGGGCTTAGGGACGTGGTTAGGATTAGGGTTATGGATAGGGTTAGTACTAGGTTATGGTTAGTGTTTGGGTTATCATTTGGTTTAGGATAAGAGAGTTTTGGTTCAGGTTAGGGTTAGATTTAGGATAAGATTTAGGGTTAGAATTCAGGTTAAGGTTATGGTTAGGATTAGTTCATGGGTCAGAGTTAAGCCTAGGTTTAGGGTTAGGATTAGGATTACGTCTCAGGAATGAGTTAGGGTTATGGTTAGGATTAGGTTTAGGAGTTAGGAGTTAATGTTAGGTTTAGGGTTGATGTTAGGGTTAGAGTTAGTGTTAAGATTAGGGCTAGTGTAGGGCTAGGCATATGGGCATGATTAAACATTGGGCAAGGGTTAGGTTTAGGGTTAGGACTGGGTTTAGTGTTTGGATTACATATAAGAGGTTAGTGTCAGCATTAGTGTAGGCTTAGAGTTAGTAGTAGTGGTAGAGTTAGTTCTAGGGTTAAACAGAGTGAAGATTAGGGTTACGGTTAAAGTTGGTCTCAGTTTAGGATTAGGATCAGGTTTAGGTTTAGTGTTAGAGTGAGCATTACGGCTTTAGTTAGGTTTGGACTAGGGTTAGGGTTAAACATATGGTGAGAATTCTGTTAGGTTTAATATTAGATATGGAGTTAGGTTTAGCATTAAGCTCAGGTTAGGGCTAGGGTTTTAGTTGAGGTAGGGTTAGTGGTAGGGTTAGAGATATATTTATATTAGGAGTAGGTTTAGGATTAGCATTAGGGTTAGGGTTGTGGTTTTGATTAGGGTTAGAGTTACTTTTAGGTCTCAGGTTAGGTTTAGGGCTTTTATTATGGTGAAACACAGGATTAGGGCTCATATTAGAGTTAGTGTTAGTGTTATGGTCAGGCTTAGGTTTGAGGTTAGGGTTGTGGTTAGGGTTAGAGGTAGGACTCAGGTTAGGGTTATGCTTAGGGTTAGAATTAGGGCTTGTTATAGTGTTAGGGCTAGAGTTTGTGTTAAGGCTAGTTTTAAGGTAAGGTTTAACATTAATAATAGGTTTAAGTTTATGATTATGCTTAAGGTTAGTGTTAGCATTAGAACTTGTGTTAGGGCTAGGATTGTGTTTAGGGTTATGTTTAAAGTTTGTTTTAAGGCTAGGGTTAGTCTTAGGATCAGTGTATGTTTTTGGTTTAGAGCAGAATTTTGTATTAGAATTTGTGTTAGGATTAATTTTAGGGCTTGGGTTAGTGTTAAGCATAGGGTTAGTGTTGAATATGTGTTAGAACTTATGTTAGGATTAGGATTGCAGTTAGTTTCGGGTTATGGTTACGTTTTGATTTGGGTTAAGGGTTAGGGCTCAGGTTATGGTTAGAGTTATGGTTGGACTTAGGGCTGTGATGAGGATGAGAGTCAGGGTGAGGTTTATGGTTAGGTTTTTAGGTTAGGGGTTAATATTAGTGTTATTGTTAGGATTAATGTTAGGTGTAGTGTTAACTTGAATTAGGATTAGGTTTAGTTTTGAACATAGGGTTAGGACTCGTGTTAGGGTTAGTGTTAGCATTAGGGTTAGGCTTTTCATTGGGGTTGGGTTTATAGTTAGTGTTTCAGTTAGGATTAGAAAAGGTGTGTGACCAACTTGCGCAGCAATATGGTGTTGGTTGATACAAAAAGGAGTAAACAAGGCAGAAATTGATCATATCCCTATAGCAGATCTCCTCAAAAGTTAGCTGGAGGAGGGAGGGGTCCTTTCAATTTTAAGTTTTTTGTCTATTCCATTGAAGAACAAGAAGAAGGGCACTCAGAGTACTGGGAATTGTTAAAATCTCACATAGCTGCTCTCCAGTCCCAAAGCACAATCCAGGGCAAGGAGATGCTCAGGTTGCTAAGGCTTCCCTGTGCCTCAATCTGAATGCTGCCAAAGACAATTCTGACTATGAGCACACTGAATCTGACAAGGAGGACAAGCGTCTTCTGTTATACCCTGACCTTACTCCCTTTAAGAAGAATGGCTAGAGCTGGGGTCAACGTCTTCAGGTCCCTACCGAGAACCAGCGGCCTTATGTTCCTGTAAATGTGGAAGGGGAATCAAGGGGAATTCAGATAATTATGTGACTACTAGATACTGGGTCCCAGGTGACCATCATCCTGGCCCTCGCTGAGGCAAGGGGAGACTGGTGGCTTTGGGAGGTTTGGGGGTGGATGCAGTAGCTTATGTAGGGAGGCATATATGTACTTGTGGGTGGAGCCTTTTGGGCCATTTCAGTCACTGGTGATCATAGTTCTCACTGCTGAGTGCATCGTAGGTATAGATATTCTGGCCACATGTAGCACAGAGCATCATTGCTGCCTAAGGGGATATGCTCTCCAGCAACAGAAAATTATAGCCACAACAATAGGGTACATCCACTCTTGCCCACCAACCGAATTACCCAAGCCTAGTCGGGTTAGTCAGCAAAAACAGTACCGCATTTCAGATAGAGAAAAGAAGCATTACTTTACTGATTCAAGACTTGTTATAGGCAGGAGTGTTGTGAACCACCCTGTCACAGCTTAACAGCCCAGTGTAGCCTGTAAGAAAAGCTTAGGGAACTTGGAAGTTAACAGTGGACTATTGCAGGTTGAATGCTGAGGTGCCAGCCTTGGTCCCTTTGGTGCCTGACATCATTGCTGTCACAGAGACTGTGGCAGCTCACGCAGGATACTGGTATGTTGGTATTGATTTGGCCATGCATTTTCCTCCATCTCTTTGTGGAACGGTGATCAGGATCAATTTGCATTCTTGTGGAGCGGGCTTCAGTACACTTTTACCATGCTCTCACAGGGATATCTCAATTCCCCTGCAATATGTCACCAGCGGGTAAGGCTAAACTTACAGTGAGCCAACTACTGCCAGAAGTACTTGCCATCCATTATATTGATGACATCCTTATTGCAAGCCCAACTAAGGAACAAGTTGAATCAGCCTTAGAGTTATGGACATTATGACAAATGCAAGTTGGGCCATCAATCCTAATAAGGTTCAGGGACCTGCTCTATAAGTGCAGCTCCTGGGAGCCACTTGGGCAGAGAGTCAAAAGAGTATTCCTGTCGAGGTCAAGCAAAAGTTGCTGTCCTTGGCAGCCCCCACCAATGAAAAAGAGGCTAAACAGTTGGTAGGCTTGTTTTGCTACTGGAGATAACTTTTGGGTATTCTTCTAGCCCCCTGATCAAGTTTACCATAAAGCAACTACTTTTGAATGACACATAACAAAAACAATAACAGGGCTTGGGTTACAATTATGGTTATGTTAGGGTTAGTGATTATGCTAGGTTTAGGATTAAGGTTAGGTGTTAGGGATTAGTGTTAGTGTTACTGTTAGGGTAAGTATTAGGGCTAGGTTTAAGGTTAGGGCTGAATTTAAGTTTATGGTATGTACAGAGTTGGGGTTAGGACTTTGCTTAGATTTAGGGGCTAGGATTAGGGTTAAAAATAGGGTTAGGGCTCTTGTTAGGGTTAGGGCTAAATTTTGAGCTAGGGCAAGGGTGAGGGTGAGAGTTAAGGTGGGGTTTAGGGTTAGGGCATTGTTTAGGGTTAGGATTTGGTGTAGGATTGGGGTTTGGATTAGGGTTAGTGTTAGGCCTCAAGTTAGTCTTAGAGCTTGGTTTAGGGATAAACAAGGTTAAGGCTCATATTAGTGTTTGGTTTAAGGTTAGTTTTAGGGTTAGAGTTAGCACAGGGATCATTGGTAAGGTTAGGTTCAGGGTCAGCAGTAGTGTTGGGGTTATTGCTGTTTGAGTTTAGATTATGCTTGGGTTTGGGTTTGGGGTTAGGATGAGAGTTTGGACTAATATTAGGGTAAGCCCACATTTAGATATTGGGTTAAGGTTAGGATTCATTATAGGGTTATGGTTAGGGTTAGAGTAAATCCTTTGGTTGGAGTTAAGTATCGGGTTGATGTTATACTTGTGGTGAGGTGTAAGGTTAGGGTTAGGATTATTCTTAGTGTCAGGAGTATGATTAATGCTATCGATAGAAATAGAGCTAAACTTAGGGTCAGGGTTAGCATTAGAATGGGGCCGGAGTTAGGGCTCAAGTTAGCATTAGTGTTAGGGTTAGGATTAAAGATAGCCTTAGGGGTCTGGTCAAGGTTATGGTAACTTTCAGGGTTAGGGTTGGAGCTAGGATTAGAATTAATATTTGGATTAAGGTTAGGGTTAGCATCAGGGGTCAGATTAAGCTTAGGTGCCATTGAGTAGATTTCTACTCATAGCAACTTTATGTGACAAAGTTGAACTCCCTCCATAGCGTTTTCTAGGCTGTAATCTTTACAAGAGCAGATCACCAGGTGTTTCTCCTGTGGAACTGCTGGGTTGTTTGAACCTCCAACCTGCTGGTTAGCAGCCATGCAGTGAACCCTTGCATCATAGATTAGGGTTAAACATGGGTTTAGGGCTAATGTTAGAGTTAGTATTAAATTTAGGTTCAGAATTAGAGTTGCTTAGGGTTATAGTTAGTGTTAGGGTTAGTTTTAGGCTTAATGTTAGTGCTAAGGCTTTAGTTAGGGTTATGACTACTTTTAAGGTTTAACATATAGTTAGAGCTTGTGTCAATGTTAGGATCAGCATTTTAACTAGGTTTATGGATAGATTTAGGTTTAGGGCAGGTGTTGGGCCAGTTTTATTGTAGGGGTTTGGGTTTGAATTGGTGCTGAGATTTCTGTTAGGGTTAGGGATAGGGTTAGGTTGAAGGTTAGTATTCGGATGAGGGTTAGCGTTTTGGTTAAGATTAGAATAGAGGTTAATGTTAGAGTTATGGTAGGGATAGGTGTAGGGACAGGGTAACATTTAGTTTATGGTCAGTGTTAGGGTCTGGATTGGATTTAATGTTAGAATTAGGTTTAGGTTTTGGGTTAGAACTTCATTTAGGGTAAGTTTAAGTAAAAGGTTAGGATTAGGGTTAGAGTTAGGGTTGCATTAGGGCTCCAGTTAGGATTAGGGCTAAGATTAGTGTTAAAAATAGGATTATGGCTCATGTTAGGGTTAGAGTTAGATTTTTATTAGGATTAAAGTTTAGGTTATTGCTCACATTTGGGTTATGGATACGGTTAGTGTAAGGTTTAGGGCTCGAGTTAGGGTTACGCTTATTTTAGATGTGGGGTTAAGGCTACTGTTCAGGTTTGGGCCTCTGGTTATGGTTAGTTTTAGTGTTAGGGTTAAGATTTGTGTTAGGGCTGTGGTTATTGCTGGGGCATGGATTAGTGTTAAACATAGGGTTACAGTTTGTGTTAGGATTAGGGATTAGCACAGGGTTAGTGTTAAGGCTGATATTACGGTTATTGTTATGTTTATGGTTATGGATACATAAGGTTAGGTTTATCTTTAGAGTTATGGTTAGGTTTAGGTGTTAGGGTTAGAGTTGGGGTAGTATTGGTGCTCAGATTAATGGTAGGCTAAGGCTAGGATTAATGTTAAAGATAGGGTCAGGGTTCTTATTTACAGTTAGGGTAAAAGTCATAGCTAGAATTAAGGTTGTGTTTTGGGTTATGGCTTTGTGTAGAGTTAGTCTTAGGATCCACTACTTGTCTGTCGTTTTTTGTACAGTTAGCCTGCATGTTGCCGTGCAACCGATATTTCAAATACCACATGGTCACCCATGGTGGAACAGTTTCAGCAGACCTTCCAGACTAAGCCGGACAAGGAAGAAGAACCTGGTGATCTATTTCAAAAAAAAATTAGCCAATGTAAAACTTATGATAACAATAAAACATTGTCAGATATAGTGCTCGAAGATGAGCTTATCAGGTTGGAAAACATTCAAAATATAATTGTGGAAGAGCTCCCTCCTCAAAGTAGAGTCAATCTTAATTATGCAGATAGAGTAAAGCCTTCAGGACCTCCATCTACTGTTGTGGCATGACTCAAAATGAGACGTAACAGCTGCAAACATGGAATGTATGAAGTATAAATCAAGGAAAATAGGAAGTTGTCAAAAGTGAAATGGAACACTAGAAGATTGATATCCTAGGCATTAGTAAGCTGAAATGGTCTGGTATTGGTCATTCTGAATCACAAAATCATTTGATCTACTACACCAGTAACAACAAATTGAATAGTAACAGCATTGCATTAATCATTAAACAATAAAATTTTGTAGTGGAGTCGGTACCCCAACCAGGCAGGCTGGGCCCACAGTGATTTCTTCTAACCTCCTGTTGTTGTCATTTGTCACATGACATGGACTTATCCAGTGAGGGAGTGGTTGGAGATGAGTAGAGAGACAAGTTTGGGAGCTGGGGTTGGATAAGTGGGAAGGGACCAGAGGTGGTTGAGAGCCAAGCAGAGGTGAGTTCCTATAAGGCCGATAGAGCTTATGGTTCAGGTTCCTTGCCTCGCTGCATGGGGCCCTGTACACACTGCCCGTCACGGGGAGCTGTCAAGCATTCTAGGCATTTTGAAAGGAGCCAGGTTGCAATCAGAAAGCATTTCAATAAAAGTTTTTCTGGGAAATAGCCTCAAAAGCTCTCAGAAGAAATAAATATGAAGCCTGAAAGTCTCCAGCAATGGGCTGTGATTTCTTTTAGCATTCTTAATAAATATTCACTTTTGTACCCTAAAAAATATATAAATTAAATTAAATTAAATTTGGGGGAACCCCTCTTTCAAGATGGTGATGTAGGTAGTTGAGTGTCTCCATTCCCCTACAACAATTTAAGAAAAAAAGAAACAAAACAGTACAAATAATACAGTGAAACTGATGAGATCTGAGCTCTAGTGACCAATCCAAGAAATAAAGCACCTGGCTGAAAGTAGAAGGAGGAGGAAGACTACAGGGTAGAAAAATATTTCTCTCTATCACTTATGAGAGTTTCTACCACCCAGCCCTCAAGTAAACCATGAGCCACAAATACACTAAGTGGCAGGCGTAGCCACTCTGTAAAATACAAACAGTGAACCAGCTCCCTAGGGGTAGGAGACCAGTAGAGGAACATAACTTCTGCTGATGGTCCACTATTTCAAAGTCTTAATATCTTTCTGGGGGAAGCCAGGAGAATGGATTTACAGGGAGAACCCAGTCCTCTTCTCAATCCTACAATGTAGAAAAATCTCTCTATTGCTTATGAGAGCCCCTCTTATCCAGTCCTCATGTAAACTATGAGCCGCAAACACAGTGCATGGTGGACAGAGCCACGCCACAAGATACAAAGAGTTAACCAGCTCTCTAGGGCTAGCAGAGTGGTAAAGGAGCTTAACTTTTGCTGATGGTTTGCTTCTTCAATGTCTTAATATTTTTCTAGAAGCAGTAAGGAAAATGGATCCACAGGAAGAAACCAGTTCCCTCCCAATTCAGCAAGACTAAAAAAAAAAAAAAAAAGAGGTGGCGTTTGCATTGCCCCCAGACTCCATAATAAAAGAGACTCATTGGAACTTAAAGGATATAAACAGTAGGGTGATTCTTTGAGCCAGTCCCAGAGACTTAAAACTTTCCAAAACACCTAAAACCTATGGAAGTAGATGAGAACATTTTGTCGACCAAGGAAGTGCCTGAGGCCCTGCCACAGAAGAGAGGAAGGGAGCATATGTTCTCAGAATGGCTGAATCAGTGCTGGAAGACCTGAAAGGACAAAGTGTCTTCTAGTGGTATTTAGGGGAAGAGGGAGGAAATAAAGGAGAAAAAACAAAAAAACATAATCTCTAGGGAAAGAGAAGATTCTGAGTTCCAGCATTATCACAATACAATACTCGAATACCTCAAATTCAACAAAAAATTATAAAACATAAAAGAATACCGGAGAAGATGGCCCAATTAAAAGAACATTATTAAGAAGCTGAAATTAGTCCAATGGAGGCCAGGATTATGGGAAAAATAGAGGACTTTCAAACAACAATGTTAAATATGTTCAAAACTGCAAAGAGCACACAGACAATGAAATAATGGAGATCGGAGAAAAAAGGAGAAATTCAATAGGGAGACAGAAAACATTACAAAGAACGCAATAGAAATGCTGAAATTGAGGGAAAAAATAACTGAATCAAAAAATGCAGGGAAGAAATTCAACAATAGACTTGAGCAGACAGAAGACAGAATACATGAACTAGAGGACATGGTAACTGAACTTATCAAGGCTCAAGATAAACAAGAGAAAAGAAAAAAAAGGAAACAAAGCCAGATGGACCTGTGGAACACAATCAAGAAATCCAACATTATAATCATGGGAGTCCCAGAAGAAGAAGACAGAAAGAAAGGAATGGAAAGAATATTCCAACATATAATGACAGAAAATTTTCCAGACCTGATAAGGAGATGAATTAGCAAATCCAGGACACTAGGTGAACTCCAAGCACAATGAATCCAAAGAGGTCTGCACCAGACACACTGTAATCAAATTCTTGAAAACCAAAGACAAGGAGAGCATTTTGAAAGGAGCAAGAAAAAAATACAGTATAACATAGAAGAGGTCCTCCATAAGATTAAGGGCAAACTCTCCTCAGAAACCCTGGAGGTCAGGAGGCAATGTAATGACATATATTAAGCATGGAAAGAAAGGAATAGTTTACCAAGAATTCTTTACCCAAAAAGTTGTCCTTCAAAAATGAGGGTTGAATCAAGACATCCTTGGATAAACAAAAGTTGTGGGAATTCATTACCAACAGGCCTACTTTGCAATAATTACTAAAGGAAGCCCTTTCTGGAAAAGGAAAGGAAACTAGAGATACTGGAAGCCACACATGGGAAAGAAAATTAAAAAATAAAAGAGATGTCTCCAAAAAAGTAATGGCTTGGGCAAATAAAGGGGTTAGTTGTATGGCATTTCCAGTTGGTAAATTTAGTAGTTAAGTTCTACAAGCATTGTATTATCAAATGTGTAAGAAATAAGAACAAATTTAACCTAATAAACACAGGATGTACAATGATGTAATTAGTGACACAACAACAGAGACGAGGGAGGGATGAACAAAATAGGAGTAGAGTCTTAGTATGTCAATGTTGTATGTTACCTGTTGTGTGTATGTTAAATGTTGGCATCAAGCTAAAATAAGTTGCTGTAAATGTAAGTCGTTAAATGCAATTTTTGTGGTAACCACTAAGAAAATATTTTTTAGATATACACTGAATGGAAGAAAGAAGAAATAAAAAAGACTCAACAAGAAAAAGCAACTAAATGCAAAAAATAACAAAAGTGTAGGAATTGTGGAACAAAGTTGATACAAGACACACACCAAAAAATTAGCAAAATGAAAGAAGTAGTTCCTTCATTTTTAATAATTACCATAAATGTAAATACTTTAAGCTCTCCATTCAAAAGACAGAGAGTGGCAGAATGGATAAAAAAGCATGATCTATTTCTATACTGTCTACAAGAGACACATGTTAGGCCCAAGACAACAAACAAGCTGAAAGTGAAGGATGGAAAAGAACATTCTATGCAATTGTTTTCATTAGGTGCCATAGAGTCTGTTCTGACTCATAGCGACCCTATGTACAACAAAATGAAACACTGCCCAGTCCTGGGCCATCCTCACAGTCAGTGTTATGGTTAAACCCATTGCTGCAGCCACTGTGTCAATCCACTTCCTTGAGGGTCTTCCTCTTTTTGGCTGACCCTCTACTTTACCAAGCATGATGGCCTTCTCCAGGGAATAGTCCCTCCTGATAACATGTCCAAAGTATACGAGACAGTCTTGCCATCCTTGATTGTAATGAGCATTCTGGCTGTACTTCTCCCAGGAAAATTTGTTCGTTCTTCTGGCTGTCCATGATATATTCAATATTCTTCATCAACACAGTTCAAAGGCGTCAATTCTTTGGTCTTCCTCAAAGTGACATGTTAGCTTTATAACCCTTTAAAGAGACTTTTTGCAGCAGATTTGCCCAGTGTACTGCATTGTTTGATTTCTTGACTGCCACGTCTATGGGCGTTCATTGTGAATCCAAGTAAAATTAAATACTTGACAATTTCAATCTTCTATCCATTTATAATGATGGTGCTTATTGGTCCAGTTGTGAAGATTTTTTTTTATTTATGCTGAGGTGTAATCCATACTGAAGGCTGCAGTCTTTGATAATCAGTAAGTGCTTCAAGTCCACTTCATTATCAGCAACCTAGGTTGTGTCATCTGCACAACATAGGTTGTTAATGAGTCTTCCTCCAATCCTGATGCCCCTTTCTTCTTTGTATAGTCCAGCTTCTCGGATTATTTGCTCAGCATACAGATTGAATAGTATGGTGAAAAGATACAACCCTTTCCTGACTTTAAACCACGCAGTATCCCCGTGTTCTGTTCGAATGACTGTCTTTTGGTCTAAGTACAGTTTCTTCATGAGCACAATTAAGTATTCTGGAATTCTATTCTTCACAATGTTATCCATAATTTGTTATGATCCACACAGCCAAATGCCTTTCCATAGTCCATAAAACACAGGTAAACATCTTTCTAGTATTCTCTGCTTTCAGCCAGAATCCATCTGACATCAACAATAACATCCCTTGTTCCATGTCCTCTTCTGAATCCAGCTTGAATTTCTGGCAGTTCCCTGACAATGTACTTCTACAGCTGCTTTTGAATGATCTTCAGCAAAATTTTACTTACTTTTGATATTAATGATATTGTTTGATAATTTTCGCATTCTGTTGAATCACCTTTCTTTGGAATGGGTACAAATATATATCTCTTCTAGTTGGTTGGCCAGGTAGCTGTCTTCCAAATTTCTTAGCATTAGATGAGTGAGCGCTTCCAGAGCTGCATCCATATGTTGAAACATCTCAATTGGTATTCCATCAATTTCTGGAGCCTTGTTTTTCACCAATGTCTTCAGTTCAGCTTGGACTTCTTCCTTCAGTACCATTTATTCTTGATCATATGCTACCTCCTGAAATGGTTGAGCATCAACCAGTTCTTTTTGGTACAGTGACTCTATGCATTCCTTCCATCCTCTTTTGATGCTTCCTGTGTCATTTAATATTTTCCCAATAGACTCTCAATATTGCAGCTAGAGGCTTGAATTGTTTCTTCAGTTTCTTCAGCTTAAGAAATGCTAAACATGTTCTTCCCTTTTGGTTTTCTATCTCCAGGTCTTTGCAGAAGTCATTATAATACTTTACTTTGTCTTCTCAAGCCACGCTTTGAAAGCTTCTGTTCAGCTCTTTTTCTCCATTATTTCTTCCTTTCACTTTAGCTACTCGACGTTCAAGAGCAACTTTCAGAGTCTCTTCTCTCTTTTGGTCTTTTCTTTCTTTTCTGTATTTTTAATGACCTTTTGCTTTCTTCGTATATTATTTCCTTGATGTCAACCCATAACTCGTCTGATCTTCCATCATTAGTGTTCAATGTGTCAAATCTATTCTTGAGATGGTCTCTAAATTCAGGTGGGATATACTCAAGTTCATACTTTGACTCTCGCGGACTTGTTCTAATTTTCTTCAGCTTCAGCTTCAACTTTCATATGAACAATTGATGGTCTGTTCTGCAGTCAGCATCTGACCTTGTTCTGACCAATGATATTGAGCTTTTCCAGCGTCTTTTTCAGAGAAGTAGTTGGTTTGATTTCTTTGTATTCCATCTGGCAAGATCCACTTGTATAGTCACCATTTATGTTGTTGAAAAAAAGATATTTGCAATTAAGAAGTCATTGGTCTTGCAAAACTCTATCATGCGATCTCCGGTGTCATTTCTATCACCAAGGCCATATTTCCAACTACAAATCCTTCTTTGTTTTCAACTTTCACAGTAATTGCCAATGCATCTGTATTGCATGTTTGATCAATTTCAGACTGTAGAAGTTGGTAAAAATCTTCAGTTTCTTCACTTTTGGCCTTAGTGGTTGGTGGGTAAGTTTAAATAACAGCCATATTAATTGGTCTTCCTTGTATATGGATGTGATCCTATTACTGACAGTTTTGTACTTCAAGATAGATCTTGCAATGTTCTTTTTGACAATGAATGTGACACCATTCCTCTCCAATTTGTCATTTCCAGTATAGTAGACCATACGATTGTCTGATTCAAAATGGTCAATACTAGTCCATTTCAGCTCACTAATGCCTAGGATATCAATGTTTAAAATGTGTTTCATTACATTTTTGACAATGTCTAATTTTCCTAGATTTATACTTCAAACATTCCATGTTCCAATCATTAATGGATGTTTTCAGCTGTTTCTTCTCATTTTGAGTCATGCTGAAAGCTGGACTCATCCATACCATTAAGGTCAACTCTACTTTGCAGAGGCAGCTGTTCCCAGTAGTATCCTCCTTAGTCGTGTCTATCAGTTTTTTGTATTGTGGTGGCTTGTGTGTTACTGTGTTACTGCAAGCTTTATCACTGATATTTCAAATACCAGCAGGGTCACACTTGGTCGACAGGTTTCAGCAGAGCTTCCAGACTAAGCCAAACTAGGAAGAAGGACCTGACAGTCTACTTCTGAAGAAATTGGCCAGAGAAGATCTTATGAATAGCAACAGAACATTGTGTGATATAGTGCCGGAAGATAAACCCCTCAGGTTGGAAGGCACTCAAAATACGATTCTATGCAATTAGTAACCAAAAAAGAGCAGAGGTGGCCATACTGATATCAGACAAATATATCTTAAAATATGTCATAAGAGATGAAGAAGGACAGTACCTAATAATAAAGGGTCAACTCAACAAGAAGAGATAACAATTATAAATATATATGCACCTAACATCAGCCCCCCAAAATATATATATAAAACAAATACTAAAAGATCTGAAAGGAGTAATAGACACCTCCACAATCATATTTGGGGATTTCAATACACCATTTTCAATACTGGACAGAACATCTCAAAAGAAGATAAGTAAGAACATAGAGGGCTTAAGTAACAGTAACACCATGAGCCAATTAGAACTAATGGACATATATAGAACATTCCACCCAACATCAGAACAATTCACATTTTTCTCCTGTGCACATGGGTCATTCCCCACAATAGATGATATTCTAGACAAGTCTCAACAAATTTTATAAGATTGACAGTATAAAAAGTATTTTCTCTGAGCACAAAAAAATTAGAAATTTATAACAGAAGGAAAATTAGAAGACACACAAATACATGGAAATTAAGCAGTGCACTACTAAACAATCAATGAGTCAAGGAAGAAATCAAGAGAAAAATTTTAAAGTACCTGGATTTAAGTGAAAATGAAAACACAACATAAAAGCTTATGGGACGCAGTGAAGGCAGTCCTCAGAGGGTATCTATAGCAATAAATGCCTACATTAAAAAAGAAGAAAGAGCTAAAATCAATAGTCTATAACTTGAAGAGCTACAAAAAGAGCAAACTAAGCATAACACTACTAGAAGAAAGAAAATCACAAAGATCACAGCTGAAGTAAATGAAGAATAGAAAAATGATAGAATCAACAAAATCAGAAGCTGTGTCTTTGAAAAGGTCAATAAAATCAACAAACTTTTAGCTAGTTTGGCAAAGAGAAAAGATGCAAATAACTAAAATAAAAAAATGATAGCAGAGACATTACAACTGACCCAACAGAAGTAGAAAGGATCATAACAGAATGCTATAAACAACTGTATTCCAACACACTTAATAACTTAGATGAAATTCTAGGAGCACATAACCTACCTGTCTCAAGAGGAAGTAAAAAATCCCAATAGACTTATGAAAAGTGAAGAGATAGATTCGATCACAAAAAAAACTTCCCAACAATGAATAGCCTTGGACCAGATGGCGACACTGGGGAATTCTACCAAACATTTAGAGTAGAGTTGACACCAATTCCCATTCAAACTCTTCCAAAAACTATAGGAGGAAGGAAAACTCCCTCTTTCTATGAAGCCAGTGTTACCCTGATACCAAAGCCAGACAAAGACAACACAAGAAAAGAAAACTACAGGCCAATATTCCTTGTGAATATAGATGCCAAAATCCTCAACAAAGCACTAGTGAACAGAATCCAACAAAATATTAAAAGGATTATACACCATGATCAAGTGGGATGTATTCTAGGAATGCAAAGATGGTTCAAAATAAAATCAATGTATTACACCACATTAATAGGAAAAAAGGAAAAGAACCACATGATCATCTCAACTGATGCAGAAAAGGCATTTTATAAAATACAACACCTTTTCTTGATAAAAACTCTCAAAAAGATAAGAATAAAAGGAAAGTTCCTCAATATGATTATGGACATTTGTGAAAAACCAACAGCCAACAGTAAGGTCAATGGAGAAAGATTGAGTGCTTTCCCTTTGAAAACAGGAACAAGACAAGGATGCCTGCTCTCACCACTCCTATTTAATATTGTATCAGAAGTCCTAGCCAGAGCTATAAGGCTAAATAAATAAATAAAAGTTATCCAAATTGAAAAGGAAGAGGTAAAACCATCCCTGGTGGTGTAACAGCTTGGCTGCTAACCGAAAGGTTGGAGATTCAAAACGACCCAGTGGCTTCATGGGAGAATGACCTGGCAATCTGCTCGCATAAAGATTGCAACCAAGAAAACCGTATAAGTCAGTTCCACTCTGACACATGGGGTCCTATGAGTCAAAATTGACTTGACAACACCTAACGACAACAACAAACCAGAAAGGAAGAGGTAAACTACCCCTATTCACAAATGACGTAATCATGTATATGAAAAATCCCAAAGAATCCCCTAAAAAGCTTCTACAGCTAATAGAGGAATTTAGCAAAATTGCAGAATATAAAGTTAACACACAAAAATCACCAACAATGAGAAATCTGAAAAGAAGATTAAGAAAACAATTCCATTTACAATAGCATCTGAGAAAATAAAACACCTAGGAATAAACTTAATCAGGGATGTGAAAAATTTATACAATGAAAATTATAAAACACTGCTGGAAGAGATTAAAGAAGACCTAAATAGATGGGAGGACATTCCATGTTCACAGATTGGAAGACTTAATATAGTCAAGAGGTCAATACTACCCAAAGCGATCTATAGATTTAATGCAATCTCAATAAAAATTCCAACAGCATTTTTTTTACAGAAATGGAAAAACTAATCCTCACCTTTATGTGGAAAGGCAGGAAGCCCTGAATAGCCAAAGCAATTGTGAAGAAAAAAAAGTAGGAGGCCTCACACTTCCCGTCTGCAAAACATATTACATAGATACAGTACTCAAAACAGCCTGGTACTGATTTAATGATAGACACATAGACTAATGGAATAGAACTGAGAGCCCAGAGATAAATCTCTACATCTATGGTCAACTAGTTTTCAACAATTTCATTCCATGGGGAAGAAATAGTCTCTTCAACAAATGGTCCTGGCAAAATTGGATTTCCACGTGCATAAAAGTGAAGCAAGATCCATATCTCACACCATACAAAAAAATTAATTAAAAATGGAGCAAGGACCTAAATATTAAATCTAAAACCATAATGTTTTTGGAAGAAAATGTAAGGGCCAATTTATGGGACCTAATTTTTTTTTAATGATAGATTATCAAACACAATGATAAATCCATGAACATCAGAAGACAAAATAGATCATTGGAACCTCCTAAAAACTAAATTCTTATGTCTATCAGAAAATTTTATCAGAAGAGTAAAAAGGGAAAGACTGGGAAAACAAAATCTTCAGGAACAATATACCAGTAAGGACCTAATATCCAAAATATGTACAAAATTTCTACAACTTAACAACAGAAAGACACATAACTCAATAAAAAAATGGACAAATATCTCAGGAAGACATTTCAAGAGGAAGATATTCAAATAGCCAACAAACACATGAAAAGTTTTCAACATCGTTAGTCATCAGAGACGTGCAAATCAAAACCACAATGATGTACCACCTCACTCCCATTAGGATGACTAAGATTAAAAAAAAGGAAAATAACAAATATTGGTGAGGATATGGGGAAATTGAAACCCTTATCCAGTCCTGGTGGAAGTGCAAAATGGTATAGCTATTGTGGAAAATAGTGGCAATTCTTGTGAATAACCATCAAAGTTACAACAATTGGTCTCTATTCACTTAGAGCATTAAAGGAAGATGGAGGGTCAAGAATTGGAAGAACTTGAATATGTGCCCAATTGCCTCCATATACAACTATCTCCTTTGCCATAAGACCAAAAGAACAGGATAGTGCCTGGCTACCATTACTGAACGATTTGATCTAAGATTCTATAGAAGAATCCCAATCAAAGTGGGATGAAGTGATGTGGAACAGAAATTCAAATTATGAAATCCAGACCTTCTGGAGACATTGAAGCTGGATGACCCCCTAAAACTATGGCCTTGGGAAATCTTTAAACCTTAACCCAAAACTATCTCCTGACGTCATCTTTAAATCAAAATAATTAGAAAATAATGCTAGTGTTGAGCATGGTGTTCTTTTAAAGAATTATCTATATGAGATCAAATTGACAACATCAACTTGAAAGGTTAGATGAGAAGCTTAGAGGGCAGTGAGTTTGTGTTGATAAGGGTGAAACAAAATTGGAAAAGGATATAGAGAAAGGTGACACAACTTGAAGAATGTAACCAATGTCATTGAATTGTACATGTAGAAAATGTTGAATTGATGTATGTTTTGCTGTGTATATCTTCACAAAATAAAATACAAATAAATAAATAATAAAAAATAAAATTCCATGATGTATCCTAAAGTTCACTGCTGTCAGTGATAGGTCAATATTATTCGAGTTACGTGCCACTTGTAGTGAATGCCAAAGATGAAGTAACTAAACATTTTTATGAACTTCTGCAGTCTGAAATTAATCAAACATTCAATCAAAATACATTGATAATAACTGATGATTGCAATATGAAAGTTGGAAACAAAGAAGAAGGATCAGTAGTTGGAAAATACAAGCCTTGGTGATAGAAATGATGCCAGATATAACATGATAGAATTCTGCAAGATCAGCAACTTATTAATCAGAAATACTTTTTTTTCAACAACACAATCAATGGCTATACATGTACATCTTTTCAGATGGATTACCCAGGAATCAAACCAACTACATATGTGAAAAGAGACAATACAGAAGCTCAATACAATCAGTCAAGACAAAGCCAGGGGCTGACTGCAAAACAGTGATCACAAGTATCACTTTATGTCCCACAGTGCAGTTCAATTCCTGTCTGAAGAGTTGGCCTCGGAAATTGTTTTATTTCTGGGGTGATGGAGAGAACAGACGCCATGCTTTCCAGGGCACCTCCAGTATTAGTTAAGTACAAGCTCTTAAATGAAATATTCATGGTAACCACAAAGAAAATATATAAAATACATACACGAAAGGAACGGAGAAGAGAATGAAAAAGGCTCACTATAATAAACCAATAAAACACAAATGCAAGCAGTACTAAAGGACAAAGAAAAAGAAGGCTTAAGACACACAAAAAAAATAACAAAATGGCAGAGGTAAGTCATTTCTTATCAGTAATTACAGTGAATGTAAGTGAACTAAATGTTCCTATCAGAAACAGAGTGGCAGAATGGATTAAAAAAATATGATCCAACTATTGCTGTTTACAAGAGGCACACCTTAAGCCCAAGGACAAAAATAGGTTGAAAGTGAAAGGATGAGGGAAAAAACATTCTTTTCAAATAACAATGAAAAGAGAGCTGGAGTGGCAATCTTAATAACAGACAAAGTAGACTTTAAGATAAAGTCTGCTAGAAGAGATAAAGATGAACATTAGATAGTGATAAAATGGTCAATTAATCAAGAAGATTTAACAATCATAAATATATATGCACCTAACATTGGTGCACCTAAACATATAAGGTAAACACTGACAGGATTGAAGGGAAAAAGAGTACTAAAATAATAGTTGAAGAATTTAATATACTACTTTCAATATTGGACATAACATCTAGAAAGAAGATCAACAAGGAAACAAAGGACTTGAATGACACTATAAACCAACTAACAGACATATATAGAACACTCGACCCCAAAACGGCACAATATACATTCTACTCCACTTCACATGGATCATTCTACAGGATAGTCCACATGTTAAGTAACAATGCAAGTCTCGATAAATTTAAAAGAATTGAAAATTATACAAAGTATTTTCTCTGATCACAACAGAGTGAAGCTAGAAACGAATAACAGGAAAAAAAAACTGGAAAATACACAAACGTGGAAATTAAACAGCACACTGTTAAACTATCAATAGGTCAAGGAAGAAGTCATAAATTTCCTAGACTCAAACGAAAATGAAACCACAACATACCAAAAATAATGGAATGCAGTAAAGGCAGTCCTCAGAAGGAAACTTATAGCAATACATGCCTACATGAAGAAAGAGTTCAAACCAGCATCCTAACTCAACAACTCCAGGAACTAGAAAGAGAAGAGTAAACTGAGACTAAACCTACCAGAAGAAAGGAAATAACAAAGATCAGAGCAGAAATAAATAAAATTGAAAACAGAAAAACAATAAAGAGAATCAATAAAACCAGATGTTGGTTCTTTGAAAAGATCAATAAAATTGAAAAGCCTCTAGCTAGAATGACAAACAAAAGAAGAGAAAAAATGAAAACAATCAAAATAAAAAAATGAAAGAAGGGACATTACAACTGATCCAATAGAAATAAAGAGAATTATGACAGAATATTATGAACGGCACTGCAACAAACTGGATAACCTTGATGAAATGGACAAATTCTTAGAAGCACGCAACCTACCCAAACTGACTCAAGAGGAAATAGAGGACTTCCGGCAAGATGGCGCTCTAGGCAGAAACACCACGCCG
>NW_004444200.1:330259-344261 GCF_000243295.1 Trichechus manatus latirostris
CACAATTGGAAAAGCATAGTCAATGTCACTGAACTGTGCATGTAGAAATTTTTGAAATGGTGTATCTTTGGCTATGTGTATTTTCACCAAAAAAAAAGTTTGAGAAGTTAGAGGGTTGACGTGTTGTGGGGTGTTAACCTATGTCATAAAACAATATGTGTACTTCTGTTTCATGAGAAACTATTTGTTCTGTAAGCCTTCACCCAAAGTACAATTAAAAAAAAAAAAAAAAGAGTCCCAGACCGATGGCTTCACTGGGAAATCTACCAAACATTTAGAGAAGAATTGACACAAATACTGTTTAAATTCTTCCAAAACACAGAGAAGGAAGAAATACTCCCTAATTCATTTTATGAAGCAAATATAACCATGATACCCAAACCAAAGACACCACAAGAAAACTACAAGCCAACATGTCTTATAAATATAAATGCAAAAATCCTCAACAAAATACTATTGCACAGAACACAACAATGTATTAAAAGAGTCATTCAACATGACTAAGTGGAATTTATTCCAGGAATGCAGGGTTGGTTCAACATTAGAAAATCAATCAAATAATACACCACATCAGAAGAGAATCACATGATCATCTCTGTGGATGCAGAGAAAACTTTTAATGAAATCCAACACCCTTTCTAGATGATAAACTTAAAGAAGATTGGAATAGAAAAGACATTCCTCAGTATGATTCAGGGAATATATGAAAAGCCCACAGCCAACATTATACTTAATGGAGAAAGACTGAGCCCTTTCCCCTTGAAATTGGGAACAAGAAAAGTGTGCCTACTCTCACCACTTCTATTAAATATTGTATTAGAAGTCCTAGCCAAAGCAATAAGACAAGAAAAAGAAATAAAAGGTATCCAGATTGAAAAAGAAGTAATATTATCTCTTTTCACAGATATATATAGAAAATCCCAGAGTCCACAAGAAAACTTCTAGAGTTACTAGAGGAATTTGGCAAAGGTGCAAGGTACAAAGTCTACAAACAAAAATCAGCTGGGCTTCTACACACGAGCGGTGAGAAATCTGAAAGGGAAATTAGGGAAATAATTCCATTTAAAATAACGTCTAAGAGAATAATATATCTAGGAATAACTAAACAGGAATGTGACGAACTTATACAATGAAAACTATAAAACACTGCTGAAAGAGATTAAAGAAGACTTAAATAAATGGAAAGATGTTCCATGTTCATGGATTGGAAGACGTAATATTGTTAAGATGTCAATACTACCCAATGCGATCCCGATGAAAATTCAAACAGTGTTCTTTACAGAAATAGAAAAACCAATCCTCAACTTTATATGGAATGCCAAGAGGCCCTGAATAGCTAAAGCAATGTTGAAAGAGAAAAACAAAGTGGGAGGACTCACAGTTCCTGATTTTAAAACATAATTATACAGCCACAGTAATCAAAACAGCCTGGTACTGGTATAACAACGGACACAGAAACCAGTCTAATAGAATTTAGAGTCCAGAAATAAACCCATATAACTACAGTCAACTGATTTTTGACAAGGGTGCTAAGTCCTTTCAATGAAGAAAGAAGGGTCTCTTCAATAAACAGTGTTGGGAAAACTGGATTTGCACATGCAGAAGAATGAAACAGGATCCATGCCTTACACCATACATACACACACAAAAAATTCAAAATGGGCGAAGGACATAAATGTGCAAAGTAAAATGAAGAAATTCATAGAAGAAAAAGCAGAGGCAATACTGTCAGGCCTAGCTTATAACAATGGATTATCTAATATATTAAAAGCACAAACAGCAAAAGATAAAATAAATAGATAGGACCTCATAAAAATTAAAAACTTTTATTCATCAAAAGACTTTACCAAAAAAGTGAAAAGACAAACTACTGACTGGGAAAATATCTTCAAAAACCTTACAACCGACAAGAATCTAATACGCAAAACATATCTAAAACTTTGACAAGTTAATACAAAAAGACAAATAATCCAATCATAACATGGATAAAGGACTTGAATAGACTTTTCACCAAAGAGAACATTCAAATCGCCACCAAACACATAAAAAGATGCTCAGCATCATTAGCCATCTGAGAGATGTCAATCAAAACCACAATGAGCTACTATTTCACTCCCACTAGGATGGCTAAGATTAAAAAAACCCAGAAATCTACAAATGTTGGCAAGGACGTGAAGAAATTGGAATATTTACCCATTGCAGGAGGGAATGCAAAATGGTACAGCCATTGTGGAAAACATTTTGGTGATACCTCAAAAGAGTAAAAATAGAACTACTATATGACCCAGCAATTCCACTCCTAAGTGTATACCTGAAAGACGTGAAAGCAGAGACTAACAGAAACTTGTACACCAATGTTCATTGTGGCACTATTCACAAAGTCAAAAGGTGGAAATAATCTAAATGCCCATCAACAGATGAATGGATAAAAAAAAATGTGGTACATACATACAATGGAATACTACTCAGCCTGTAGGAGATATGAAGTCTTGATACCTGCGATAATATGGATGGAGCTGGAAGACATGCTGAGTGAAATAAGTCAATCACAAAAGGACAAATATTGTAAGAACACACCCATACAAAAAGACTAGAAAATGCAAATGTATAGACAACAAAGTTTATTAGTGGCTACCAGGAGCAGGAGAGAAGGGAAAGGATGGGTTAATGGTGATGGAAATACTGCATTAAGGATAGGGTTGCACAGTCGATTATTGTAATTGCTGTCAATAAGTCAATAAGTTGAATTGGCAAAGGTTGTGTGATAGATATATTTACAACGACAAAAACAAAAGTAGCTGCTGAGGCTACTTATGTACAACCAAACACCTCACGGGATTTGGTTTCTTGGTTTGGAGGCTGAGGGCTATGGTTTCATAGGATATCCCAGTTAACTGGCCTAATAACATGTTTAGTGCTTCTGTTTTACCTCCTAGTTTGTTGCATAGTGCCTGAGGTCTTAAAAGCTTACAAGCAGCTCTCCAAAGCACAACGGTCAGTCTACTCACCTGGAGCGAAATAGGAAGAAAGAGGAATGGAGGATATGGAATGTGTGGCTAGTTGCCTCCATGAACAACTACCTCCTTTGCCACAAAACGAGAAGAACTGGATGATGCCTGGCTACCATTACTGAACATTTTGATCAGACTCTGTAGAAGAATCCTGATCAAAAGGGGAAAAATTCAGACCAGAATTTCAAGTTATCATGGACTCCAGACTTCCTGGAGCTATGAAAGTTGGAAGAACACCTGAAACTATTGCCCTGACATAATCTGTAAAACTTAAACCAGAAATATTCCTTGAAGTCTTCTTAAAATCAAATGATAGTTTAGCTTAACTAGTAAAAAAGGTCTGCCTTGAGCATTATGTTCTTTTAAGAACTATCTATGTGGGGTCAGGTCGACAACAGCAATTCAAAACATTAGATAGGAACCTAAAGGGGGGTGAATTTATGTAAATGAGAGGAACAACTCAAAAAAGAAAGTGAGAGTGGTTGCACAACTCAAATAATGTAATCAGTGTCACTGAATGGTACATGTAGAAACTGTTGAATTGGTATATGTTTTGCTGAGTATATTCTCAACAACAACAAATGAATAAATAAAATTTTTGAAAAACATAACCTTCAATTTAAACTGAAACCTAATGCTAACCCTAAGTGAAACTTACCCCTAACATTAATACTATCACTAACTCCTAAACCCTAAACTTACTATAAACCTAACTCTAACCATAACACTAACAACTGCCCTAATGCTAATCCTAAGCCTAAATCTAACCCTAACACTAACCCTCACCTAAGCCTTAACCCTATGTTTAAAAATCTAATTCTATCCCTAAACCTAATCCTAGCCCTAAACCTAACTTTAATTGCAAACCCAACTCCAAACCCAACCACAATCTAAACCGGAAACCTAATATTAACCCTAATACTAACCCACAACCGGCCCTAAACAACTCTTACCCCAACACTAATCTTAATCCTAACCAAACATAACTACCACTCAAGCAATAACCATAACCCCAACCATAACTCAAGCCCTAAACATAGTGCTAACCTGAAACTGAGCACTAACTCTGTCACCCTAAGTCCTACTCCTAAACTTAACACTAGCCCTAACAAGGACCATAACCCTATGGTTAACATAAATCCTAGCTAGTACTAAATCCTAACTGAGCACTAACCCTAAGTCTAATCCTAACCGAAACCCTAACACCAAACCCAAGCATAACCGTGACTATCACTCTAGACCTATCCCTACTCCTAACATGAGCCCTAACCTTATGTTGAACACTAAGCCTAGCCCTAATTCTAAGATAAGCCCTAGAACTAGCCTTAACACAGTTTTTATACTAACCCAAATCCTAACCCTTCCCCTAATGCAAACAAGAGCCATAATCGCACGTTTAACTCAAATCTTAGCCATAACACTAACATGAGCACTATTTTTAACCATAACCAGACCTCACTAACAAACAGCCTAAAACCAACACTATCAGAGCCCTAACCCTAACCCTATGGCCAAACGAGCTCTAAACCTAACTGTAGCCCTAACAATAACCCTAAACCTAACCCTAACCATAACCCCAGCCATAACCTTAACCTCTACCGTAATCTTAACCCTAAACCTAACTCTAACCATAACCTTAACCCTAATCATAACCAAAATCCTAACCAGTCCTAAAACAAACCCTAAGCTTTATCGTGCTCCAACAGTAACAAAAACAAGAGCCATACCCCTGTGTTTAAACCTAATCCTAGGCCTAACTCTAACCCTAGGACTAAACCTAATCCTACCCATAAACACAGCAATAACCGTAACCCTACCTTCAGCCCAAACCACTAACACTAACATGAGTCCTAACCCTATGTTTAACTCTAATCCTAGCCTAGCCCTAACTTGATTTTAGGGAGAACTTTCAGCCTTTCACCATCAAGCATGACGTTAGCTGTAGCTGTGCATTTTTCATAGATGTCATTTATCAAGTTGAGAAAATCCCTTCTATTCCTAGATTGTTTTTCATGAAATGGTGTTGGATATTGTGTTTCTTTTATCTGAGTCTATAGAGATGATAGTATGTTTTTTGTCCTTTATTTTATAAATATGGCATATCACATTGATTGATTTTCACCTTTTGAACTGTATTAAGTTTGACCTAAAGGAAGTCTGTTGGTGTCTTGGATGGTCTCTCCGATGTGGCATGAGGAAATGAGACTCAAGAGGGAAGGCCAGAAAAAAATAGAATTTAGTACTCACAGGTCCCGGAGATGAAACCACAGCATGCCTTGACACAGGGCCACAGAGGGGGTTGCACTCGGGAAATAGGTAACAGCAAGTCCAAACTGTAGGAGAGGGCTTATGTATGGCAAGCAGGGTGGGTCTTGGGGTTAGCACACTGAAAGCTTACTGGCCAGTTAAACATTTCTAGTTCGTTAGCATGGTAAAAGGGAGAAATTTTTAACACAGGAAATGATATGGGAAATGGCTAGGAGGGGCAAGGAATAACTACAGCCATTGAGAGTCTAGGTTACAAGATAATAATGGGCTTTTATCACATGAAACAAAATGGGGCATGGCCATGGGGGTCAGTTAGGGCCCACAACTGTTGAGAGCCTGTGTGATAAGATAAGAATGGCCATGTCAGAAACTGGGTGAAAGAGCATCTAGGAAGAATTAACGGATGCTGAGGCAGCAAACTATGTAAGCTGTAAACTGGTCTTATGACTATTGGTCCTGTGATGCCTTAGCATCATTAATCTGGATGTGAGACACTGGTCACTTATGTGGCAGAGCTGTTAAAAGTGGGTATTGAGTTACCCAACCATTTAAGACCATCACTGTAGCTCAATTCAGTCTGCTGTGGGTAGTACGGATGACAAGACTGCTGATAGGGGTGGGAGAGGTAGACTAGTGTATTGTCCAAGTCCAAGGTGACCACAGTCACAAATGATGAGAGTGTCCATGATGATGTCATCTCCACTGACAAACTCTTGGGTTGGGTTGAGGTCGTCTGAGACAGTGTCCTCGGATATGGTGTGTGGGTCTACCCCAGAAAAGGGTAGTTTCCCAAGTAATTATTAACTGGGAGTATGTTGAGGCATTTGGGGACAGTGCCCTGTGCTATGTTTGAGTGGCCTGATCTAAGATGATTTTGTGCATGACTCTGCAGCTGCTAGAGCTACAGATCTCTTTTACATTTGCAGGGTCATCAGGAGTGCAGCAAACACTCTTTTGGAAGCTTTTTGTTTGTTTTGTTTGTAGGGCAATCTATGATTAACACTCAGGAGAGTATATGGCCTTGATCCTAGCTCCAGCCCTTATATAATGCGGGGGCAGGATCAATAATTTATTAAGGTACAGAGATACATTATTAAAGGGCCTCATATACAATGAGTTTTTATACATAGAGATGCAAGACATATACCCTTTTGAATATAGAAAAGGGTGATGGGAAGCTGGTATGAGGTGTGAGTCATCTAAGAGGCCTTGACTTAAGAGATATTAAGGGATCCATTAGTTATTTTTAACTTAAATAGGAGTTGTTTGAGGAGACCATTAAATCCCTTAAGTAAATTGACTATCTGTGACTAATAAGGAAGGTAAAGTTCCATTGAATACCTTTTTCAAGAGCCTCACATTGTGTATTTTGAGACATGAAATATGTACTTTGGTCACTATCAGTAATGTCTGGAACTCAAAAGTGGAAAAGGAGTGTCCTGGTTAGGCTTTGTATTGTAGCCTTATGTCTTAGTCATCTATTGCTGCTCTAACAGAAATACCACAAGTGGATGGCTTTAACAAAGAGAAGTTTATTCTCTCATAGTCCAGGAGGCTACAAGTCCAAATTCAGGGTGTCAGCTCCAGGAGAAGGCTTTCTCTCTGGGTCGGCTCTGGAGGAAGGTCCTTGTGATGCATCAGTCTTCCCTTGGTCTGGCGATGCTTCCTTGGTGGTGTGAGGTTCCCATATGACTCTGCTCGCTTCTCTCTTTCATATCTCAAAAGAGACTGGATTAAGACACTATCTAATCTTGTAAACCTCATCAGCATAAGCTCATCACAGTGATAGAATTTACAACACATAAGGAGATCACATATAACCTCAGCATAGTGATAGGGTTTACAACACATAAGGAAATCATATCAGATTACACAATCATACAATACTGGGAATCATGACCTAACCAAGTTGCTACACACATTTTTGGGGGGACACAATTCAATCCATGACACCTTAGTACATGTAGAGCTGTCTGTGACATTGATTTATATTTTGGGTACCTGTGAGGCAAGACATTCCCAGAGATTTTTTACCCTGAAGGGGACAACTCCCAGGCTATGGTCCAAGAGTTTGTTAAAAAAAAAAAAAAAAATGCAGAGGAGCCCATTTGTTGGCCAGGGCATCCAGTGCTAAGACGACTGCATGAAGTTTGGCCAATTGTGCTGACCCTTGGGTCCTGTCCTTTATCAGGGACATCATGGTTAAAGGATACAAAGCAGTAGCATTTTACTGAGCTCCATCACTCATGGAATGGGGGCAGTGTCATCCATGCAGTCTATGAACCCCCATTGCTGTTCACTCAGTTAATCCCAAGGAGCTCCTTAGGTAGTCAAAGGACCTTGGGAAGGAGTGGACTCCTCCAGCACTATGTTATCTGGCAAAGAACTGAGGACAGGGGAGGTCTCCACCTCCTGCAGGTGGAATATGCCAGAGATCCCAGATTTGGCTCCATCCTGTATCAAGGAGGCTTCAGTAGCCACGCTGAGCTTGTGGGGTGCTGCTTGCTTGACCCAAAGTATAATGGATAGATGAGTATGGAGGGTCGCAGGCTCAGAGTCTGTGAGAGTCTCTATTTTCAAGAGAGCACAATATACACTCAGCAATTATTGCACTAATGGTGCATGGAACAGAGTTAAGAAGGGCAATTTCTTGCATCAGAAGCCCAAAGGGCAACTTATGGCCGTCATAGATGGTCCAGAGACTCCAGGAGGTATGACAGGCGGTTGCTAAGGCTCTACAGTAAAAGAGTCTTTGTCAAAAGATGTTGAACTTGAACGTTCTTAATTAGTGTGCTTAACAAATCTTCTTGGAGGAGGAAGTTTTTAATGTAATGTCATACCTGTGTTCCTGGAGAAAGTGGATGCAGTTAAGATCTTGTCTGCGAAAATTGTGTGCAATGGCAAGGCTGCTGAGGTAACCTATGGGTGGTACAGCAAAGAGGTATTGTGTCCTTTTGGAGGTGAAGGTAAACAGAGGCTGAGAGGCTACTGGAATAGGCACTAAATAGAACATATTAGCCAAATCTATAATAGAAAAATATTTACTGTTTGCTGATTGAGTGGAGGCAGAAATTTTGTTAATACTAGGTATAAAGACCATAACATTAAGGTTTTAGTAATTCACAGTGAGGTGCCAGTTACCGCTTCCATTTGGGTTGTTAAATAGAGAAGCAGTGGGTATAATTACCCATTAACTAATTAGGAATCCACTGGACGGCAAATTTTTTTTTTAATTAAGTCTTACATAAGAAGTTTTAATCTTTAAAAGCCCTATTACAATTTATACTGGGCCATATTATTTTAACTAGGGGTCTGCGGGGTCCTATTTTGTCAAGTCCATTTACAAATGTCAAAGGCTTAATGTACTGTTAATTTATTACTCATTGTGTCAGAGTGGCCATGCTCACTATGGGATATTTTAAAGCAATGGGGTTATGACTAAGGGAAATTGAGGCAAGGCAATACTTTCGTTGGTTATGATGAGGTATATTTATTTTTCTGTATTTTATATTCAGTAACTCCCTTAAGATTATAGGGGTCATGATTAAATTTAGTGGCTCCCCAGGAATAACTATAATTTAGCCTTCCCCCCACCAAAAAAGAAAAACAGGTGCTGTTGACTGTGTTCCACAGGGTTTTCATAGCTGTTACCTTTGCTCTTTCTTCTGGGTGGATTCGAATAGCAAAGCTTTCAGTTAGTACCACAGCCACTCACGGACTCCTCCAAACCAAAAAGACCAAACCCGTTGCTGTAGTTGATTCCAACTTATAGTGACCCTATAGAGCAGAGTAGAACTGCCCCATAGAGTTTCCAAGGAGTGGCTGGTGGATTCGAACTCCCGGACTTTTGGTTAGCAGCCGTAGTTCTTAACCACTGTGCCACCGGGACTCTTAGAATTGATTAATTCCATGAAAGTTTGCCAATTGATGTATTTCAGAAGATATTAAAGTTAATTTAGAACTTAGTTTGTAGAGATGCAAAAGCCCATCAGTGCCCTTTTATCTTTGCTATATAAATTATTTTAATAAATTTTGGATTTACAATGGGATCAAGTTATAAATCTTTGTTTTAATTTAATAATATATATGATATTATATGTATAGATATAAATGATGATGATAGATAGATAGATAGATGATAGATAGATGCACTTTTATCCCCCTAGAGAGCCTCAAATCAATATATTCAGAATTCATGACTACTCCATGGCAATGATTTATAATTTAAGAACCCTGTGCTTAAGTTGGGTTTGAATTAATTCTTTTTCTGTGCCACAAGGGTGCCATAAGTGTTTTTCCAATAACCCAGAGGATTAGGCTTTTTCTTGTTGTAACAGAGCCATAATTAGAAAAGTGATAGGGCAGAAGAGGGTAGAGCAAGATCCAAATCATCCTTTATCAGCCACTCCCTGCTGCTGGGCTTTTAGACTATTTTTTCCCTCTGGTTTTGAGTTTTTAAAGCTCTGCCCCTTCCCAAGTGTGGGTTTTTTAACTATTGGTTTTCCAAGGCTGCTTGTTTGAGAGGGAGGCTTACCTTTTCATTATTCTTTTGAACAAAAAACTCTTTAATTACATAGCCTGTATTTTTAGCCCAGTGGAAATTTAACCTCACTTTTGATCTTCTGTTTGTGCTCAACTCTTTTTTTTTCCTTTAGATGTTTACTGGATAGATTTCAGTGGTCTCCGGTGGCCTTGTTTGTAGGCTTGTCTCTCACCCCAGGGTGCCCCAATCAACTTCATTAAGGTCTGGGTCAGCCTCCATTAACACAGTGGTGGTTGTCTTTAGGCAGTTTCCCCAGTCCATGAGAGCAGAGAGCCAGTGCTTTGGCATGCTAGTGGGCAGCAGCCCTTGGGAGCTCCCAAGAACATTATAGGAGTTGTTTTGTTTGCTTTGTCTTTTTTAAGCAATTTACTGACTTTCTCAAGAGTTTGGGGATGGGCCAGCCCTTAAAGGAACTCTTGAGGTCCCTTGCCACCAAACACCAAGGATTAGACCTACCATACCTCTTGGGGTCATGGGATGAAAAGTGACAGCAGTGAGACATGCAGCAACAGAAGAGTCACAGACCCCAGCGTATTGACCTTTATGAGGCACCCTGACTTTCCAATAGTGGGGAGGCTCCTCTCACTGGTTAGGATCTGGGAAGGGAAATCAAGGGAGAAAGAAGCTTGAGCACATGAACTCCCAGTGCTAGTACCACTGCTTGACTCAAGAAACAGTGGCAGGGAAGAGTCCTCCACTCTACCCCATCACTGGGGTCACACCCAACACCTATACCCGTATTTCACTATACCAGAAGTGCTTTCTTTCCATTATACTGTAAACTTCTGTCTCCCCTCAGACACCAGGCTCCTTTCTACCCCTTCTCAGCCTCCTCTTCACTAAGTGGCCTTACTTACCTCCCCTGCACAAGACCTTGCCCTGAGACAGTTTACACCTGCCCACCCCAGACTCCATGCTCCAGGATTCATTTCTTCCCCCTCTTCAGAATTCTACCCAGGGTCCTCTCTACTCTGCTGCCTAACTTTGGGCTGCCATCCTATTCAGACCATTCTTTTCCTATTAATTCCCTCCTCTTTTCAGAGAGCCCAGAAGTTCCCTGGCTAAAGTGCTCAATAACTTGAGGAGGCGGGGCCAAGAGGGTGGAGTAGTCAGAGGTTTCTGCTGGACCCTCTTACAACAAAGACCCAGAAAAAACAAGTGAATCATTATATATGGCAATCTGGGAGCCCTGAACATCAAAGGCAGAGTTGAGGAACCAGACTGAGAGGCAGGGGGAGGGAGAGACGGTTCGGAAGCAGTGAGGAGTTGCCAGTCCTGAGCCAGTGAGAGCCTGAACCCTCCAGGCCTGATCAGCTCGGTGGTGAGTGGTGAGGCAGGGAAGCAGCCGTGCTCAGGAGGCGTGTTTTCCTCACTGGGAGAGACCCAGAATCAGAGAGTCTACACGGCAACCCAGAACCAGTGAGAAGCAGCCCTCGACCAGCGAAAGATAAGTAATTGCGTACAGCCCACCACATGATCAAAAACATCCCCCTTAGAGATAAACCTCTTTCCCATTTACCTCCTCGTTTCCTGCTCTACACTGGGTCCCAGGAAGGCTTCGGCAATTTCAGAGTCCCCTGGGCCAGAAGTAGTATCCGTCACAAGCCTGGAGCCATCCTCCCTGCTTTGGAGAGTGAACAAATTAACAAACAGGGGAAAAAATAATCTGCCGGTTCCCCTAAGCCAGGAACCCAGGGTAGGCACAGCTCCTTTGCCTAGGCACAGGCGTAAGGGATCCACAGACTTTGAGTGGCTTTCCCCTTGCATAGACTTGTGTGGGCTCATTTCAATGGTGTAGGCACCCCTTACCAAAGTACAACAAGGTATATTCTGGAAGTCTAACTTAAACTGTTTCAGCTGTGAAATGGTAGGTTCTTGACATTTGACACTGCTCTGCCCATTAAGCAGGGTCTTCACATATCCACGTCAGGGGACTGAGGCCTGGTGGCTTCACCTATGCCACCTTGCCACCTGCGATAGGGGCCCATGAATAAGAGGTGCCTCCTAGTCCTTACAGCCAACAGCATTAGGTAGTCATCGTCCAGCGGCAAAACCCACTCACCTACACGCTCTAGGGAACAGGGAAAAGCCTTCCTCCTGGACACTCGGGGGCAGCAGTCAGCCCCCTGCCTTGCTCAGAGTGTGTCCCCCTGCTGCAGCCAGATGCCTGTGCCTACACCAATCACCCACGCCTGTCTACGACTGTAAGTGAGAGCCTACACCACACACATGGTGGCTATCTACCTGGGCACCTAAGCTGAATCCATACAGGCAGAGTGGGTGGACTCCTGAGTTCACATACCTAGTAACAGAGCTAACAACCTGGTGACAGGACATTAGAGCTTCAAAGGTGCCAATAATCAAACTAGCTCATGCGAAGAGCCTATTTGGCCATATCAAAACAAAACAAGAAGTTAGGACACAGTAAGCAAACATAAAATAAATAAATATAATAACTTATTGATGGCTCGGAGACAACAGTCAATATCAAATCACATAAAGAAGCAATCCATGATGGCTTCAGCAAGCTTCCAAAATAAAGAATCAAGCAATGTTCCAGAGGTGGAAAATTTCTTGGAATTACCAGAGGCAGAATACAAAAAATTAATATACAGAACTCTTCAAGAAATTAGGAAGGAAATTAATCAAAACGCAGAACATGCAATAGAGGATATTAAAAAGATTAGAGAAGAGCATAATGACAAATTTAACAGGCTGCAAGAATCCATAGAGAGACAGCAATCACAAATCCAGAAGATTAACAATAAAATTTCAGAATTAGACAACAATAGAAAGTCATAGGAGCAGAAATGAGGCAATGGAAGTCAGAATTAGAGAGACTGACGATAAAGCACTTGACATCAACGTATTTGAGGAAAAATCAGATAAAATTATATAAAAAAATGAAGAAACCCTAAGAATTATGTGGGGCTCTATTAAGATTAATAACCTACGAGTGATTCAAGTACCAGAACAGAGGCAGATAACAGAAAATACAGACAGAATTGCTTAGATTTATTGGCAGAAAACTTCCCTGATATCGTGAAAAATGACAAGATACCTATCCAAGATGCTCACCGAACACCACATAAGGTAGATCCCAAAAGAAAGTCACCAAGACATATTATAATCAAACTTTCCAAAACCAAAGATAAAGAGAGAATTTTAAGAGTGGCTAGGAATAAACAAAAAGTTATCTACAAAGGAGAGTCAATAAGAATAAGCTCAGACTACTCAGCAGAAAACATGAAGGCAAGAAAGCAATGGGATGACATACATAAAGCCTTGAAGGAAAAAGCTGCCAGCCAAGAAATATATATCCAGCAAAACTGTCTCTCAAATATAATGGCGAAGTTAGGGCATTTCCAGATAAACAGAATTTACAGAATTTGCAAAAACCAAACCAAAATTAAAAGAAATACTAAAGAGAGTCCTCTGGTTAGAAAATCAGTAACATGAGATAACAACCCAAGATAAGAACACAGGACAGAGTAACCAGATATCAGCCCAGATAAGGAAGTCACAAAAGTAAATCAAAGCCGAAACACTGAAAATAAGGAAACAGATGTCAATATGTAAAAAACCATTAAAACAAAAAAGAGGGACTTAAAAAAGTAGACATAGATTTTTCATATGGAGAGGAAGTCAAGGCAATATAAAGAAATAAAAGACTGGTATAAACTTCGAAAAATAGGGGTAAATATCAAGGTAACCACAAAGGAAACTAACAATCCTACAAGTCAAAATAAAAAACCAGAAGAATATATAAAGACTCAGCAAACACAAAATCAACAACAATGAAAAAGATGAAAAGAAAATACATAAAGAAAAACTACTCAGCGCAGAAAATTAAGTGGAACAAAGAAACTGTGAACAACACACCAGAAAAGACATCAAAATGACAGCACTAAACTCATATCTATCAATAATTATCCTGAATGTAAATGGACTAAATGCACCAATAAAGAGACAGAAAGTGGCAGATTGGATAAAAAAAATCCATCTATATGCCACCTACAAGAGACACACCTTAGACTTAAAGACACAAACAAACTAAAACTCAAAGGATTGAAAAAATATGTCAAGCAAACAACACTCAAAAAAGAGCAGGAGTGGCAATATTAATCTCTGACAAAATAGACTTTAAAGTAAATCCACCACAAAGGATAAGGAAGGACAC
>NW_004444200.1:345816-347258 GCF_000243295.1 Trichechus manatus latirostris
CATTCATGATAAAAACTCTCAACAAAATAAGAATAGAAGGGAAATTCCTCAATATAATTAAGGGCATTTATACAAAGCCAACAGCCAACATTGTCCTAAATGAGGAGACTTTGAAAGCATTCCCCTTGAGAATGGGAACCAGACAAGGATGCCCTTTATCACCACTCTTATTGAAGACTGTGCTGGAGGTCCTAGCCAGAGCAATTAGGCTAGAAAAAGTAATAAAGGCATCCAGATTGGTATGGAAGAAGTCAAAGTATCTCTATTTGCAGATGATATGAACTCACAAAAAAAAAAAAAAAAAAACCCAAAAAATCCACAAGAAAACTACTGGAACTAAAAGAAGATTTCAGCAAAGTTTCAGGATACAAGATAAACATACAAAAATCAGTTGGATTCCTTTATGCCAACAAAGAGAACCTCAAAGAGGAAATCATGAAATCAATACTATTTACAATAACCACCAAGAAGATAAAATACTTAGGAATAAATCTAACCAAAGACATAAAAGACCTATACAATGAAAACTACAAGATACTACAGCAAGAAACCAAAAGATACCTACATAAGTGGAAAAACATACCTTGCTCATGGATAGGAAGACTCAACATTGTGAAAATGTTAATTCTACAAAAAACAATCTACAGATACGATGCAATCCCAATTCAAATTCCAACGGCATTTTTTAATGAGATGGAGAAACAAATCACCAACTTCATATGGAAAGGGAAGAGGCCCCGAATAAGTAAAGCATTACTCAAGAAGAACAAAGTGGGAAGCCTCACATTATCTGCTTTTAGAAACTGTTATACAGCCACCGTAGTCAAAACACCCTGGTACTGGTACAACAGATACATAGACCAATGGAACAGAATTGAGGATCCAGACATAAATTCATCCACCTACGAGCAGCTGATATTTGACAAAGGCCCAAAGTCCATTAATTGGGGAAAAGACATTCTCTTTAAACAAATGGAGCTGGCAGAACTGGATATCCATTTGCAAAAAACTGAAACAAGACCCGTACCTCACACCATGCACAAAAACTAACTCAAAATGCACCAAAGACTTAAATATAAATTCGAAAAAGATAAAGACCGTGGAAGAAAAAATAGGGACAATGCTAGGAGCCCTAATACATGGCCTAAACACAAAACGAGCCATAAGTAACAATGCACAAGCACCAGAAGAGAGACTAGATAACTGGGAGCTCCTAAAAATTAAACACTTATGCTCACCAAAAGACTTCACCAAAGGAGTAAAAAGACAACCTACAGACTGGGGAAAAAAAATTTTTGGCTACAACAGATCTAATCAGCATCTAATCTCTAAAATCTACAAGGTACTGCAAAACCTCAACAACAAAAAGACAAATAACCCAATTAAAAAATGGGCAAAGGATATGAACAGGCACTTTGCCAAAGAAGACATTCAGGCAGGTA
>NW_004444200.1:348034-420506 GCF_000243295.1 Trichechus manatus latirostris
TTTCAGGGGACATCTATGTCAATTGGCATAATAAAGCTTATTAAGAAAATGTTCTGAGAACTTCCGGGCAACATGCACTATAGTCAGAAGCACCACACCATCACTCCACAGCAAAGATCCAAAAAACTAAGTCAAACAGAGTCACACATCAATCCTGAAACCCTAAGCATCAAATGAAGAGACAAAGAACTCAGCCAAGCACCGAATGGAATAAGAAACTGACCAAGAAGAGAGAGCGAGGAGAGATACATGCAGAGGTCCCCTACCAGCTACCACAGCATGGATCCGCCATCTTGGACTCCTATCGGAGATCAGCAGACAGGGAGTATGAGAAAGCAGCTTCATGAAGCTTCCAGCAGGAGACAGAACTACCAGTAATCAGCCATATAGGCTTTCCCACCCCCCACCCTTCCTCACCCCCACTTAGCCTCCTCTGCTTCCTGCATCCACAGTCTCTTGGCCAGGAAGCACCCCGGTGTCGCTTGGATTCCACCCACTCTCACTGGCCGGCTCCCTGAATGCCTTTTGTTGGCTGCTGGTGTTGCTTTTTTCCACTTCTTTAGATTCCTTCCTTACCTCTCACCACCTCCCCCTCCTTTCTCTCAATTACCTAGCTCCGTGCGCCATCTTTGCTTCTTCCTGAAAGGCTACGAAACACCGTTTGACTGTGAAACTGCTTCCCAGCCCGTGCTGCCACGCTGGTAGGACCCCCAGGGCATTTTTGTTTGTTTGTTTGTTCTGCTTTGTTCTGTTTTGATTTGTTTGTTTGTTTTCTTTTTCTTTTCTTGGTTTGGGAGCCCCTTGTAGCCGGGCAATACCACGCTGCTTGGAAGCTACTCTCTTACTCTGCACAGATGCATACGGGCATCCTTGGGGGCATTTCTTTTTTCTTGTTTTTTTTGTTTGTTTGTTTTGTTTTTGGGTTTTTTTTTTTTCTTCTTTGTTTTGTTTTCTTCTCTCTCTTATTCCCTTTTAATCTATCTTCATTTCCACTTTCTCGATTTATTCACTTTTCCTTTACCCTTTTCTTTTTTCTTTTCATTTTTGTTTTTCCTCATTTCTCAGTCTCTCAACTCTCCACTCCAATAGCAAGCTCCCTTAGCACTCTTTTTGTTTGTGTGTATGTTTTTGGCTCCTGTTTCTCTCTCCTCTCTCTCATCTTTCCCATACACATCTTAGCTCCACATGTCAGAATCTACCCCCTCCTTCCTGCCTACCTGCACCAAGTGCTGAACATCACACTCCCAAGCAGCACAGGCATGGCATACTGGAACCTGCCCTGCACTGATTCCCAGTCCACATTGTCAGCCCTGGTGCATGTCACAAACAACCCATCCCAGCAATTCCCCTTTGGCTGCACCTGTCCTGCCGTACCATACCTGAGTGACTGACCCTGCCCATTGGAGGACGAGATGAAAAGTATCCTGCCCATAGACGAGCAAACAACAAAGAATGCACAGACCACCTGCTCAGACATAACTAAATAAAACAAAAAAGCAGGACAAAACAAACAAATCTACAATCAGTAAACGAGGAAAATAACCATTGAATGCCCCGAAGACAGCAAACAATATGAAAACATTTACAAAACCTGGACAGGATCTTTCCAGTAGGCACCCAAAATAAAACACCAGATGACCTTCCAGTAGAAGAAAAGACACTAGACCTAACTGATAGGGAATTCAAATCTCTAATATTCAGAATTATCCAAGAGTTGAAGCAAAAAGCAGACAAATATGAGGAAAAAATAGACAAATTCAAGGAAAAGGCAGATAAATTCATGGAAAATACAGGAAAAAAATGAAAGAATTCAAGAAAATAATACAGGAACAAATACCAAAATAGATTCACAACTAGAAAACATACAAAAACAACAATTAGAAATCCAAAAGATAAACAAGATTTCAGAAATGGACACTGTATTAGAAGGGCTGAGGAGTAGGTTTGAAATGATAGAAGACAGGATCACCGATATTGAAGACAAACACTTGGATACAACTCAAGAAAAATCAGAAAAAAGACCAAAGAAAAATGAAGAAATCTTGAGAATTAGGTGGGATAAAATCAAAAGCAAAAATTTTCGAGTGATTGGAGTTCAAGAACAGGGGAGAAAACAGAAAACACAGAGAGGATCATTGAAGAATTGCTGAAACAAAACTTTCCCAATATCATGAAAGATGAAAAGCTGACCATCCAAGAAGCTCAACAAACCCCATATAGGATAGATCCCAAAAGAAAATCTCTAAGGCATATCGTAATCACAGGCACTAAAACCAAAGACAAACAAAGAATCCTGAGAGAAGCTCAAGAAAAACAAAAAATCACATACAGAGGAGAAACAATAAGACTAAGCTTGGATTATTCAGCAGAAACCATGCAGGCAAGAAGGCAATGGGATGACATATACAAAACCTTGAAAGAAAAAAAATTGCCAGCCAACTACAGTATATCCTGCAAAACCCTCATTCAAATATGATGGTGAAATTAGGTCATTTCCAGATAAACAGAAATTAAGGGACTATGTAAAAACCAAACTGAACTTACAAAACTTATTAAAGGAAGTCCTTTGATCTGAGAACAAACAATGTCAGACCACAGGCTGAATATAGGACACAGGATTGTACTAGCCAGATACCAACCTAGGAAATGAACTCTTAAGGACTACGCAAAACCAAAAGAATTACAACAGTGAACCAGAGAAGTCAATCTGTAAATGACAACAGTTGCTGAACAATAAAAGAGGGAATAAATGATGTAGGTGTAGAACTTTCTAATGGAGAGAAAGGCAAGGTGATACCAAGTAATAATAGACTGGTTCAAATCTAGGAAGATAAGGGTAAATTCCAAGGTAACCACAAAGAAAGTTAAAAAACCTACTCATCAAAATAAAGAAGAAAAACATAAAGTCTCAGTAAAAACAAAACCTACAAAAACAGAAGAAATGAAAAAAATCCACAAATAAAAGGAACTCAGCACAGGAGAGGAAGAGGAAGAAAGAAAACGTCAGCACCACAAAAAGAAAGCACTACAAAATGCAATTCCACTTCTAGGAATATGTCGTAAAGAAATAAGAGCCGTTACAGGAATAGACATATGTACACCCATATTCATTGCAGCACTGTTCACAATAGCAAAAAGATGGAGACAACCTAGATGCCCATCAACAAATGAATTGATAAACACACTATGGTAAATACACACAATGGAGTATTATGCAAAGATAACGAACAATGATGAATCTGTGAAGCATCTCATAATATGGATGAAACTGGAGGACATTATACTGAGTGAAATAAGTCAATCAATCACAAAAAGAGAAATATTGTATGAGACCTCTACTGTAAAAACTCATGAAATGTTTACACCCAAAAAGAAACAATCTTTGTTGGTTACAAGGGGTGGCAGGGGTAAGGAGGAACTAAATAGACAATAGATAAGTGGTAACTTTGGTGAAGGGTATGACAGTACACAGCACTGGGGAAGCCAGCACAAGTTGTACAAGGAAAGGTCATGGAAGCTCCATAGACACTTCCAAACTCCCTGAGGGATGGAATTGCTGGGCAGAGGGCTTTGGCTACCATGGTCTCAGGGAATATCTAGCTCAATTGGCATAACACAGTTTATAAAGACAATATTCTACATTCTACCTTGGTGAGTAGCATCTGGGGTCTTAAAAGCCTGTGAGCAGCCATCTAAGATACTCCACTGGTCTCACCCCTTTTGGAGCAAGGGAGAATGAAGAGAACAAGACACAAGGAAAAGATTAGTCCAAAGGACTAATGGACCACAGCTATCATGGCCTCCACCAGACTGAGTCCAGGGCAGCTAGATGGTACCTGGCTACCACAGTGACTGCTCTGACCGGGATCACAATAGAGGGTCCTGGACAGAGCTGGAGAAGGATGTAAAACAAAATTCTAACTCACAAAAAAAGACCAGATTTACTGGGCTGACAGACTGGAGAAACCTCGAGGGTATGGCCCCCAGACACCCTTTGAGCTCACTGGTGAAGTCAATCCAGAAATTTACCATTTAGCTGGGGATTGGACAGCATCATAAAACAAAACAGGACTAATGAGGCACAGAAGTCCAGGGACAAGGACTAGAAGGCAGGAGGGGATAAGAAAGCTGGTGATAGGGAACCCAAGGTTGAGAAGGGACAGTGTTGACATGTCGTGGGGTTGTTAACCATTGTCATATGGCAATATATGTACTGTTTAATGAGAAACTATTTGTTCTGTAAACCTTCATCTAAGGTACAAAAAAATTATCTATGTGAGATCAAATTGACAACAGCAACTCAAAATGTTTGATGGGAAGCCTAGGGGGTAGTGAGTTGAAGATAATGGTGATGGAATAATTTGGAAAAGGATAGTGAGAATAGCAGCACAATTGGAAGAATGTAATCAATGTCACTAAATTGTACATGTAGAAACTTTTGACATGGTGTAACTTTGGCTATGTGTACTTTCACCAAAAAAAGGGTCCTCCAAGGTCAAGAAGGGAGCGTGTTGACTTGTCGTGGGGTTGTTAACCAATGTCATAAAACGATATATGTACTGACTGTTTAATGAGAAACTATTTGTTCTGTAAACCTTCATCTAAAGTACAATAAAATAATTAAAAAAAAAAAGAAAATGTTATGCATCCTACTTTGGTGAGTGGCATCTGGGTCTTAAAAGCTTGCAAGCTGCCATCTAAGATGCATCAATTGGTCCCAACCACCTGGAGTAAAGGAGAATGAAGAACACCAAAGACACAAGAAAAGTAGTAGCCCAAGAGACAGAAAAGGTCATCAGCCTGAGACCAGAAGAACTAGATGGTGCCCGGCTACCACCAACGACTGCCTTGACAGGGAACACATCAGAGAGTCCCACATGGAGCAGGAGAAAGGTGGGGTGCAGAACTCAAATTCTAGTAAGAAGACCAGACTTAATGGTCTGACTGAGACTGGAGAAACCCCAGAAATCATGGCCCCTTCATTCTCTATCAGCCCAGAACTAAAACAATTTCTGAGGCCAACTCTTCAAACAAGGATTGCACTGGACTGTGGGACATAAAGTGATATTCCTAAGGAATGTGCAACTTAGCTCAAATAGATACAAGAGACTAAACAGGCAGCTTCTGTCTGGAGGTGAGATGGGAAAGCAGAGAGGGTTAAGAGCTGGTTGAATGGACATGGGGAATCAGGGGTGTAAAGGAGGAGTGTGCTGTCACAGTATGGGGAGAGCAATTAGGGTCACATAACAATGTATGTCTAAATTTTGTATGGGAGACTAACTTCAAATGTAAACTTCATTTAAACTACAACAATAAAAAAAATAAAGTGCTCAATAACTTGAGAAGGCTATTACAGATGGAGGCTGGCTGGAAATCTTAGGAGGCTTAGAAAATGTTTGTATTTTAGGATTTTGTGATGAAATGGGTTCTTTTATGTGGCCTTTTGCCTTGGTTCTTTGTAAAAGCAGCTTGAGAGATTTTTCCCGTAAGCCCTGAGGAGTTCAAGTTGCCCTAGTTTTCTCCTCCACACTTTGTTGCTTTTGTCCAGGTTTATTGACATTTCCTAGGTAAGCTGTAAACAACTTGGTGGTTTGATACTTTTTGCAGCCTGCACTGTGATTGGTATGCATCTTGCAGGGATTGGTCGAAATACTATGCAAATGAAGTGACTGTGGTACACTGAGGGGATTAGCCAGTTCATGGTCCTGCAGGGAGGTTCATGCCTTGAAATTGACAAGGAGTTTGTTTATATATGCAGCCAACCCCACAGAAGTTTCAGAAACAAAAGAGGAGAATAGGAAAGAGAGGCAAGAAAAGAGAAGCAGCAGAGAGAGGAAGCAAAGAACCTCCTAAAAGAGCCGTAACTCAGGTGAAAGGCTGTACCGCGGAAGATGATGAGGAGCCCGGAAGGGGCCTTGCAGCAGAGCCAGCAGCAAAGGACCTGGATGAGGCCCTGTGGCAGGGTCGGTGGTGACAGGCCCGGGAGGGGCCCTGCAGTAGAGTCAGTGGAGACTGTAGAAACCTGCTGCCAGGAGTGCAACTAGCAGTGCTGAACAAAGACGCTACACAGGCTGTGAGCTGAGTCAGTTAGCAGTGAATAGACTGATAGCAAGAAGGCTGGGGCAGAGAGGCCTGCACAGCTGATGGAGTGTGCATGGCCAAAAGGAGTCTTGTCCTGAGGGGGCTGAAAAGAGGCTTTTCCTGAGGGGCTTAAAGGAGTCCTGCACAGCTGAGGGGGTGTACATGGCAGAGACAAGGGCATGCTTGCTCACATGCAGCTAAAAGGAGCTGAGAGAGCTGTCCTGCGCTGAAGAAGGGAGGGATGTGCTCTCCATTTCAGAGGAGCCTTCCAGACTTTGCATACATGCTTCCTGATCCTGATCCTGAGTTGTAGCCCATTGATCCTGATCCCAGTTACTTCCCAAATAAATCACTTAACTGTAAGTATAGTTAGTGAGTTCTGTGAGATATTGCAGTGAACTACCAAACTCAGACAGGGGCAGGAAGTGTGCTGAGGGGAAGAGGAGTGGTCAGTATCAGAGTTGGAGCAGTATAGCATCTTGGAGAATTTGGAAATCTGATATATTTGACCTCTACCTCATAGGAATTAGCTTTGTGCTGATTCTCATATTTGAAATTATTTGTATAGATTTTGTATTTAGAATTTTCGCTGTTGTTAATACTACTATGGTGAGTGTGGCAGGCAGAATAATGACCCCCAAAGATGTCGTTCTTAATCCCAGTAGCCTGTAAATGTTTTAGGTTACATGGCAAAGGAGACTTAAGGTTGAAGGTGGAATTAAGGTTACCAATCAGCTGACCTTAATATAGAGAGATTATCCTGGGTTATCTGGGTGGGCCCAATGCAATTGCCTTAGTTATCTAGTGCTGCTATAACAGAAATACCACAAGTGGGTGGCTTTAACAAAGAGAAATTTATTCTCTCACAGTCTAGTCGGCTAGAAGTCCAAATTCAGAGAGCCAGCTCGAGGGGAAGGCTTTCTCTTTCTGTCGGCTCTGGAGGAAAGTCCTTGTCATCAATCTTCCCCTGGTCTAGGAGCTTCTCAGTTGCAGGGACCCAGGGTCAAAAGAACATGCTCTGCTCCCAGCGCTGCTTTCTTGGTGGTATGAAGTCCCCGTGTCTCTCTGCTCGCTTCTCTCTTTTATATCTCAAAAGAGACTGTCCCAAGACACAACCTAATCTTGTAGATTGAGTCCGGCCTCATTAACATAACTGCCTCTAATCCTATCTCATTAACATCATACAGATAGGATTTACAACACAGGAAAATCACATCAGATGACAAAATGGTGGACAATCACGCAATACTGGGAATCATGACATAGCCAAGTTAACAGATATTTTGAGGGGACACAATTCAATCATGACAGTTATCAATCATAAGCGTCTTTAAAAGTGGAAGAGGGAGTCAGAGTCAGAGGAAAATGTGATTATAGAAGAAAGGCATAGAGATATAATGTTGCAAACTTTGAAGATAGAGAAAGGGGTCCAAAGAATGTAGGTGGCCTCTAGAAGCTGGAAAAGACAAGGAAATTGATTCTTCTCTAGAGCCTCCAAAAAAGAATGTAGCCTTGCAGACACCCTGATTTTAGCTCAATGAGACTTGTGTCAGACTTACCTACAGGACTGTAAGAGAATAAATCTATATTGTTTTAAGACATGAAGTTTGTGGTAATTTGTTACAGCACCAATAGAAAACTAACACAGTGAGTGAGGTAAGGAGAGATTTTCATTGAATATGTATCATAAATACAAGAATTCTACTCTCAGAGAGGTGACATTCTATGGTGTATCACCTTGGATGAGTCGCTTATCTGTAAACTTAGCATAATAATGCCCCCTCATAGGTTTGTTGTGAGGGTGAAATAAAATGTGAAAAGTGCACCTTAGTAGCATTTTCCAATTCCTTTTCTGTGCTTTTTGTTGAGGGTGGGGCCCAAAATAAGTAAGAGCCATGGTTCCACAATTTTTAGTTGATCTTCTAGTCTAGTTGGGGGCTCAAGGTATGTACAGGATTAAAAAAAGAAAAATTTACCATACTGTAGCAGATTGAAGAGGGAATAGCAAGAGCAGGTTCAGAGGCAGCAGCCTGGGCAACAGTTGTGGGGGATGAGTTGTGGGGAAGTTTGTGGCCTGTAGATGGGCCTTGGGTGTCAGGCTGGGGGCTTCCAGCAAGCTTAGGTCTGTGAGCAGTGAGGAACCATTGGCAGTGTGGGGATGTGTGTGCTCTACTTGATACTGCACAACCCCCACCCAGCAGTAACACAGACTTCCCTTCACCTCTCCTAGTCTCCCCTCTCCAGAGAGCACTGCACTTCCTGAGGCTCTGGGCTTCCTGTCACCTGGTCCTTCTGATAAAAATTTTTAGAGGCTTTAAAAGTATAGGAGAAATTCCTACTCTGGCTTCCCAAAGTTTTATTAAACACCTCTGGCCAAACCATGGGATGTAACAAAGTAAGAATATTTTCCCGTTCAGCTTCTCTGTGTGATAACGACCGTTCTTGCTGCTGCCCTGAGTTATGGATGTCTCCCTGAGGGAAGGCATGAACTTCAGGCTGGAAGGCTGAGCAGAACAGCCTTGACTTGTCACTGGCTTCAGTAAAACTTTGTGGCTGGAATTCCTATGCAAGCCAGGGCTCCTGGGAACAAGGATGGCTGTCCTGCATCCTGTAACAGGAACCAAGCACTGCTCCACCACCCAGACCACCCTGGGCCTTAGATTACTCTAGCCCTCCTACTCCACATACAGCTTGCAGGGTTCAATGCCTTCACCCTCTCTTAGGTAGTCTTCTCCACTTGTCTGCTGGAAATTGCTTCCCATAAATCTTTGGGAAATCTGAGAACACAGAGTTTAGTACATCCAGAATATGGGCAAAGGGCTAACTTTATTTCCTGCGATCCTTGTGCACGTGTGGTAAGTGTGTAATGTTTAATGAGCTGTTTTTCCTAGCTCTCTTTCTTTAAAGGCCATTTTCCAACTCCCTCATAAAGATGTTAACAAAGTTGTTAAAAAAGACTCATTAACAACCTACGTTATGCAGATGACACAACCTAGCTTGCTGAAAGTGAAGAGGACTTGAAGCACTTACTGATGAAAATCAAAGACCACAGCCTTCAACGTGGATTATACCTCAACATAAAGAAAACAAAAATCCTCACACCTGGACCAATAAGCAACATCACGATAAATGCAGAAAAGATTGAAGTTGTCAAGGATTTCATTTTACTTGGATCCACAATCAACACTCATGGAAGCAGCAGTCAAGAAATCAAAAGATGCATTGCATTGGGCAAATCTGCATCAAAAGACCTCTTTAAAGTGTTGAAAAGCAAAGATGTCACTTTGAGGACTAAGGCGTGCCTGACCCAAGCCATAGTGTTTTCAATCACCTCACATGCATACGAAAGCTGGACAATGAATAAGAAAGACCGAAGAAGAATTGATGTCTTTGAATTGTGGTGTTGGTGAAGAATATTGAATATACCATGGACTGCCAAAAGAATGAACAGTTCTGTCTTGGAAGAAGTACAACCAGAATGCTTCTTAGAAGCAAGGGTAGTGAGACTACGTTTTACACACTTTAGACATGTTGTCAGGAGAGATCAGTCCCTGGAGAAGGACATCATGCTTGGTAAAGTACAGGGTCAGCAAAAAAGAGGAAGATCTTCAACGAGGTGGATTGACACAGTGGCTGCAACAATGGGCTCAAGCATAACAATGATTGTGAGGATGGCACAGGACAGGGCAGGGCTTCATTCTGTTGTTGATAGGGTCGTTATAAGTTGGAACCAACTCGACAGCATCTAACAACAACAACAGAAAGATGTGACATGATCAGACCATTTGGAACTAAGGGCAAATTCACATACAGGCCTTTCAGCCCAGAAGGTTTTTGTTTCTGCCTAGTTCGGTCTGGAGACCCCACCACAATCCCCACCCTTTCTAGAAGTAGGAGGGATGGACAGTGGCTCAGTGCATCTCCCATATGTCCTGGCACTGAACCCTGCCCCTCTGAAACATGTGGCTGGCCCATCACCAGCTGGGAAGGAGGAGCTGGTCCACCTCTGTAGCTTCCTCTGGAATGAAAGAATCATTCTGGTTTGGGAGAGAGCACCAGCCATCATATGACCATCTTGCCTGGACCAGCATTGGGAGAACAACAGCAGCTCACATCACAAAAACTGTCTGTGGCTTCTAAGAGGGTGACTGGAACAGAAGGGAAGGAGAGAGGAAGGAAGAGAAGAGAAAGGAATTAGGAGAGGGAGGGTTGCATAGCCATTGCCTTTAGTTTGTATAAGAACCTCCTTTAAAAGTGGCAGAAGAGCCATGTTTGCACAATTTTTCTTCTGGCAAGAAAGAGGAGGTAAAAGCTGCCCGCTCAGGCTGCAGTGAAGAGTCACTTAGGGCTCGGATCTGTGGGAGCTTTAATAGAACATCTAGCTTCTGAGGCTGTAGAGTGGCTGCGTGTGGAGGAGACCCCAAGGTGAGTGGTGAGCAAGCCATCCTGCAGGTGCTTCTTGTCTGGCTTTCAGGGATGGGAAGGCAGCAAGTGAAACAGAAGAACGGACCAAGGTTTTGTCATGGTTTTGACATGGTTTTGACATTCATCTGCTATACTGTCAGTGCTGTGCTGGGCATGGTTGGAAAGGATGAGAAAGGGCAAGACTACACAATGGAGTCCTGTCCACACGGTTACTTGAGGTAGAAGTACTGAGTGATCCAGCAGAGGTTAAACATGGATGTTTGGATGTTTGGGTAAAGGAGAAATTGATTCTAACTAAAGAGATCAGGTAGAGGATGACCTTTGTGATCAAGGATGGTTAGCAAGTTGAGAGGTTTGAGGGGTGTTCCAGAGATGTTCCAGGTAGGAATGTATAAGACTCTCTAAAGCAGTAGCAAGAGGCCTGGTGTGTGTTTTAGGCGATGTGTTTCTCTTTGCAGCGTTACAAATTGTTGTTGTGGTGGATGCGGTTTTGATGGGGGAAAGATGTCCTGAGGAGTAGTCCTGCATGTAGGAAACCAGATATTCAGTGGGAGGACTTATGACGGAGAGTCAGCCAAGCGTAGCTGTGGCTTCTGAAACTGGAAAGACATTTCTTCCTAACTCAGACAGACACAGAGATTTTATTTTAATTCCTTGTCTCTTGGATTCTTTTTTCCATGGCTGAGTTAACCTGGGGCAGGGAAAGCACTGGCTGTTCTTAGGCAGCCAGTAAAAGCTGCAGCTCACTGATATTTTCCTAATCTCTGGAGGAGCAGTAATCCTGAGACCAGGTGAAGACAGCAGCAGGGGTCAGCCTGCAAGATTTCTGCAGGGCGGTGCCCAACTGGGAGCTCCAGCCCACAAGAGCTATGCCACAGAATCTGACAGATGCAATTACCATCATCTGTTCTTGTCACATCCCTTTCTTCTTGCAACATGGTAGGGGGGAGGGACATGTGTGTTCATGAATTCATTTTGCAAGCACCAACCACATTTTCTCTATTTTTTACTATATTCAGAGGCCATTCGTCTCAAGACAGTTTTCTTATATTACACCTATGCCCCCTCATAGGTTTGTTGTGAGAGCAGCCTGGAGAAATTTAATGTGAAAAGATCCCTTCATCCTCTTCCCATCCCACTTACACTTACTCTTCTGTTTCTCAAAAGTGGCAGTTGATAGGTCTTTGAAATGAATCCAAAGCTTTAAAAGTCAGACTCAGAAAGGGAGATATGTCCTTACTTTTTTCCTGGTTGTGGCAGCTGAAAATTCCTGGGAATGGATAAGCTTGAAAGTCCTGAAGGGGACGAGCAGGGCCATGAAGCCCCAGACACTGAGCAAGTTCTGGGATGGGAGTATAGAGAGGATGGAAGTCTGAGAGGTGATTATGTTCTCACATTAAAATCAATGAGGGGGAAAAAAAATCAGACAAAACATCTCCGATGCGTTTTCTTTCACAATCCTACAATCTATAGCCTTGAGAACAAAGAATCTTCCCAGCACTTGATTAGTCACTGCTGATATGAATGTGTGTGTGAAACTGTTGGTAGATTTTCCCATCACAATACCTCTTGTGCTTACTTTACAGAGGATAAAACAAACATAGTCAATGTCTTAAATGTGACATGACCGTAAAAAGTACATAAAATTAGCTACTCATTCATTCAACAAACATTTATTGAGCACTATACCAGAACCCTGGTGGCGCAGTGGTTAAGAGCTTGGCTGCTGACCAAGAGATCAGCAGTTCAAATCCACCAGCTGCTCCTTGGAAACCCTATGGGGCAGTTTTACTGTCTCCTCTAGTATTGCTATGGGTTGGAATTGACTCCACAGCAACGGGTTTGGTTTTTGGTTTGGGTATACTTTACCAGGAAGGAGTCCTGGTGGCACAGTGATTAAGCATTCAGCTGCTAACCAAAAGGTCAGTGGTTGGAAACCACTAGCTGCTCCATGGGAGAAAGATGTGGCGATCCACTTCCTTAAAGATTTACAGCCTAGGAAACCATATGGGGCTGTTCTATGCTGTCCTATAAGGTTGCTATGAGTCAGAATCGACTCAGTAGCAATGGGTTTGGTTTTTTTGGGTTTTATACTTTGCCAGACACTGGTACAGAAGATAGAGTTGTGAATATGACAGCCACAATTACTGCTTTTGAAAAGCTTACATTCTAGTGAGAGAGACAAACATAACACAACTTAATATGTGATTACAAATTATGGCACATACATAGATGCAAAAGAATAAGGTGCTGTGAGACAACCATCGGGCATATCTAATTTAGGTGGGGTATGGGAACGATTGGTCAGGGAATGGCCTCTTGGGGATATAAAATTTATTCATTTAATCAACATTTAACCCATATTTTTTGAGTACCTTATTCTAGGTATTGGGAAGAGAACAGTAACATAAATACACAAAACTTGCTGTGGGTCAGAATTGACTCGACGGCAACGGGTTTTTTGGTTGCTGCTTAAGGAAATAATATTTTAGTTATTTATTTTAATCATCACTTAACTAACATTCTTTGACTCCTATTATTCTTGGTTCAGGAGACACAGAAGTAAAATATATACAAAGCTTCCTTTCTTCCTGGAGCTAATATTTCGGTGAGTAGAGAGAGACAATAAATAAATAACTAAATAAATTATCCATTTGTTGTTGCTGTGAGGTGCTGTTGAGTCAGTTCCAACTCATAGAGACCCCGTGTACAACAGAATGAAACACTGTCCAGTCCTGCGTAGTGATGGTTAAGATTGTGTGTCAACTTGGCTGGGCCATGATTCTCAGTGTTTATATATGATCACTCCCATGATTGAATATTCTGTGAGTAGCCAATCAGATGAAAGGGAGTTTCCTTGGGGGTGTGGCCTGCATCTGAATATAAGCAGATGTTCTGGCTTTTTGCTCACTCTGGATCCTGTTGTCTCACCTCTGGTTCTTGGGACTTGAGCTGTCGGTTTACCTGCCAATCTTGGAATTTGTCAACCTTCACATCCTGTGAGCTGGAGCTCTGCTCTCTGACCTGCCGATCTTGGGCTCGCCAGCTTCTGCGGCTGTGTGAATTGGGAGAGGCCTCTACCCTGATCTATGGACTTGGGACGTTCTAGCCTCTACAATCTCATGAGCTGTTTCCTTGATATAAATCTCTATATTTATACGCTTTACTGGTTTTTCTTCTCTAGAGAACCCAGCTTAAGACGTGTACCATCCTCATGATCTTTTCTATGTCCATTGTTGCAGCCACTGTGTCAATGTATCTCTTTGAAGGTTGTCTTAGTTATCTAGGGCTGCTATAACAGAAATACCACACATTGGTGGCTTTAACAAACAGAAATTTATTTTCTTACAGTTTAGGAGGCTATAGACCAAATTCAGGGTGGCAGCTCTAGGGGAAGTCTTTCTCTCTGTAAGCTCCGGAGGAAGGTCCTTGTCTCTTCTGAACTTCTGCTCCTGGGTGAGCTTCATGTGGCTTGGCATGTGTCTTCCCCCATATCTGCTTGCTCCCTTGATTGTTTAATCTCTTTTATATCTCAAAAGAGATTGACTCAAGACATACCCTGTACTAATCCTGCCCCATTAACATAATAGAGAGTAACCCAGTCCCACAGAGGTTAGGATTTACATAATTTATTTTTGGGGACACAGTGGTGGATTATCCAGCAGGCAAGGTAAGCACTGTGCTGACCTTGCTTACCAGATCAACTTTAATGTAGTGAAACCCATAGGATATTGTTCACTACAAATTAGTAAGTGAGCACAAGCAAACCTGCGCTTACCTTGCTTTCTGGGTCACCCATCCCTGTCAGGGATTATAAATTTAAAAAGAGGCTTTGATTATGCAGTAAGGTACTATGGAGTTAGGAGAGAAATGCCAGCTATACCTAACGCAGAATCTTTGATGTAGTGAAAAATGTAAAACTGTTCACTACAGATGATGTGGTAAGCAAGGTAATCACCGTGCCTATTGGGTTGCGATGGTTAAGATTGTGTGTCAACTTGGCCAGGCCATGATTCTCGGTGTTTATATGTGATCACCCCCGTGATGGGATCTGCTGTGAGTAGCCAATCAGTTGAAAGGGAGTTTTCTTGGGCATGGGGCCTGCATCTGAATATAAGTGGACATTCTGGCTTTTGCCTGCTCTAATCCTGCAGCTGCCTCCTGTTAGTCTGATATCTGGTTCTTGGGACTTAAGCTAGCAGTTTACCTGCCAATCTTGGGATTTGTCAATCTTCACAGCCTGTGAATAAGAGCCCTGCTATCTGACCTGCCGATCTTGTGTTCACCAGCCCCTGCAGCTACATGAATCAGGAGAAGCCTCTATCCTGATCCAACGACTTGGGATATTCTAGCCTCTACAATCATGTGAGCCATTTCCTTGACATAGATCTCTCTATATATATATTTATAAGCTTTACTGGTTTTACTTCTCTAGAGAACCAGGCTAAGACATGGATAATTCACCCTGGGGATCCACAATTCAATTTATAACAAGGGTCTTCCTCTTTTTCACTGACCCTCTACTTTACCAAACATGATATCCTTCTCCAGGGAGTGGTCCCTCCTTACATGTCCAAAGGCAGTAACATGAAGTCTCACCATCTTCATTTCTAAGGAGCATTCTGGCTGTACTTCTTCCAAGACAGATTGGTTCGCTCTTCTGGCAGGCCATGGTATAGTCAATATTCTTCACCAACATCATAATTCAAAGGCGTCATTTCTTCTTCGGTCTTCCTAATTCATTGTCCAGCTTTTGCATGCATATGAGGTGATTGAAAATACCATGGCTTGTGTCAGGTGCACCTTAGTCCTCAAAGTGACATCATTGTTTTTTAATACTTTAAAGAGGTCTTTTGCAGCAGGCTTGCCCAATGCAATGCATCTTTTAATTTCTTGACTGCTGCTTCCATGGGTGTTGATTGTGGATACAAGTAAAATGAAATCCTTGACAACTTCAATCTTTTCTCCATTTATCATGATGTTGCTTATTGGTCCAGTTGTGAGGATTTTTGTTTTCTTTATGTTGAAGTGTAATCCATACTGAAGACTGTAGTCTTTGATCTTCATCAGTAAGTGCTTCAAGCCCTCTTCACTTTCAGCAAGCAAGGTTCTGTCATCTGCATAAAGCAAGTTGTTAATGAGACTTCCTTCAATCCTGATGCCACGTTTTTCTTCATATAGTCCAGATTCTCGGGTTATTTGTTCAGCATACAGATGGAATAAGTATGATGAAAGGATACAACCCTTATACCCCCTTTTTTTCTGTTCAAATAACTGCCTCTTGGTCTATGTACAGATTCTGCATTAGCACAATTAAGTGTTCTGGAATTCCCATTATTTGCAATATTATCCATAATTCGTCATGATCCACACATTTGAATGGCTTTTGCATAGTCAACAAACACAGGTAAACAGCTTTCTGGTATTCTCTGGTTTCAGCCAGGATCCGTCTGACATCAGCAATGATATCTCTTGTTCCACGTCCTCTTCTGAATCCAGTTTGAATTTCAGGCAGTTCCAAGTCGATGTACTGCTGCAACCTTTTTTGAATGATCTTCAGCAAAATTTTACCTGCTTGTGATATTAATGATATTTTTCGATAATTTCTGAATTTGATTGGATCATCTTTCTTTGGAATGAGCACAAATATGGATCTCTTCTAGTCAGTTGGCCAGATAGCTGTCACTCAAACTTCTTGGCATAGACGAGTGAGCACTTCCAGTGCTGCATCTGTTTGTTGAAACATCTCAATTGGTATTCTGTTAATTCCTGGAGCCTTGTTTTCACTAATGCCTTCAGTGCAGCTTGGACTTCTTCCTTCAGAACCATTGGTTCTTGATCATCTGCTATCTTCTGAAACGATTGAACGTTGACCAATTCTTTTTGGTATAGTGACTCTGTGTGTTCCTTCCATCTTCTTTGGATACTTCCTGCAACGTTCAATTTTGTGCCCATGGAATCCGTCAGTATTGCAACTTGAGGCTTGAATTTTTTCTTCAGTTCTTTCAGCTTGAGAAATGCCCAGTATGTTCTTCCTTTTTGGTTTTCTAACTCCAGGTCTTTGCACATGTCTTTATAATACTTTACTTTGTCCTCTAGAGCCACCCTTTGAAATCTTCGGTTCAGTGTTTTTACTTCATCATTTCTTCCGACCGCTTTAGCTACTCGATGTTCAAGAGCAAGTTTCAGAGTGTCTTCTGACATCCATTTTGGTCTTTTCTTTCTTTCCTGTCTTTTAATGACCTTTTGCTTTCTTCATGTATGATGTCTTTGATGTCATCTCACAACTTGTCTGGTCTTCAGTCATTAGTGTTCAGTATGTCAAATCTATTCTTGAGATGGTCTCTAAATTCAGATGGGATATACTCAAAGTTGTACTTTGGCTCTTGTAGACTCTTTGAAATTTTCTTCAGCTTCAACTTGAACTTGCATATGAGCAATTGATGATCTGTTCCACAGTTAATCCTTGGGTTTGTTCTGACTGATGATTTTGAGCTTCTCCATCGTATCTCTCCATAGATGTAGTTGATTTGATATGGTGAGGTCCACATGTAGCGTCCTCATTTATGTTGTAGAAAAACGGTATTTGCAATGAATTAGTTGTTGGTCTTGCAAAATTCTATCATGTGATCTCCAGCGTCATTTCTATCACCAAGGCCATATTTTCCCAACTACTAATCCTTCTTTGTTTCCAACTTTCACACTTCAGTCACCTGACCCATTAATGTTGAGTTGATTCCAACTCATAGCAATAGTATAGGACAGAGTAGAAATGCCCCATAGGGTTTCTGAGGAGCAGTCGTGCCACCAGGGCTCCTTTCAATCACCAATAATTATCAATTCATTTTGATTGCATGTTTGATCAAACTGTAGAAGTTGATAAAAACCTTCAATTTCTTAATCTTTGGCATTAGTGATTGGTGCATACATTTGAATAATAGTCATATTAACTGTTCTTCCTCCTAGGCATATGGATATTATCTTATCACTGACAGCGTTGTACTTCAGGATAGATCTAGAAATGTTCTTTTTGATGATGAATGCAATGCCATTCCTCTTCATTTTGTCATTCCTGACATAGTAGACAATATGATTGTCCGGTTCAAAATGGCCAATACCAGTGTATTTCAGCTCACTAATGCCTACGATATCAATCTTCAAGCATTCCATTTCATTTTTGACAACTTAGAATTTTCCTTCATTCATACTTCATACATTCCACATTATGATTACTAATGGAACCATAATATATATTAAGATTTACCACAATATGTATTAGAAGATGGTAAATCTTATGAAGATAAATCAAATGGGAAAAATTATAGGGAGCGATGTGATGAGGGCCATAATTTTTTTCCTTTTTTTATTGTGCTTTAGGTGAAAATTTACAGCTCAAGTTATTTCTCATACAAAAATTTATACACATATTGTTTTGTGATATTAGTTGCAATCTGCACAATGTGACAGCACACTCCCCCTTTCCACCCCAGCTTCCCTGTGTCCATTCAACCAGTTCTTGTCCCTTCCTGCCTTCTCCTCCTGCCTCCGGACATTTGGTCTCATGTATCTGATTGAACTAAGAAGCGCGTTTCTCATGTGTATTATTTTTTGTTTCATAGTCCCGACTAATCTTTGTCTGAAGAGTGGGCTTCAGGAATGGTTTCAGGTCTGGGTTAACAAAGCATCCAGGGGCTGTAGTTTCAAGAGTTCTTCCAGTCTCTGTCAGATCATCAAGTCTGGTCTTTTTACGTGAATTTGAGTTCTGCTCCACACTTTTCTCCCACTCTGTATGTGACTCTCTGCTGGGTTCCCTGTCAGGGTGGTCATTTGGTGGTAGCCGAGCACCATCTAGTTCTTCTGGTCTCAGGCTGGATGAGTCTTTTGTTAATGTTGTCCTTTAGTCTCTTGGGCTAATATTTTCCTTGTCTTCGGTTTTCTTCATTCTCCTTTGCTCCAAGTGGAATGGGAACAATTGGTGCATCTTAGATGGACACTCGCAAGCTTTTAAGACCCCAGAAGCCACTCACCAAAGTGTGATGCAGAATATTTTCTCAATAAACTTTGTTATGCCAATTGACCTAGATATTCTCCAAAACTGTGGTCCACAGGACTCAGCCCAGCTACTCTGTCCCTCAAAGTGTTTGGATACTTTTACTTCTTCCTTACCAATTTTGATGCCCTTTTTCTCTTTTTTCTTGCATTATTGCAGTAGCTAGGACCTCCAGCACAATGTTGAATAAGAGTGGTGATAAAGGGCATCCTTGTCTGGTTCCTGTTCTCAAGGGGAGTGCTTTCAGTTTCTCTCCATTTAGAATGATATTGGCTGTTGGCTTCGTACAAACTCCCTTTTTTATGTCGATGAATTTCCTTCTATTCTTATTTTGCTGAGAGTTTTTATCATGAATGGGTATTGGGCTTTCTCAAATGCCTCTTCTGCATAAATTGTTAAGATCATGTGGTTCTTATCTTTTATTTATGTGATGGGTTACATTGATTGTTTTTCTAACGTTGAATAATCCTTGCATACCTGGTGTGAATCCCACTTGATCATGATGAATTATTTTTTTTTGATATGTTGTTGAATTCTATTGGCTAGAATTTTGCTGAGGATTTTTGCATCTATATTCATAAGGGATGTTGGTCTGTAATTTTCTTTTGTGTGTGTGTCTTTACCTAGCTTTGGTATCAGGGTTATGCTGGCTTCACAGAATGAGTTTGGGAGTATTCTTTCCTTTTCTATGCTCTGAAATACCTTTAATAGTACTGGTATTAACTCCTCTGAAAGTTCGGTAGAATTCTCCAGTGAAGTCGTCTGGGCCAGAGCTTTTTATGTTGGGAGTTTTTTTTGGGGGGGGGGGAGTTTTTTAATTACCTCTTCAATTTCTTCTTTTGTTATGGGTTCATTTAGTTTTTCTGTCTCCATTTGTGTTAGTTTAGATAGGTGTCTTAGTCATCTAGTGCTGCTATAACAGAAATATGACAAGTGGATGGTTTTAACAAACAGAAGTTTATTCTCTCACAGTCTAGTAGGCTAGAAGTCCAAATTCAGGGAGTCACCTCCAGGGGAAGGCTTTCTCTATCAGCTCTGGAGGAAGGTCCTTGTCATCAATCTTCCCCTGGACTAGGAGCTTTTCTGCACAGAAACCCTCGGTTCAAAGAATGGACTCTGCTCCTGGCTCTGCCTTCTTGGTGGTATGAGGTCCCCCACTCTCTGCTTGCCTCCCTTTCCTGTTATCTCTTGTAAGATAAAAGGTGGCGCAGGACACACCCCAGGGAAACTCCCTCTACATTGGATCAAGGATGTGACCTTAGTAAGGGTGTTACATCCGCATCCTAATCCTCTTTAACATAATGTAATCTTGCCTCATTAACCACAGGCAGAGATTAGGATTTACAACACATGGGAAAATTACAATCACAAAATGGAGGACAACCACACAATACTGGGAATCATGGCCTAACCAAGTTGACACATATTTTGGGGGACACAATTCAATCCATGACAGTAGATAGTGTGTTTCTAGAAATTTGTCCATTTCTTCTAGGTTTTCAAATTTGTTAGAGTACAATTTTTCATAGTATTCTGTCATGATTTTTTAATTTCAGTTGGATCTGTTGCAATATTGTCCATCTTATTTGGGTTTCTTATCTGGGTTATTTGCTTCCTCTCCTGTTTTTCTTTTGTCAGTTTGGCCAATGGTTTGTCGATTTTGTTGATCTTTTCAAAGAACCAACTTTCGGTCTTATTGACTCAATTTTTTTTATTCTCTGTTTCATATATTTCTGCTCTCGTCTTTATTATTCCCTTTCTTCTGGGGCCTGAGACCCTCTTTTGCTGTTCTTTCTATTTGTTCGAGTTGTAGGATTAATGTTTTGATTTCGTCCCTTTTTTCTTTTTGAATATGTGCATTTATGCTATAAACTGACCCCTAAGTACTGCTTTTGCATGTGTCCCAAAGGTTCTGGTAAGATGTGTTTTCATTCTCATTTGACTCCATGAATTTCTTTATGCCGTCCTTGATTTCTTCTATAACCCAGTAGTTTTTGAGCAAGGTGTTATTCAGTTTCCACGTATTCGATTTTTCTTCCTTGCTGTTTCTGTTATTGATGTCTACTTTTGTGGCATTATGGTCGGAAAAGATGCTTTGTAATATTTCAATGTTTTGTATTCTGTTAAGGCTTGCTTTGTGGTCTAAAATGTAGTCTATTCTGGAGAATGTTCCATGCATGTTGGAAAATAATGTATACTTGGCTGCTGTTTGGTGGAGTGTTCTGTATATGTCTATGGGGTTGAGCTGGTTGATTGTATCTTTATTGAGTTTCTTTCTGGATGTTCTGTCCTTCACCAAAAGTGGTGTGTTGAAGTCTCCTACTATTATTGTGGAGCTATTTCTCTTTTCAATGCTGTTAGATTTTGTTTTATGTATTTTGGAGCCCTGTCATTGGGTATGTATGTATTTATTATGGTTATATCTTCCTGGTGTATTGACCCTTTAATCATTATATAGTGTCTTTCCTTATCCTTTGTGGTGGATTTTGCTTTAAAGTTTATTTTGTCAGAGATTGATATTACCACTTCTGCTCTTTTTTGGTTGTTGTTTGCTTGATATATTTTTTTCCATTCTTTGAATTTTAGCTTGTGTCTTTAAGTTTAAGGTGTGTCTCTTGTAGGCAGCATATAGATGGATCAGTTTTTAATCCGTTCTACCACTCTCTGTCTCTTTATTGGTCCATTTACATTCATTGTAATTATTGATAGATATGAGTTTACTGCTGTCATTTTGATTTTTTTTTTTTTGTGGTATTGACAGTTTCTTTCTTCCACTTAATTTTCTGTGCTGAGTCATTTTTCTTTATGTATTTTTTTTCATCATTTTCATTATTGTTGATTTTGTGTTTGCTGAGTCTTTATGTTTTTCTTCTTTTTATTTTGATGGGTAGGTTTGTTAGCTTCCTTTGTGGTTACCTTAAAATTTACCTTTATTTTTCCAAGTTTAAACCAATCTTTTATTGTTTGATATTGCCTTAACTTCTTCTCCATATGGCGGTTCTATGACTACACTGTTTATTTCATTTTTTTTTTTGTTTTGACAGTGTCATTGTTTATATATTGATGTCTCTGATTCCCTATTTTCAGTCTTTTAGCTTTGGCTTGTTTTTGTGACTTCCATTCTTGGTTGATAACTGGTTAATCTGTCCTGTGTTGTAGTCTTGAACTGTTGTCTGATATTGTTGGTTATCTAACCAGAGGACTCCCTTTAATATTTCTTGTAATTTTGGTTTGGCTTTTACGAATTCCCTTAACTTCTGTTTAACTGTGTTTGGCTTAGTCTGAATTTTGCCTAATCTCCTTCCTAATCTCTAGGAGAGCTCTGTATATTAGTTTTTTTTTAATTCTATCTCAGATAATTCCATTACTTTATCTTCCTCCAGAAGATTTCCTTGTTCTTTTGGTCACTTGCTGGAGCCATATTGTCCTGCTTCTTTATGTAATTTGATATTGGCTATTGTCTCTGAGGCATCAATAAGTTATTAAATTTATTTATTTGTATGTTTGTTTACTGTGTCCTAACTTGTTTGTTTTGATATGCCCAAGTAGGCTGGATGTGTGAGCTACTTTGGTTATTGACATCTTTGAAGCACTCACCTCCTGTCCTCAGGTGGTTAGAGCAGCTACTAGGTGTGTAAGCCCAGGAGTTTGTTCACTTTTCTTGTGCGGGTTCAGCACAGGTGTCCACGTCTTCAGTCACCGAGTGTGTAGTGCAGACTCTCACTTATAGTCCTAGAAAGGCAGGGCTACTTAGAGGTGTTCGGAGCAAGCAAAAGTGTCTGGCTGCAGTATGGAGCTATGTGCGGGGGCTGACGGTTGTCCTTGGGTGCCTGGGTGAAAGGAGTATCTTTGTCCCCTAAAGCACATAGTAGGGGGGTATTTCAGCCAGTCACTGGGCATCCCTTGTTGTTGGCTGGAGGGACTGAGGGACACCACTTATTCTCAGACCCCTGTCATGGATGGCTAGATGGAGTGGGTGGTACCACCAGCACTCAGGCCCCTGACATGGATGGGTGAGGTCCATGCTTAAAGAGCAGGGCAGTGTCAAATGTCATGAATCTGTAGCTCCCCCTTGGCTACTGCAGGGCTTCAGGTGTATGCCCTGCTGTTTTATGCTAATGAAGGCATGCAGTGTTGAATCAGCCCACATAAATCTAGGCAGAGATGAAGGGCACTGCAAGTCCGTGGACCCCTTATGCCAGTGGCTCGACAAAACCGCAGAACCTCCTAACCGGCCCTGAGTTCCTGCCTTAGGGCGTGTGGCTTTTTTTAAAGCCAGGAGACTGGTGTGGGCATGGATAGCCCTGATTTCTTGCTTAGGGGCATGGCAGTTGTTGAATACTGCTGGACTGGTATCGGAGAGGAGTGGGGTGGGGAATGGGTGAGGGGAAGGAAGCTCTTCTCCACTGTGAAACTTTGTAAGAAAGAGATTATTTTGCCCTGTGCAGTAGATTAGATGCCTGCCTTTAGCTTTTGCAGATTCTGCGATGCTTCCACCTGTTTCAGGAGGCGAGTGCAGACTTGCCACTGCCTGGCCTCACCTGATGTGGTGAGACAAGTCCTGAACGCTACTGCTCACCTCAGCCTGCATGCGCCTGGCCAACCCAGTCAGGAAGGTGCTGGCAACCTCCCAACAGGCACTTCTCCACTGCTGTTGAATTGTCTCTCCTTCCCCCTGCCATTCAGTCCAACTCTTCAGCTTTGTCTTTGATGATCAGGGCTCCTAGATGGTCATATGTAATCGATTCACTTGTTTCTTCGGGTCTGTGTTGTAAGAGGGACGACAGGAAGTGTCTGATTATTCCGCCATCTTGACTATTCCGCCTCAAGGACTACAATTTTAAATAAAATGATCAGGGAAGGCATTGCTGAAAAGGTAACACATTACACAAAATTTGAGTGAATTATAGAAATCAATCCTTGAGAATATCTGGGGAAAGAATATTCTAAGTTGAAAGAACAAGTAGCGCAAAGCACTGAGGCAGAAATATTCCAGGAAAACCAAGGAGTCCAGTATGGCTGGAGCACAGAGAGAGGTTGCTGTTGTTGTTAGATGCCATCAAGTCAGTTCTGACTCATAGTGACCCCATGCACAACAGAACAAAGTAATACCTGGTCCTGCACCATCCTCACAATTGTTGTTATATTTGAGCCCATTGTTGCGGCCACTGTGCCAATCCATCTCGTTGAAGGTCTTTCTCTTTTTCGTGGGCCCTCTACTTTACCAAGCATGATGTCCTTCTCCAGGGACTGATCCGTCCTGATAACATGCCCAAAGTATGTGAGACGTAGTCTCACCGTCCTTGTTTCTAAGGAGAATTCTGGCTGTATTTCTTCGAAGACAGATTTGTTTGTTCTTTTGGCAGTCCATGGTATATTCAGTATTCTGTGCCAACATCATAATTCAAAAGCGTCAATTCTTCTTTGGTCTTCCTTATTCATTGTCCAGCTTTTGCATCCATACAAGGTGATTGAAAACACCATGGCTTGGGTCAGGTGCACCTTAGTCTTCAAGGTGACATGTTTCCTTTTTAACACTTTAAAGAGGTCTTTTGCAGCAGATTTGCCCAATGCAATGCATCATTTGATTTCTTGACTGCTGCTTCCATGGGTATTGATTGTGGATCCAAGTAACATGAAGTCCTTGACAACTTCAATATTTTCACCGTTTATCATGATGTTGCTTATTGCACCAGTTGTGAGGATTTTTATTTTCTTTATGTTGAGGTGTAATCCATACTGGAGGCTATAGTCTTTGATCTTCATCAGTAAGTGCTTCAAGTCCTCTTCACTTTCAGCAAGCAAGGTCGTGTCATCTGCATAAAGCAGGTTGTTAATGAATCCTCTTCCAATCTTGATGTCTCATTCTTCTTCATATAGTCCAGCTTCTCAGATTATTTGCTCAGCATACAAATTGAATAAGTATGGTGAAAGATACAACCCTGATGCACACCTTTCCTGACTTTAAACCACGCAGTATTCCCTTGATCTGTTCGAATAACTGCTTCTTGATCCATGTACAAGTTCCTCACGAGCACGATTAAGTGTTCTGGAATTCCCATTCTTCGCAATGTTATCCATAATTTGTTATGATCCACACAGTCGAATGCCTTTGCATAGTCAAAAACACAGGTAAACATCTATCTGGTATTCTCTGCTTTCACTCAGGATCCATCTGATACCAACAATGATATCCCTCATTCCACGCCCCCTTGTGAATCCAGTTTGAATTTCTGGCAGTTCTCCGTTGATGTACTGCTGTAATCGCTTTTGAATGATCTTCAGCAAAATTTTACTTGAGTGTAATATTAATGATATTCTTCGATAATTTCCACATTTGGTTGGATCACCTCTATTTGGAATAGGCATAAATATGGATCTCTTCCAGTCAGTTGGCGAGGTAGCAGTCCACCAAATTTCTTGGCATAGACTTGCGAACACTTCCAGCACTGCATCCTTTTGTTGAAACATCTCAGTTGGTATTCCATCAGCTCCTGAAGTCTTGTGTTTCGCCAATGCCTTCAGTGCAACTTGGACCTCTTCCTTCAGTACCATCACTTCCTGATCCTATGCTGCCTCCTGAAATGGTTGAATGCCGACGACTTCTTTTTTGTACAATGACTTTTTGTATTCCTTCCATCTTGTTTTGATGCTTCCTGCATTGTTCAGTATTTTTCCAGTAGAATCTTTCAGTATTGCAACTCGAGGCTTGAATATTTTTCTTCAGTTCTTTCAGCTTGAGAAATGCCGAGCATGTTCTTCCCTTTTGGTTTTCTAACTCCAGATCTTTGCACAAGTTGTTATAATACTTCCTTTTGTCTTCTCGAGCCACCCTTTTAAATCTTCTGTTCAGCTCTTTTACTTCATCATTTCTTCCACTCACTTTAACTACTCAAAGTTCAAGAGCAAGCTTCAGAGTCTCTTCTGACATCTATTTTGGTCTTTTCTGTCTTTTTAATGACCTCTTGCTTTCTTCATCTATGATGTCCTTGATGTCATTCCACAGTTCGTCTGGTCTTCGGTCATTAGTGTTCAATGCATGAAATCTATTCTTGAGATGGTCTCTAAATTCAGGTGGGATATACTCAAGGTCATACTTTGGCTCTCATGGACTTGTTCTATTTTTCTTCAGCTTCAATTTGAATTTGCACATGTGCAACTGATGGACTGTTCCACAGTAGGCATCTGGTCTTGTTCTGACTGGTCATATTGAGTTTTTCCATTGTCTCTTTCCACAGACGTAGTCAATTTGACTCCTGTGTATTCTATTTGGTGAGGTCCACATGTATAGTCGCTGTTTGTGTGGTAAAAAGGTATTTTCAGGAGCTATACTAATCTAAAATATTCCCATCAAGACTCTAAGGTTAAAAAACTGTGAGAATTTTCCTCTTGGATGCCCTTGAACCAGAGGAAAAAATATAAAAAGTGTAAGGTTTAGTCTGGAGAACAGAGGCTGAGGGTGGGTGGTGAGGTTTAAGTATATTAAAGTTGATTGATGCTTCATCCACAGCACATATTTAGAGAGAGAGCTCTTCACCCACAAGGAATTTCTCCCTTCAGGCTAGGTAGTTTCTTCTTGGGAGCTGAGCTGAAGGAATGGAACCTCATGTTAAACTTTTCCATAATGTTTCCATGGGAAACATGGCAGGTTACCCAAAGGCTCAGGAGTCATAGGCACCTCCTCATAATTGCTGTCTTACACACCTTAGATCTCTGTCTCCAGATACTGGGATTCCCATGAATGATCTCTGGGTGAGTGGGATTTCCTCACTGTAAAATAAGAAGGCACCACACACTCCTGACTTGACTCACTCTCTCTGTCATAGTAAAGTTTTGAGAGGAGGGCTTGGAGGCACACCCCTTATTCAAATGAAGTAAGAATAGATCTACTTTGAGTGCAATGTGTTCACAAGAACAACAGCCAGCAAGATATAAGGGATGGCAGCTGAAAGAATTACTATGAATGACAGATTCTGGATAACAAGCCAAGGAAGGGGCTTCAGATTCTATTGTAGTTGATTCTATCTAGTTCATAAGAGAGGCAGAAATTACTAATGATCAGGACTTCTGGCCAACGTGGCCTTATAGATAGAAACACCATGACATCACTCCACAGCAAAGACCCAAAAAATTAAGTCAAACAGAGACAAAAGTCAATCCTGGAACCCTAAACATCAAATGAAGAGATAAAGAACTCAGCCAAGCACAGAATGGAATAAGGAACTGACAGAGAACAGACAGTCAGGAGAGATATGTGCAGAGGTCCCCTATTGGCTAACACAGCACGGATTCACCATCTTGGACTCCTGTCGGAGATCAGCTAACAGCGAGTACAGGAAAGTAGCTTCACGGAACTACCAGCAGGAGCCAGAACAACTGGTAACCAGCACTATATGCCTTCCTACCTCGCACCCTTCTTCACACCCACTTAGCCTCCTCTGCTTCCTGCGGCCACAGTCTCTTGGCTGGGAGGCACAGGCTTCAGCCCTGTGCTGCTGGGATTCCACCACCCACAATGACTGGCTGCCTGGGTGCCTTTTGTTGGTTGCTGGTGTTACTTTTCTCTGCTTCTTTTGGTTTCTTCCATAACTCTCACCACCTCCCCCTCCTTTCTCTCAAATACCTGGCTCTGTGTGCCAGCTTTGCTTCTTCGTGAAAGGCAGTGAAACACCACTCTTCTGTGTAACTGCTTCCCAGTTCGCACTGCAACACTGGTGGGATCCCCAGGGATTCTTTTTTGTTTTTGTTTTGTTTTGATTTGCTTGTTTCTTTGTTTTCTTTTTCTTTTCTCGGATTGAGAGCCCCTTCTAGCTGAGCTGTACTGCACTGCTGGGGAGCTACTTCCTCAGCCTGTAAAGCCGTGTACAGTGTGATCCTTGAGAACATTTCTTTTACCTTTTTTTTTTGGTTTTGTTGTTGTTTGTTTCATTTTCTTTTCTCTCTTTTTCACTTTTTCCCTCTCTTCCTTTCTCAGTTTCTCGTCTCTCTATACTTACCTTTTCTTCCTGTCTCCTGAATACCTGGTGCTGTGTGACACCTCTACCCCTTCTAGCCAGGCTGTACTTCACGGCCTGGGAGCCACTTCCCAGTTTTTCAGCTGCACAGGTGGGATCCCTGGGAGCTTTTTTTCTCTTTTTTATCTCTAACATTTATTCATTGTTCTTTTACCCTTTTTCTTTTTGTTTTTCTCCATTTCTAGGTTCTCATTTCTCCACTCCAACATCAAGCTCCCTTAGCACTATTTTTTGTTTGTTTGTTTTTGGCCCTTGTTTCTCTCTCCTCTCTGCCCCCTTTCCCATACCTATCTTAGCTCCACACATCACAATCTCCCCCCCGTTCTTGCCTACTGCACCATGCACAGAATACCACACTCCTGAGCAGCACAGGCATGACCTACTGGAACCTGCCCTGCACTGAGTCCTGGTTCACAAACAATCCATCCCAGCAACTCCCCTTCATCTGGGCCTGACTTGCTGCACCACAGTTGAGTGACTGGTCCTGCCAGTTGGACAAGGAGGTGAAAAGTATCATGCCCACAGATAAGCAAACAAGAACGCACAGCCCACCTGATCAGATATAACCAAATAAAACAAAAAGCAGGACAAAAAAAAAACTACACTCAATAAATGAAGAAAATAACTACTGCATGTCCTGAAGACAGCAGACAATATGAAAACATATTAAAAAAAAAAAAAAAAACAGGACAGGATGGTTCCAGTAGCAGTCCAAAATAAAACACCAGATGAATTTCCAGTAGAAGAAAAGGCACTAGAACTACCTGATAGGGAATTCAAATCTCTAATACTCAGAATTATCCAAGAGTTGAAGCAAAAAGCAGACAAAAATGAGGAAAAAATAGACAAATTCATGGAAAAGGCAGACAATTCATGGAAAATACAGACAAAAAGTGGAATTCAGGAAAATAATACAAGAACAAAATGCCAAAATAAATTCATAACTAGAAATCATACAAAAACAACAATTAGAAATCCAAAAGACAAACTACTAGATTTCAGAAATGGACAGTGTCATAGAAGGGCTGAGGAGCAGGTTTGAATATGATAGAAGACAGGGTCAGCGATATTGAAGACCAGTACTTGGATACAACTCTGAAGAAAAATCAGAAAAAAGACCAAAGAAAAACGAAGAAACCTTGAGAATTAGGTGGGATAAAACCAAAAGCAAAAATTTGAGAGTGATCGGAGTTCAAGAACAGGGGGAGAAAACAGAAAACACAGAGAGGATCATTGAAGAATTGCTGACAGAAAACTTCCCCAATATCATGAAAGATGAAAAGCCGACCACCCCAAAAACTCAAAGAACCCCATATAGGATAGATCCCAAAAGAAAATCACCACGCATATCATAATCACACACACGAAAAACAAAGACAAAGAAAGAATACTGAGAGCAGCTCAAGAGAACTAAAAGTTACATACAGAGGAGAAACAATAAGACTGAGCTCGGATTATTCAGCAGAAACCATGCAGCCAAGAAGGCAATGGGATGACATATATAAAACTTAGAAAGAAAAATATTGCCAGCCAAGAATAATATATCCTGCAAAACTCTCATTAAAACCTGATGGTGAAATTAGGACATTTCCAGATAAACAGAAATTAAGGGATTATGTAAAAACCAAACCAAACTTACAAGAATTATTAAAGGGAGTCCTTCAGTCTGAGAATGAACAACATTAGAACACAGGCTGCATCTAGGATGCAGGATCATACCAGCCAGATACCAACCTAGGAAATGAACTCTCAAGGACCATCCAAAACAAAAAGAATTACAACAGGGAAACAGAGAGGTTAATCTGTAAATGACAACAACATGAGAACAATTTTTTTAAAAAAGGGAATAAATTGTGTAGGTGTAGAACCTTCTAAAGGAGAGGAAGGCAAGGCTATACCAAGTAATAATAGACTGGTTCAAACCCAGGAAGATAAGGGTAAATTTCAAGGTAACCACAAAGACAGTTAACAAACCTACTCATCAAAATAAAGAAGAAAAACATAAAGTCTCAGTAAAAACAAAATACACAAAAAAAAGAAATGAAAAAAATTTACACACAAAAGGAATTCAGCACAGGAGACTAACAGGAACAAAGAAAACGTTAGCACCACAAAAAAAAGCACTAAACTCGCACCTATCAATAATTATACTGAATATATTTAAATGCACCCATAAAGAGACGGAGAGTGACAGAATGGATTGAAAAAACAGGAGCCATCAATATGCTGTCTATAAGAGACACATCTTAGAAACAAAGAGGTAAATTTATTAAAAATCAAAGGATGGAAAAAATATATCAAGAAAACAGTTACCAAAAAAGAGCAGGAGTGGCAATACTAATCTCAGATAAAATAGACTTTAAAACAAAATCCACCATAAAATACAAAGAAGGGCACTATATCGTGATTAAAGGGATGATCCGGCATGAAGACATAACCATAATAAACATCTACGCACCCAATGACAGGGCTCCAAAACACATAAAACAAACTCTAATGCCACTGAAAAGAGAAATTGACAGTTCCACAATAATAGTAGGAAACTTCAACACACCACTCTCAGTAAAGGACAGAACATCTAGAAAGAAACTCAACAAAGATGCAGAAGACCTAAAGGGCACAATCAGCCAACTTGACCTCATATACATATATAGAACATTCCACCCAACAGCTACAAAGTACACATTCTTTTCCAAAGCACATGGAACATTCTCCAGAATAAATCACATCTTAGGCTACAGAGCAACCCTCAACAAAATCCAAAACACTGAGATAATATAAAGTATCTTCTCTGACCACAACACCATCAAGGTAGAAATTAACAACAGGAAGAGCAAGGAAAAAAAAAATCAGTTACATGGAAACTGAATAACGCCCTGCTTACAAACCACTGGGTAATAGAAGAAATCAGATGGAATCAAAAAATTCCTAGAATCAAATGAGAATGAATGCACATCATACCAAAACCTTTGGGACACAGCAAAGGTAGTCCTCAGAGGACAATTTATAGCAATAGATACACATATCAAAAAAGAAAGGGACAAAATCAAAACATTAACTTCACAACTCGAACAAATGGAAAGAAAACAGCAGAAAAAGCCCACACCCACCAGAAAAAGGAAATAATAAAGATCAGAGCAGAAATAAATGAAATAGAGAATAGAAAAACAATAGAAAGAATCAACATGACCAAAAGTTGGTTCTTTGAAAGGATCAACAAAATCGACAAATCATTGGCCAAACTGACAAAAGAAAAACAGGAGAGGATGCAAATAACCCAAATAAGTAATGAAATGGGGGACATTACAATAGACCCATCTGAAATAAAAACGATCATAACAGAATATTATGAAAAACTATACTCTTAACAAATTTGAAAACCTAGAGGAAATGGATAAATTTCCAGAAACACACTACCTACTCAAACTATAACAAAGTGATGTTGAAAATCTGAACAGACCCATAACAAGAGGAGAGATTGAAAAGGTAATAAAAAAAAAAAAACTCCCAACAACAACAACAAAAAAAGAGCCCTGACCCAGATGGCTTCACCGGAGAATTCTACCAAACATTCAAAGAGTTTACACCAGTACTACTCAAACTACTTCACAACATACAAAAGGAAGCAACACTTCTGAATTCATTCTATGAAGCCAGCATAACCCTGATACCAAAACCAGGCAAAGACACCACCAAAAAGGAAAATTAGAGACCAGAATCTCTCATAAATATAGATGCAAAAATTCTCAACAAAATTCTAGCCAATAGAATTCAGCATCATATCAAAAAAATAATACACCATAACCAAGTAGGATTCATAGCAGGTACGCAAGGATGGTTCAACATTAGAAAATCAATCAACATAATCCACCACATAAACAAAAGGAAGGAAAAGAATCACATGATTATCTCAAATGATGCAGAAAAGGCATTCAACAAAGTCCAACACCCTATCCTGATAAAAAAAACTCAATAAAATAGGTATAGAAGGGAAATTTCTCAACATAATAAAGGACATCTATGCAAAACCAATGGCAAAAATCATTCTTAATGGAGAGAGACTGAAAACATTCCCCTTGAGAACAGGAACAAGACAAGGATGCCCTTTATCACCACTCCTCTTTAACATTGTGCTGGAAGTCCTAGCTAGAGCAATAAGGCAAGAAAAAGAAATAAAGGGCATCCAAATTGGTAATGAAGAATTTCAACTATCCGTATTTGTGGATGATATGCTAATTTACATAGAAAACCCTAAAGACTCAATGAGAAATCTACTGGAACTAATAGAAAGTTTCAGCAGAGGAGCAGGATACAAGATAAACATACAAAAATCAGTTGGATTCCTATACACCAATAAAGAGAATGATGAAAAGGAAATCAGGAAAACAATACCATTTATAATAACCCCTAAAAAAATAAAATACTTAGGAATAAATCTAACCAAGGATGTAAAAGAACTATACAAAGATAACTACAAAACAGTACTGCAAGAAACCAAAAGAGATCTACATAAATGGAAAAACATACCATGATCTGGATAGGTAGACTCAACATTGTGAAAATGACAATTCTACCCAAAGCAGTCTACAACTACAATGCAATCCAGATCCAAATACTAACAACATTCTTTAAAGAGATGGAAAAACTAATCATTAACTTCATATGGAAAGGGAAGAAGCCCCGATTAAGCAAAGCAGTATTGAAGAAGAAGAATAAAGTAGGAGGGCTCACACTACCTGACCTCAGAACCTACCATACAGGTATGGTAGTCAAAACAGCCTGGTACTGGTACAATGACAGATACATTGACCAATGGAACAGATTGAGAACCCAGATGTAAATTCATCCACCTACCGTCACCTAATCTTCGACAGGGGCCCAAAGTCCATCAAATGGGGAACAGTCTTTTTAACAAATGGTGCTGGCAAAACTGGATGCCCGTCTGCAAAAAAATGAAACAGGACCCATATCTCACACCATACACAAAACGTAATTCACAATGTATCAAAGACAGAAATATAAAGCCAAATGCTATAAAGTTCATAGAAGAAAAGATAGGATCAACACTAGAGGTCCTAATACACAGCATTAACAGGATACAAACCATAACCAACAACACACAAACCCCAGAAGATAAGCTATATAACTAGGATCTTCTAAAAATTAAACACTTACACTCATCAAAAGACTTCACCAAAAGAGTAAAAAGAGAATCTACTGACTGGGAAAAAAAATTGGGCTATTACGAATCCAACAATGGTCTAATCTCTAAAATCTACAAGTCACTAATGATCAAATAACTCGCTCTAATAAATTCAAAAAAACAGGCAGAACATGAACTGAAGGAGATATTGAAGGTGGTGTTCATGCACCAAATGGAGAAGGGACTATACACTATGACCACTAAGATATCTTACGACTCCTATATTCTATGAATGTGTCAATTCTATCTGAAATAGCACATGCCAAAGTAGATTATAATGCCTTTGAATGTACCAGGTTCTGGTCTTACCTAAATAACACAAGGTATGTACTTGGAAAACTCCGAATGATAAAAACCCTTCAGGGGTCATTAGTCTATCTCCTGCATCTAGGCAGAATGATAAATAAAGCTAATTGCTTTTATCTTTAAAATGGATCAATAAGGTAACACCACTACTTGGCCCTCACCCATTGGTCTCATCCTAAAGTCATTAATTTATTTCAATAATTTATAAATCTTGGCTAAACATCAGAATGTATGAAATTTTTCTTTTTCTTTAGTACAGAAATATATATCTCACCCTGATCTCCTGAATCAGAATCTTCAAGATCCAAGAACCTACATATTTATGAAGCTTCACAGGTGGTCTTGAGTTACAGCTAAAATTGAGGATCACTGACTTCGTCTTTAAATGCAATGCCACTCATGATTCTTGTTCTTTCCTTGGTAAAAATAAACTCAGTATTTCTTACTGGATGTCTCTTTGATTTTGTGCCCTATCTCAGTCCTACTCAGCCTGTTCACCTTTGGTGCTTTAGAGTTCTTCTATGCATGCCAATGTCTCTGTATTCAATAGTGGCTTGGTGGATTGAGAAGAGGATGGTTGTCAGGCAGTGAAGGAAACTAGTGTACCAAGTAAATATGGGTCAGTGCACCAGGGAAGGCGGGACAATGGGATGAAGAATAGGCTGGAAACATGGAGGGCATAGCTTTGGAAAAGGCAAACACTCTTTCAAAACAAGATTTGACTGAACTTGATTTTCCGAAGTTAGTCAAAGAAAACCCATCTGATCTCATAGTAATTCTTACAATTGAGAGAAAAGTCAACACCTTTAATTTTAAGAAAGGAAGAGAAATGACTATGCCAGGGATTATTACATTCTGTCCATGTCCAAGCAGGGTGTGGATGGACTGAGGGGTGGGTGTTGATGATTTCACCGTCTTTATGATGGAAACCTCATAAGACAGTTTTCTCTTTTGCAAATAATGCAAAGAAGATAGAGGGAGTGGAGGGTGCTATAGGAGTTAATTGGAGGAGCTGAAAAAGCAGCTTGATGTAATATCTCTGACAAGTTGAAAGCACATAGTTAAAGGTTAAAAGTCTCTTCTGAAAGAACTGAGAAACGGTGCTTAAAGATTTTTCACACCAAAGGAGCTTCACATCATTCCACTCTATATGTGCTCCCAGAAGGCTTCCACCTCCAAGATAATATTGCAGATGAATTTCTACTTTTCCCTATTATGGAAACCAGACTGTAGTTGGTAGCAGTTCAAGATTGTGAGAACCATCTTATTGTAGTTCAGACTTTGTGTTTCTTTTCATCTTGATCTAACCTGTGCATCACTTTCTTTATCATTAGTAACTAGAGAAGAGTTGTTCCACCATTTTGAATTACCAGTCAGAGAGTGTGGACTATATATCCCTATTCTCTATTTTCTACACCAAAAAAATCCTGGCATTAGAGACTATACCATTAATTTCTCCTGTTCACCTGGTGGCAGACTTGGCAGCTGTTAGGATTTCCCAGGCCCTGTGTGTGCTGCTTCATAAAACCAAGCCTATGAGATGATTGCAGAAGTACAGCATCAGTGTAGAATTGTGAGGGGTTTGTAGCACCCAAGGCTAGAGGTCATCATTCCCCTATTCTACAATGTGAATGGTAGAGCATAAGCTTGTGCCCTGACTAACTAACTATACACAGCAGCTTGGGCTAACTTTTCAGATGGGAAGGTGCTGGGAGACACAGAGAAAAACCCCAGACAGTCTCACAGAGACAGAGAGTGTATGAGAAAAGGGTTCTGAAGAGATGTCTTTAAATCCTGGGGATAAAGTGTGTCTAAGAAAGGGGGACATCTAAGAGCAAAGATCCTGGGCTTTGTGGTTAGCCTGATAAAAATCTCCAAGCGGAGAGAGGCGGGACAAATGGCAAAGTGAGTTGTCATTTATCCTCTCATTTATCTCCTAGCAACTAACCCACTGAACAATGAATAAAAACAAACACAGAATGAGATCTCAGAACTCTGGACAGCAGCTGAGGTATTGGAAAGTCAAGGTGAGTCCAGAAACAGGGGCAAGGACGAGTAGCGTAACACAGAAGCTGGGAGAATCTACCCACTAAAATCTAGAGCACTTGCTCGTTGCAGTTATCTTGGGATGGGGTCAGGCAACACCGTGAACAAAGAACACAGAACAGGAGCTTAACTGAGGAAGCTATAGCCTGATTTTTAAGGCTGTGCAGATAGGCAGTAGGAGTTTGCAAGCTGTGCACTTGGGAGGGAGAAAGGGGAGAATGTGACACTGTGAGAGGGGGCTGTTGAATCTCACCAGGACTAAAAATGGATGGACACTAGGCCTGGGAGGGGCTGAAAAGTCACCAGTGAGTGAGAGATACTCCAGATGGGCAACACAGAGGGAAATGGCCGACTCCTTGCCCACAGCGGGGAACCGTGGGAGAGCCTATGCAGGGTTGCCCATGAGAGAAAGACAGAACACTTCCCATCTTCGCCATGGGAAAGTCAAACACCACCACTTACATCAGTGTCTGTGGCCAGCTAAAATCCCCCACACATACATATTGAACTCCAGGAGCCAAGCATCCAAAACTCCTGAATCAGCACTGGAAAAAAACCTAAGGATAAGAGTGCTCTCCAGTGGTTCTTAGAAGAATATAAACCAAAAAAATACAGTCGAGTTGACTCAGACTGATAGCAATCCTATAGGACACAGTAAAACTGCCCAAGGTTTCCAAGGAGTGGCGTGTGGATTTGAACAGCTGACCTTCTGATTTGCAGCTGGGAACACCTAACTACCATACCACCAGGGCTCCATATAGCAGAGCTGAATCAACCAAGCATAATCAGAAAACTTTTCCACAAAAATCAGAAAACAGAACTTAAACTATTCATGAAAAAGATATCAAAATGGCCGAAGTTCAACAAAAAAAAGTAAAAAAAAAAAAAAAAAAACCCACAAAATCACAAGAGAAGAAGGACCAATCTAATGGAAAATCTGGAGAAGAAGAAATTTCTACTATGGAGTCCAGGTTAATGCAAAAAATAGAAAATTTTCAAACAATGGTGCTAAATATGTTTAAAGAAAGCAAAAAGCACACAGAAAACAAACTAACAGAGATCAGGAAAGAAATGGAGAAACAAAATGAGAGACTCAACAAGAAAACTGAAAACATAAAAAAAAAAAAAGAAAGAACTAGTGGAACTGAAGAATAAAGCAAATAATTAGAAAAATCAAGAGAAATACTCAACAATAGAGTCAATCAGACAAAAGTTTGAATAAGTAAACTAGAAGACAGAATAACTGAATTTATCAAGTCTCAAGAAAAACAAGAGAAAAGAACAAAGAAAAGGGAACAAATCCAAATAGAAATATGGGATTCAATTAAGAAAAGTAGCATTAGAATTATTGGAATTCCAAGGCACCATGATAACAATAGAGGTATAGAAAGAATTTTCCAAGGGAGAATTTCCCAGAATAGAGAACAAAGCCTGGGAATACATAAAGCTACCCAATTAGAAGAAATACAAAAAGATCAACTCTGCACCACATCCTACTAAAATTGCTGGAAACCAAAGACAAGGAGAGAATTCTAAAAGCAGCAAGAGAAAAACAGAATATAACATGCCAACAGTTCTTCATAAGAATCAGTGCAAATTTCTCCCCAGAAACTCTACAGACCAGAAGATAATGGAGCAACATATATAAAATACTGAACGAAAATAATTGCCAACCAAGATTTCTTTACCCAGCAACGTTGTCGTTCAAAAACTAGGGGGAAATCAAGACGTTCCCAAATAAACAGAAGCTCTGGGAATTTGCCATTAGTAGACCAGCCCTGAAAGTATTACTTAAGGGAGTTCTCCAAGTGGAAAGGTGAGAACATTAAACAAATACTTGATTCTACACACAGGGAAAAAATAAGAGATCTCCAAAAAACTCAACTACATGAGCAATCGTAAGGACCAAATACATGATATTCTCAGGTAATAAACTCAATAATATAACCCTGCAAACAATACAACATCAAGTGCAAAAGAAATAAGTACAAAGTGAACCTATCACATATAGGATGTACAATGATGTTAATGGAGACCTAGCTACAGAAATGGGGGAGAGAGAAGCATATCAGGAATAGATTTAATATGTTAACATTGTTTGTTATCTGTTGTTCATATGTTAAATGTTGTCACCATTGTAAGCTGTGTAATATAATACATGTGGTAACCACTAAGAAATCACCACAAAAAAAATGCACAGAAGGTAAGAAGGAAGTAAGCAAAAAGTCTCATCACAAGAACACATCCAAATACAAGCAAAAAGGAAAAATGTGAATTAAAAAAAGAAGATATGAAACTCGAAAAATAAAAAAAAGCAAACTGAATGATGTAGGCACTTCATTTTCAGTAATAACATAAATGTAAATTGGCTAAACTCCTCATGCAAAAGGAAGAGAGTAGCAGAATGGATTTAAAAAAATGATCCATCCTTTTGATGTCTACAACAAACACATCTTAGACAACTTAGACATAAGGACACAAATAGACTGAAAATAAAAGAATGGAAAAAATATTCCATGCAACCAGTAAACAAAAAAGAGCAAGTGTGGCAATACTGATATCAGATAAAATAGACTTTAAATCAAAATATATTACAAGAGAAAAAGAAGGTCATTACATAATAATAAAAGGGTCAACCCAGCAAGAAGACATAACAATTATAAATATATATGCACCAAACAGCAATGCTCCAAAATATATCAAATACTGACTGATATGAAAGGATAAACAGACAGCTCCATAATAATAGTAGGAGGCTTCAACACACCACTTTCAATTCTAGACAGTACATCTAAAAAGAAGATCACTAAGGACATTGAGAACTTAATAAAACCATAATCCAATTTAACCTAATGGACATGTATACAACACTCCACCCAGCAACAGAACAATACACATTTTTTCTCTAGAGCACATGGATTGTTTTCCAGAATAGATCATCTTCTAGGACACAAAACAAGCCTCAACAAACTTAAAAAAGATTGAAATCATACAAAACATCTTGTCAGACCATAGTGGTATGAAGCTAGAAATCAACAAAGGGAAAAATAAAGGAAAAAGTGAATACATGGAAACTAAATAATACACTACTAAAGAAAAAAAAACTATTGGGTCATAGAAGAAATCAAAAGTGAAATTAAAACAATACTTAGAATCAAACAAAAATGAAAGCACAACGTAGAAAAACCCTTTGGGACACAGCAAAAGCAGTGTTCAGAGGGAAATTCATAGCAATAAATGCCTACATTAAAAAATAAAACAGATCCAAAATCAATAACTTAAACAGACAACTTGAACAAATAGAAAAGGAAGAGCAAAAGAAGACAAAAGCTACCAGAAAAAAAAAATAATAAAGATCAGAGCAGAAACAGAGGAAATAGAAAAACAGTAGAAAGAATCAACAAAACCAAAAGTTGGTTCTTTGAAAGGATCAATAAAACAGACAAACCATTGGCTAAACTGACAAAAGAAGAAAACAGAAGAAGCAAATAACCAAATTAAGAATGAAACTGGAGACATTACAACCAATCCAACAAAGAGGATCATTACAGATTACTATGAAAAATTGTACTCCAACAAATTTGAAAACATAGATGAAGTGGACAAATTCCTAGAAACACACAACCTACCTAAACTAACAGAAACAGAAGTAGAAAATCTAAATAGACCCATTACAAAAGAAGAGATTGAGGATGTCATCAAAACACTACCAACAAAAAAAAAGCCCAGGACTAGATGACTACACTGGGGAATTGTAACAAACATTCAGAGAAGAGTTGACACCAATTCTATTCAATCTCTTCAAAAATATTAAAAAGGAAGGAACACTACTGAACTACCAGCACTACCAGCACAACCCGATACCTAACCCAGGCAAAGACATAACAAAAAAAAAATTAAAGACCTGTATCTCTCATAAACATAGAAGGAAATTTTTTCAATAAAATTCTAGCAAACAGAATTCAGCAACATGTCAAAAAAATCCTCTATAATCAAGTGGGATTCATACCAGGATTACAAGGGTTGTTCAACATTAGAAAATCAATCAATGTAATCCACCACATAAATTAAACAACAGAACCATATGATCATATCAATTGATGCAGAAAAGTCATTTGATAAAATGCAACACCCTTTCCTAATAAAAACCCTCAGCAAAATAGGAATACAAGGGAAATTTCTCAACATAATTAACGGCATATATGCAAAATCAACAGTCAATATTATACTCAATGGAGAAAGCCTAAGAACCTTCCCTTTGAGAACAGGAATAAAACAAGGATGCCCATTATCACTACTTTTATTCAATACTGTGCTAGAAGTCCTAGCCAGAGCAATAACCCTAGAAAGAGAAGTAAAAGGTATCCATATCTGAAAGGAAGAAGTAAAAATATCTCTATTTGCAGATGACATGATCCTATACACAGAGACCTTAATGATTCCACAAGAAAACTGCTGGATCTAATAGAAGAATTCAACAACTTTGCAGGGTACATGATCAACATACAAAAATCAGTTGTATTCCTTTACACTAACAAAGAGTACTCTGAAAAAGAAATCAAGAAAACAATACCGTCAAAGCGATAAAATGCCTAGGAATTAACTTAACCAGAGACATAGAAGACTTATACAGTGAAAATTATAAAACACTACTACAGGAGACTATACAAAAATGGAAAGACATTCCGTGCTCATTGACTGATAGACTTAATATACTGAAAATGTCAATTCTACCTAAAGTGATCTACAGATACAACATAACCCTAATACAAATCCCAACAATATTCTTTACCGAAATGGAAAAACAACCAACTCCATATGAAAGGAAAAGAAACTCCAAATAGCCAAAGCAATACTGAAGACAAAGAACAAAGCACTAGGCTGCACACTCCCTGATATCAAAACATACTATACAGCCACTGTACTCAAAACAGGCTAGTGGTATTTGTTCAACAATAGACACATATACCTGTGGAATAGAACTGAGAACTCAGAATTAAACCCAGTCATCTATGGACAACTGATTTTTGACAAGTGGTCAAAGTCCATTCAACGAGGCAAAAACAGTGTCTTTAATAAATGGTGCTGGCAAAACTGGGTATCCACTTGCAGAAAAACGAAACAGGACCTATACCTCACACCATACACAAGAACTAACTCAAAATGTATCAAAGACCTAAATGTTAAACCAAAAACTATAAAATTCCTGGAAGAAAACATTGGAAGAAAATTACGGGACCTAATCTTTTGTAAAAATAGGATAACAAACATAACAACAAATGCACAAATGGAAGAAGACAAGATAGGTAAATGGGATCTCATAAAAATCAAAAACTTAAGCTCATCAAAAGACATTATCAAATGAGTAAAAAGAGAACGTACAGAATGGGGAAAAATTTTGGAAATGACATATCCAATAAGAGCCTAATCTCAAAAATACGTAGGAAACTTCAACAACTCAACAACAAAATAAAAATAAAAAAGGGGGGCAAAGGACATGAACAGACACTTCACCAAAGAGGACATTAAAGCAGCCAACAAATGCCTGAAAAGATGCTCAAAAGATTATTAGCCATTAGACAGATGCAAATCAAAACTACAATGAGATACCATCTCACACTAGCTAAAATGGCACTGACAAAAACAAAACAAAACAAACAGATAACAACAACTGTTGGAAAGGAAGTGGGAAGACTGGAATCTTTATCCATTGCTGATGGCACTGTAAAATGGTAAAAGCACTATTGAAAATGAAATGCTGCTTCTTCAAAAAACTAGAAATAGAAATACCCTATGATCCAGCAATCCCTCTCCTAGGTATATACGCTAGAGGCCTAAACAGATATACGCACTCCTGTGTTCGCTGCAGCTTTATTCACAGCAGCAAAAAATATGGAAACAACCAAAGTGCCCCTTAGTGAATGAAAGGATAATGGATAAGCAAAATGTGGTACATACACATAATGGCATACTACACAACCATTAAGAACAATGATGAGTTCACAAAACATTTTCTAATATAGATGGACCTGGAGGGCATAATGCTAAGTGAAATAAGTCAAGAACGTAAAGACAAATATTGTATGATCCCTCTTTTATAAGAAGACAAGAATAGACATACATAAAGATACTAGTGTTCATTGGTGGTTAGCAGGAGGAGGAGGGGAGGGAGGGGGAAGCATACTGTACATTGTAGATACTTGTTATTGTTGGTGTTGGGAAAAGTGGAACTGAATGTGGGCGTAGTGAACACAACATGACCAAAGTAAATGATGTCACTGAGAAGCGCTCATGAGAAAAGGATGACTGTACCAAAGAATTTGACATATATAAAAGGGCAACAACTCCAACAAAGAAAAAAAACGAGTCTAGGATCACATATGGATAGATATATGCATATACGTATACGGGTAGGTACAGGTGTATTCATACGTGAGAACAGATTGAAGTATCTATTTAAACCTTGAACCAAAACTATCCCCTGAGATCACCTTTTAGCAGAAAAGCAGTGCCTTAGTCATCTAGCGCTGCTATAACAGAAATACCACAAGTGGATGGTTTCAACGAAGAGTTTATTTATTTCCTCACAGTCAAAGAAGGCTAAAAGTCCAAATTCAGGGCGTCAGCTCCACGGGAAGGCTTTTTCTCTCTGTCGGCCTTCTTCTGTTTGGTGTTCCCCCGGATTAGGAGATTCTTTGCGTAGGGACCCCAGTCCAAAGGACGCGCTCTGCTCCCAGCACTGCTTTGTTGATGGTATGAGGTCCCGAACTCTCTGCTTGCTTCCCTTTCCTTTTATCTCTTGAGAGATAAAAGGTGGTGCAGGCCACACCCCAGGGAAACTCCCTTTACATTGGAACAGGGATGTGACCTGGGTAAAGGTGGTGTTACAATCCCACACTAATCCTCTTTAACATAAATTTACAATCACAAAATGGAGGCCAACCACACAATTCTGGGAATTATGGCCCAGCCAAATTGATACACACATTTTTGGGGGGACATAATTCAAACCATGACAAGCAGAGTGACACATAAAATAAAAAATATTGCCCGTTATATCAGTCCGCTACTAAAAAAAATCTGTAGGAGTCCAAAAGGTCAACATTTAATCCAAAGCAAAGATGAAATGATAAGGGTGTGGGGAAACTACTCAAAATGGAACAACCAGAACACAGTTAATGAGAATATTGACACAACGTGAAAAATATAACTAATATCATTGATCAATTTTTGTGGAAATTGTCAAAGAGGAACCTAACTTGCTGTGTAAACTTTCATCAAAAGGACAATAAAATATATTTTTAAAAAAATGAACACTGGTGTCCAAGTTTCTGTTTGTATTCCTGCTTTCAATTCTAGGGTATATATCTAGGATTGGAATTACTGCATCATATGGTAGTTCCATGTTCAGCGTTTTGAGGAACTGCCAACTGTTTTCCATAGCAGCTGTACCATTTTACACTCCCATCAGCAACGGATGAGGGTTCCAATTTCTCCACATCCTCTCCAACACCTGTTATTAGTGTTTTTTTTTTTTAATCATTGCCACTCTAATGGGGGTGTGGTGGCATCTCACTGTGGTTTTGATTTGCGTCTCCCTAATGGCTAATGACAATGAGCATCTTTTCACATGCTTGTTGACAGACAATAAATACATAAACTATTAAGATATTAAAATAGACAATGTGCACTAGAACATAATGCAACATTAGGTCAGGGGCTCCTTCTGCTTTGTTCAATGCTGAGTCCCAGTGTCTAGAATGATAACCTGGTACAAAGTAGGTGCTCAACGTATGCTTGTTGAATGAAGGAAATAATGACTGGATGAACAGTGCAGTAGATATTTTTTATATGCCCATTTTTTAAAGATGAGAAATATAACCAAAATATTCTGGTAAGTGGTAGAATTTCTGATTCCCAGTCTAGTGCTCACACCAACCACAAGCTATAACTTTCTTTAATAATGTAAACGTAAATCTAAATAGTGCTTTCAAAGGCAATGAACCATTTTTCATTAGTTTATTTGATACTCAGGGCTCTTGTGTAGGGCAGCCAGAGGAGGATTATGATTCCGTTTAAAGAATAAAGAAACCTAGGCTCTGCACAGCTCTGATGGGGCCAAGACCATATTCAAGTTAGTAGGGACCAGATCTCAGTCTTTCTTAGTTCAAGTGTCCATTCTGACTTTTGTCCCAGCCTTTTGGATGAGGGTGAAAGAAGACACACAGGTTAGAGAGGGGCAGAAAGGCAAAACAAAAGCAGGAGTTCCCCACTCACTGGAAAATAGCAGAATATGCGGGATGGACAAGGGAAGGGGAGAAGTGCTCATTTTGCTAGGACAGCAGGCTGTAGCCTATGAGAGGCCCCTGGTGAGGGGAGAAGAGTCGTGGAACCTGTGGTTCCAGGGCCTATCTGTGACCCGGAGCAAACCCCACCCTCTCTGGACTTTGGCTTCCTATTCTTTGAAATTAGGCCCTGACCTCATTTCTGTCCTTGGGCTATTGATGTCCCCCCTCCCCTCCTCCCCACCACCTCTAGAGCCCTGCAGGGAGAGCGCAAAGCTGCTCTGGATTTGGCTCTTGCCCCCTGGCCAGGACTCCCCTGTGCTCACCTCCCTGGGCTGACAAAGCCTGCCCTGGCCACTGACCCTTGGAAATGAGATGGGCCTGGGGGAGAAGAATTGACTCTTTCTGATGTCTTTCTGAAGGAGATTACCCAGAGGCTGCTTTCACACTCTTAAATTCAAAACCTCTCCTTGCGGTTTTTTTTTTTTAAATAATATTTTATTGTGCTTTTGGTGAAAGTTTACCCAGCAAGTTAAGTTCCCACTTGACGATTTCCACAAAAATAGATATTAGTTATATTTGTCACCTTCTGTCAATATTCTCATTAATTGTGTTCTGGTTGTTGCATTTTGAGTATTCTAGTTTCCCCACTCCCTTATCATCTCATCTTTGCTTTGGATTCAATGTTGACCTTTTGGACTCCTACAGATTTTTTTTAGTAGAGCACTTATATAACGGGTAGTATGTTTTATTTTGTGAGTCACTCTGCTAAAAGGTGATCTCAGGGGATAGTTTTGGTTCAAGGTTTAAAGAACGTCTCAGGGTGATAGTCTCAGGGAGTTCTCTGGCCTCAGATGGTCTGATTAGTCTGGCCACTTTTAAAAATCTGAGTTTTTAACTGCATTTTTTCTCCCATTCTAACCAAGATCATCTATTGGGCCCCTGGTCAGATTGGTCAGTGGTAGTAGCTGGGCACCACCTAGTTCTTCTGGTCTCAGAGTAGTTGAGATCATGGCTCATGTAGGTTATCAGTCTTGCAGACTTGTTTCTTCTCTGTGATTTTGGTTACCTTTTTACTCTTTTCTCCTGATGAAGAGACCAATAGTTACATCTTAGATGGCCACTCATAAGCTTTTAAGACCCCAGATGCTACTCACCTCACTAGGATGAAGAACATGAACTTTGTGAGCTATATTATACCAATTGACTCAGTTGTCCCATGAGACTATGGTCCTAAGTTTTCAAATTTAGAAAACTGATCTTGGAAGTTGTTTGAGTATCTCTGAGGAGTATCTATAGTTGTGTTTTTAATGGATATATGTGCCTGTCCACACATATCTGTATTTATGCATACATACAGATACTTCAATCCATTCTCACATATGAATACATCTGTACTTACCCATACACGTATATGCTTGTACTCATCCTTATGTGATCTTAAACTCATTTTTTGGAGTTGTTACATTCTTATATATGTCAAATTCTTTTATACAGCATTCTTTTCTAATAAGTGCTTCTCAGCAGCATCATTTACTTGGGTTGTGCTGTGCTCACTACATCCACATTCATTGCCTCTTTTCCCATCAACAACAATAACAACTGCAATCTAGAGCATACTTCGCCCTTCATCCCCTGGAAACCACCAATGAAAATTGGTCTCTTTACATATGTCTATTCTTTTCTTGTTATAGAAGAGAGATCATACAATATTTGTCCTTATGTGTTGACTTCCCCACTCATCTGTCAGTTTGTCCTGCTAGGGAAGTGCTGCTTCCACCAAGTAGAGTCGACTTTAATAACATGCATAGAGTAAGCTTTCGGGACCTACATTTGCTGATGTGGCATGAATGAAAATGAGAAGAAACAGCTGCAAACATCCATCAATAATCAGAATGTGGAATTTATGAAGTATGAACCTAGGAAAATTGGAAGTTGTCAAAGATTAAATGGAAGAGGCAGGGTCAAGATGGTGGAATAGTCAGACCCTTCTGTCATTCCTCTTACAACAAAGACCTAAAAAAACAAGTGAATTGGATATACACCACAATCTAGGGACCTTAATCATCAAAGACAAAGCGGAAAAATCAGACTGAGCTACAAGTGGGAGGAGAGACAATTCAAAAACAGCAGAAATAGGGAATTATGGATCACGGGATCCCTGGTGTCCTGCTAGTTGAATCTGCACAGTGAACACAGGTTGAAGCAAGCAGCAATATCTCAAGCTGAAATCCACTCCATCTGGCGCAGCTAAGCAGCAACGAATCTGCAGGCACCTCCAGAACCAAACGGGAGGGAAACCAGACCTGAGAAAGTTAAGTGCAAGTTCCCAAACCACTGCATGTACAACATAACCCTTCCCCCCACCAGAGCTCCATGGCTAGGGAGCACTCCCTTCTCCTCATCCATCCCCCTCCCTGCTCCAACACTAGTCCAGCGCAGCATTCAACACCACCACAGCACCTAAGCCAAGAACTCGTGGCTGGGACCAGAGGCATTCACTCCTTCACCCAGCCACTTGTGTAGGGGTTCCACAGACTTGTAGCACCCTTCACCCTTGCCAATTACCAGCACCAGGGCCTTGCAGGCTAATCCAGCATGGCATACCCGCATACCCTCATTAGGATAAAATGGGCGAGGCATCCACCTGAAGCGCATTTTCACATACAGCAGCCAAATGGGAGCTGCAGATTTGTGACATTTAACACCACCTAAGAAGGGGCCTCACCCACCCACACCAGGAGCCTGAGGGCTGGCAGGACCACCCACTCCATCTAGCCACCCATGACAGGGGCCTGAGAATTAGTGGTGCCTCTCAATCCCTCCAGCCAACGGCACTGGACACCCAAGAACCAGCTGCACTACCCCCCGCCCCATTATGCAGTCAAGCAGACAGTCACACGCCCTCCAGCTGGACACCTGGGAGCGCAAAGAGCCCCCTGCCTTGCCCTTCATATTGCCCCCTCTCCCATTGCAACCAGAGACCTGTGCCTGCTCCAAACACCCCCACATAGCTCTGCCCACCCAGGACTATAGGTGATAGTCTCCACACCACACACTTGGTAACCAACAACCTTGCCACCTATGCCCTGATCAACTGGTAAGCAGTGGAACACACACACAACACCCAAGCCGAAGACCAGGAAGAACACCCCCGTACTCTCGGCCAGGTAAAAAGTAGGACAGATTCATCACCTCACTAAAAATCTCTACCTACATCTTCAGCACCCCTGCAGGAACAGTGAAGAGACTCCCAGTCTCACACACAGAGTAGCTGCTCTGACCACCTGGAGAGAGGGGGTGAGAGTTTCAATGATGCCAATGACCAGAGTAGTACACACACCTAGCTTACTTGGACATATCAAAACAAAACAAAAAACAGGATGCAGTAAACAAAAATACAATAAATAAATAAATATAATAACATTGATGATTTGGAGATAACCAAAAACAAACAAACCCGTTGCCATCTGGGGTTTTATGAGAGAACTGTCCTATAGGGTTTCCAAGGAGCAGCTGGTGGATTTAACCACAAAATTTTTGTTAGCAGCAGTATCACTTAACCACTGCACCACCAGGGATAACAGTCAATATCAAATCACATAAAGAAGCAGGACAAGATGGCTCCAGCAAGTGACCAAAATAAAGAACCAGAAAATCTTCCAGAGGAAGAAAAGGCGATGAAACTACCTGAATAAGAATTCAAAAGACTAATAGAGTTCTCAAAGATATCAAGGAGGAGATCAGGCAAAACTCAAACCAAACCAAGCAACACACAGCAATAGAATATTCAGGAAAACAATACAAGAACAAAATGACAGAATAAACAAGCTGCTAGAAACTATACAAAAATAACAACTAGAAAACGAAAAGGTTAACAAGAAAATGTTAGAATTAGACAACTCGATAGACGGTCATAGAGCAGAATTGAGACAATGGAAATCAGAATCAGTGAGACTGAAGATAAATCCCTTGACACTAATTTGGAAAAATCAGCAAAACAGAATGAAAAAAATGAAGAAAGCCTAAGAATTATGAGGGATGCTATCAACAGAAAAACATATGAGTGATCAGACTACCAGAACAGAGGAAGATAACAGAAAACACAGAGAATTGTTGAAGATTTGCTGGCAGAAAACTTCCCTAATATCATGAAAGATGAGATGATATCTATCCAAGAAGCTCAATGAACCCTGTATAGGATAGGCCCCAAAAGAAAGTCACCAACACATATCATAATCAAACTTGCCAAAACCAAAGACAAAGAAAGAATTCTTACAATGACTAAGGATAAATGAAAAGTCACCTACAAAGCAAAACCAATAAGACTAAGCTCTGACTACTCACCAGAAACCATACAGGCAAGAAAGCAATGGGATAACATATATAAAGCCTTGAAGGAAAAAATTTGTCAGCCAAGAATTATATATCCAGCAAAATTGTCTCTCAAATACAACGGCAAAATTATATCATTTTCAGATAAACAGAAACTAAGAGAATTTGTAAAAATCAGACCAAAATCACAAGAAATATTAAAGACAGACCTACGGTTAGAGAACCAACAAAATCAGGCAACAATCCAAAGCTAGGACACAGGGCAGATCAACCAGATACAGACCCATATTGGGAATTCACAAAAACAAAACAAAGCTAAAAGACTGAAAATAGGGAATCAGAGACGTCAATATATAAACAATAGAATCTTCAAAACAAAAAAGATGAAATAAATAGTGTAGTCGTAGAACTACCATAAGGAGAGGAAGTCAAGACAATATCAAGAAATAAAAGACTGGTTTAAATTTAGAAAAATAAAGGTTAAATTTTAAGGTGACCACAAAGGAAACTAACAAAGTTAGCTAGCAAAGGAAGCTACCCATCAAAATAAAAAAGAATGAAAACATACTCAGCAGACACAAAATCAACAATAATGGAAATGATGAAAAGAAAATAAATAAACAAAAACAACTCAGCACAGAAAATTAAGTGTAACAAAGAAACAGTCAACCCCACAAAAAAAAAAAAGATCAAAATGACAGCAGTAAACTCATATTATCAGTAATTACAATGAATGTAAATGGACTAAACGCACCAATAAAGAGACAGAGAGTGGAAGAATGGATAAAAAAAAAAGATCCATCTATATGCTGCCTACAAGAGACAACCTTAGACTCAAAGACACAAACTAAAACTCAAAGGATGGAAAAAAATATATCAAGTAAACAACAACCAAAAAAGAGCAGGAGTGGCAATATTAATCTCTGACAAAATAGACTATTAAGCAAAATCCACCACAAAGGACAAGGAAGGTCACTATATAATGATTAAAGGCTCAATACATCAAGAGGGACATAACCATAATAAATATATACACACCCAATGGCAGGGCTCCAAAATACATAAAACTAACAGCATTGCAAAGAGAAACAGCTCCACAATAATAGTAGGAGACTTCAACACACCAGTTTTGGTGAAGGACAGAACATCTAGAAAAAAACTCAATAAAGATATAGAAGATCTAAATGCCACAATCAACCAGCTCGACCTCATAAACATATGCAGGAAACTCCACCCAAAAGCAGCCAAGCATACATTATTTTCCAACACGCATGGAACATTCTTCAGAATAGACCACATTTTAGGCCACAAACCAAGCCTTAACAGAATCCGAAACATCAAAATATTACAAAACATCTTCTCTGATCATAATGCCATAAAAGTGAAATCAATAACAAAAACAGCAAGGAAAAAAATCAAATACATGGAAACTCAACAACATGTTGCTTAAAAACTACTAGGTAACAGAAGAAATCAAGGATGAAATTTAAAAATTTATAGAATCAGGACTTCCGGGCAACATGGAGCTATAGTCAGAAGCACCACGCTGTCCCTCTGCAGCAAAGATCAGAAAAACTAAGTCAAACAGAGTCACACGTCAATCCTGAAACTCTAACCATCAAATGAAGAGATAAAGAACTCAGCCAAGCAACGAATGGAATAAGAAACTGACTGAGAACAGACTGCGAGGAGAGATACATGCAGAGGTCCCCTATCAGCTACCACAGCATGGATCTGCCATCTGGACTCCTATTGGAAATCAGTGAACAGGACGTATGACAAAGCAGCTTCACGGAGCTTCCAGCAGGAGACAGAACATCTGATAATCCACGATAAAGGCTTTCCTACCCCCCACCCTTCTTCACCCCCATTTAGCCTCCTCTGCTTCCTGCAGCCACAGTCTATTGGCCGGGAAGCATGAGCTGCCCCCCAGTGCTGCTTGGGTTCCACCCGCCCACACTGGCCAGCTCCCTGAGTGCCATTTGTTGGCTGCTTGTGTTGCGTTTTTCTGCTTTACATTTATTTCTTCCTTACCTCTCACCACCTCCTCCTCATTTCTCTCAAATATGTGGTTCCGTGTGCCATCTTCGCTTCTTCCTGAAAGGCTGCAAAACACTGCTTGCCTGTGAAACTGCTTCCCGGCCCCATGCCACCATGCTGGTGGGACCCCCGGGGTTTTTTGTTTGTTTGCTTTGATTTGTTCTGTTTTGATTTGTTTGTTTTCTTCTTCTTTTCTCAGCCTGGGAGCCCCTTCTAGCCAGGCAGTACCATGTGGCTGGGAAGCTAGTCCCTTACTCTGCGCAGACACACAGGGACATCCCTGGGGGTGTTTCTTTTTTCTTTTTCTTTCTTGTTTTTTTTTTTCATTTCTTTGTTTAGTTTTCTTCTCTCTCTTATTCCCTTTTTGTCTTTCTTCATTTCCAAGTTCTCAATTTATTCATTTCTTTTACCCTTTTTCTTTTTTTTCATTTTTGTTTTTCCCCATTTCTGTCTCTCATCTCTCCACTCCAGTAGCAAGCTCCCTTAGCACTCTTTTTTGTTTGTGTGTATGTCTTTGGCTCCTGTTCCTCTCTTATCTCTCTCATCTTTCCCATACCTATCTTAGCTCCACACATCACAATCTACACCCTCCTTCCTGCCTACCTGCACCGTGTGCTGAACATCACACTCCCAAGCAACACAGGCACGGCCTATGGGAACCTGCCCTGCACTGATTCCCGGTCTGCACTGTCAGCCCTGGTACGTACCACAAAAAAACTATCCCAGCAACTCCCCTTCAGCTGGACCTGCCCTGTTGTACCATACCTGAGTGACTGACCCTGCCCATTGGAGAAGGAGGTGAAAAGTTTCATGCCCACAGACGAGCAAACAACAAAGAATGCACAGTCTGCCTGCTCAGACATAACCAAATAAAACAAAAAGCAGGACAAAAGAAACAAATCTACAATCTATAAACGAGGAAAATAACCACTGAATGTCCTGAAGACAGCAGACAATATCAAAACATTTACAAAAACAAAACAGGATGGTTCCAGTAGGTGTCCAAAATAAAAACACCAGATGACCTTACAGTAGAAGAAAAGACACTAGACCTAACTGATAGGGAATTCAAATCCCTAATATTCAGAATTATCCAAGAGTTGAAGCAAAAAAAAACCAGACAAAAATGAGGAAAAAATAGACAAATTCATGGAAAATACAGACCAAAAAACGGAAGAATTCAAGAAATTAATACCAAAACAAAATGCTACAATAAATTCACAACTAGAAATCATACAAAAACAACAATTAGAAATCCAAAAGATAAACAAGATTTCAGAAATGGGCAGTGTCAGAAGGGCTGAGGAGCAGGTTTGAAATGATGGAAGATAGGATCAGCAAAATTGAAGACAAACACTTGTATCCAACTCTGTTTGAGGAAAACTCAGAAAAAAGAACAAAGAAAAATGAAGAAACCCTGAGAATTATGTGGGATACAATCAAAAGCAAAACTCTACAAGTGATCAGAGTTCCAGAACAGGGGGAGAAAACAGAAAACACAGAGAGGATCATTGAAGAATTGCTGACAGAAAACTTCCCCAATATCATGAAAGATGAAAAGCTGACCATCCAAGAAGCTCAATGAACCCCATATAAGATAGACCCCAAAAGAAAATCACCAAGGCATATCATAATCACACTCACTAAAACCAAAGACAGAGAAACCTGAGAGCAGCTCGAGAAAAAAAAGTCACATACAGAGGAGAAACAATAAGACTAAGCTTGGATTATTCAGCAGAAACCATACAGGCAAGAAGGCAATGGGATGTCATATATAAAACCTTGAAAGAAAAAAATTGCCAGCCAAGATTAATATATCCTGCAAAACTCTGGCTCAAATATGATGGTGAAATTAGGTCATTTCCAGATAAACAGAAATTAAGGGACTATGTAAAAACTAAACTGAAGTTACAAGACTTATTAAAGGAAGTCTTTTGATCTGAGAACAAAAAATATCAGACCACAGGCTGAATATAGGACACAGGATTGTACTAGCCAGATTGTACTAACCTAGGAAATGAACTCTTAAGGACTATGCAAAACCAAAAGAATTACAAAATGGAACCAGAGAGGTTAATCTGTAAATGACAACAGCATCAGAACAATAAAAGAAGGAATAAACGGTGTAGGTATAGAACCTTCTAGTGGAGAGGAAGACAAGTGATACCAAGTAATAATAGACTGGTTCAAATCCAGGAAGATAAGGGTAAATTTCAAGGTAACCACAAAGAAAGTTAACAAACCTACTCATCAAAATAGAGAAGAAAAACAAAGTCTCAGTAAAAACAAAATGTACAAAAACAAAAGAAATGAAAAAAAATCCACAAACAAAAGGAAGTCAGCACAGGAGAGTAAGAGGAACAAGAAAACGTCAGCAACACAAAACAAAGCACTACAAAATGCAATCCCACTCCTAGGAATATATCCAAGAGAAATAAGCGTCGTGACACTAACAGACATATGCACACCCATATTCATTTGAAGCACTGTTCATAATAGCAAAAAGATGGAAACAATCTAGATGCCCATGAACAGATGAAGGGATAAACACACTATGGTACATACACACAATGGTGTATTGTACAAAGATAAAGAACAATGATGAATCTGTGAAGCATCTCATAACATGGATGAAATTGGAGGATGTTATGCTGAGTGGAATAAGTCAATCACAAAAGGACAAATATTGTATGAGACCTCTAATGTATAACTCATGTAAAAGTTTACACACAAAAAGAAACAATCTTGTTGGTTACGAGGGATGGGAGGAACTAAATAGATAAGTGGTAACTTTGGTGAAGGGTAAGACAGTACACATTACTGGGGAAGCCAGCACAACTTGTACAAGGAAAGATCATGGAAGCTCCACAGACACTTCCAAACTCCCTGAGGGACTGAATTTCTGGGCGGAGGGCTGTGGGGACCATGGACTCGGGGAACATCTAGCTCAATTGGCATAACACAGTTTATAAAGACAATGTTCTACACTCTACCTTGGTGAGTAGCGTCCAGGGTCTTAAAAGCCTATGAGCAGCCATCTAGGATACTCCACTGGTCTCACCCTTTTGGGAACAAGGGAGAAAGAAGAGAACAAGATACAAGGAAAAGATTAGTCCAAAGGACTAATGGACCTCAGCTACCATGGCCTCCACCAGACTGACTCCAGTACAGCTAGACAGTGCCTGGCTACCACCACTGACTGCTCTGACTGGGATCAAAATAGAGGGTCCTGGACAGAGCTGGAAAAGGATGTAGAACAGAATTCTAACTCACAAAAAAAGACCAGATTTATTGGCCTGAGAGACTGGAGAAACCCCGAGAGTATGGCCCCCAGATACCGTTTTAGCTCAGTGAAGTTCACCGTTCAGTCAAGGATTGGACAGCCTCATAAAACAAAACAGGATTAATGAGGCATAGCAGTCCAGGGACAAGGACTAGAAGGCAGGAGGAGACAGGAAACCTGATAATAAGGAACCCAAGTTTGAGAAGGGACAGCGTTGACATGTCATGGGGTTGTTAACCATTGTCGTAGGGCAATATGTGTACTAACTGTTTAATGAGAAACTATTTGTTCTGCAAACCTTCATCTAAGTACCAAAAAAAAAAAAAAAAAAAGAATTATCTATGTGAGATCAAAAAAAAAAAAAATTGAACAACCCAGGATGCAACAAAAGAAGATGGAAGGAATACCGAGTCACTGTACCAGAAAGAATTGGTTGACGTTCAACCATTTCAGGAGATAGTACGTGATCAAGAACCAATGGTATTGAAGGAAGAAGTCCAAGTTGCACTGAAGGCGTTGGCAAAAAACAAGGCTCCAGGAATTACTGGAATACCAATTCAAATGTTTCAACAAACAGATGCCACGCTGGAAAGCCTCACTCATCTATGCCAAGAAATTTGAGCAACACCTACCTAGCCAATCTACTGGAAGAGATCCATATTTGTGCCCATTCCAAAGAAAAGTGATCCAACAGAATGCAGAAATTATCAAACAATATCATTAATATCACAAGCAAATAAAATTTTGATGAAGTTAATACAAAAATGGTTGCCGCAGTACATCAATAAGGAGCTACCAGAAATTCAAACCAGTTTCAGAAGAGGACATGGAACAAGGGATATCATTGCTGATGTCAGATGGATCTTGGCTGAAAGCAGAGAATACCAGAAATATGTTTACCTATCTTTTATTGACTATGCAAGGACATTCACTGTGTGGATCATAGCAACTATGGATAATATTGTGAAGAATGGGAATTCCAGAACACTTAATTGTGCTCATGAGGAACCTGTACATATACCAAGACGCAGTCTTTCCAACAGAACAAGAGGATGCTGGGTGGTTAAAAGTCAGGAAAGGTGTGTGTCGGGGTTGTATCCTTTCACCACACTTATTCATTCTGTATGCTGGACTATATAAAGAAGAATGCAGCATCAGGATAGGAGGAAGACTCATTAACGACCTGCTTCATGCAGATGACACAACCTTGCTTGCTGAAAGCAAAAATTACTTGAAGCACTTACTGATGAATAAAGACTTCAGCCTCAACATAAAAAAAACAAAAATCCTCTCAACTTGACCAATAAGCATCATCATGATAAACAGAGAAAAGATTGAAGTTGTCAAGGATTTCATTTTACTTTGATCAACAATCAACACTCATGAAAGCAGCAGTCAAGAAATCAAACATGCGATTGCATTGGGCAAATCTGCTGCAAAAAATCTCTTTAAAATGTTAAAAAGCAAAGATGTCACTTTGAGGACTAAGGTGAATACCTGACCCAAGCCATGGTATTTTCCATCACCTCATATACGTGCAAAGGCTGAACAATGAATAAGGAAGGAAGATGGAAGAAGAATTTATGCACTTGAATTACGATGTTGGCTAAGAATATTGAATATACCATGGACTGCAGAAGAATGACTAAATCTGTCTTGGAAGAAGTACAGCCAGAATGCTCATTGGAAGCAAGGATGGCAAGACTTCATCTCACTTACTTTGGACATGTTATCAGGAGGGACCAGTCCCTGGAGAAAGACATCATGCTTGGTAAAGTAGAGGGTCAGTAAAAAAAGAGAAGGACTCTCAATGAGATAGATTGACACAGTGGCTGCAACAATGGGCTCAAACATAGCAACGATTGTGAGGATAGCGCAGGACCTCGCTGTGTTTTGTTCTGTTGTACATAGGGTTGCTATGAATCTGAACTGACCCGATGACACCTAACAACAACGTGCTTGACTTATTTCACTTAGCATTACGTCCTCCAGGTCCATGCATGTTATAATTTTTTTTTATAGTTTTGTAGTATTCCGCTGTACATATGCACTACATTTTGCTTATCCATTCATTCGCTGTTGGACACTTCCGTTGTTCCCATTTTTTTGCTATTGTGAATAAAGCTGCAATGAGCATAGAAGTGCATATATCTGTTTGTTTCACTACTTTTAGATCTCTAAGGTACATTCCTAGGAGTAGGATTGCCGGACCAATGTCTATTGTAGCACCTTTCACAATAGCCAAAAGGTGGAAACAACATAAATGTTAATAAACAGATGAATAGATGAACAAAATGTGGTATACAATCGAATATTATTCAGCCAAAAAGAAAAATAACGTTCTTGTACAAGCAAGCCACAACATAGGCGAAACTTGACAACATTATGCTGAGTTAAATAAGTCAAACATAAAAGTACAAATACTGTATGAGCTCACTTACATGAAATAAGTAAATATATAGAAATCAAAGCTTATTAGTGGTTTCCAGAGGTGGGAGGGAGGGAGGAGGAAATGAGAAGTTTTTGCTTAGGGGCTACTGAGTTTATGTTAATGGTGGTAGAAGAATTAGGAAAAAGATAGGGGTATGGGTTGTGCAATGTGACGAGTGTAATCAATGTCATCGAATTGTACACGTAGAAGCTTTTGAATTGGTGAATGTTTTGTTGTGTATATTCTCACCACTATATATATATGTATATATGCAATTAAAGAAATGAAATAACTTCAGATAATGATAAGTGCTATAAAAAATAGCACAACACAGTTCCTCAAAAAATTAAACGTAGAATTACTATATGATCCAGCAATCACCCTCTGAGATACATACCCAAAAGAATTGAAAGCAGGTATGCAAACAGGTACATGTACACCAGTGTTCACTGCAGCACTATTCACAATAGCCAAAATGTGGAAAGAGTCTAAGCGTCCATCAACAGATTAATGGATAAATAAAATGTGGTACATATATATAATGGAATATTACTCAGAAGAGAAATGAAGTCCTGATACATGATACATGGATGAACCTTGAAAACTTTGTTGTTGTTAGTTAGGTAGTTAGTTATTTGCTATAATATAGTAGTGTCAGAAGTCACCTATCTTCAGGAGGGGGAATGAGAAGAACCATTAGCCCAAAGCTGACTCCTATGAGGTGGAGGTCAAACATACCTCCATTCTCCAACCTTTTTACCAATTCTGACACCAGCTGTTCCTCCCATGGCATTTCTTGGCTGGGTTTGATAACTTGTTACAATGGCCACACAGAACTCACAGACCATACTCACAGTTACGGTGTTTATTAAAGATGTAACAGGTTACAATTCAGGATCATGATCAACTTGGAAGTAACAGGAAAAACTCAGGAGAAAGGATAAAGTTCATCAATCAGGACAGCTTTTAACCAGGACAGCTCTTAGCTTTCTCTCGTCCCCAGGCCTCACTTCTCAGCCTGGCCTCTACCACTAGGCCCCACTCGGGCCTAGCCTGCCTTGCTCAGGCAAGTCTATAGCTCTATTAGCTCTACTGTTAAGTGCCCAGAGGCACCCCACTCCACAGCAAGGCTCCTGCCCAAAGCACTCAGCTCTCTCTCTCCATGGATCAGTGAGCCCACTGCAGCCATCTGCCATCTTATGCCCCTGCCATCTCCAGCTGCTGCCATCTCCTGCTGCTGCTGTCTTCAGTGTTACAGCTGTCTCTCTTTCAGGTCTAAGAGGTTCTCAGCCCAGGGACCTTGGGTCCAAAGGACATGCTCTGCTCCAAGTTCTTCTCGATGGTAGTGAGGTCCCCCTCAACCTCTGTGGGATTAGCCCTTTTATAAGCCTACTCCTCCACCAAGACCACACACTGACCAATCCCCTCAGTAGGCCACCAAAAATCTGAAACCCACTGCTGTCAAGTCGACTCCGACTCATAGTGACCATGTAGGACAGAGTAAGACTGACCCATAGAGTTTCCAAGGCTGTAATCGTTCTCCTGTGGGGAACCTGGTGGGTTCAAACTGCCAACCTTTTGGTTAGCAGCCCAGCACTTAACCACTGCACCACCAGGGCTCCTTTCAGTAGGCCTCAGGCACTTTATTTGCATAGTCAACTGTCCAATCCCTGCAAGGGTTTATGCACATTATTTGCATAGTAAACTGTACATTCCCTTTGCAAGACTGTGGCTTAGCAAATCATCTTGGCAAAACTACAAACCCAGGGCCAGAAAGGCCACATATAAAGAGAAACCTGCAGCATTGCAGGTGCCATTGAGTCGATTCTGACTCATGGCAACCCCAAGTGTGCAGAATAAAACTGCTCCAAAGAGTTTTCAAGGCTGTGATCTTTCAAAAGCACATCTCCATGCCTTAGTTCCGAGGTGCCTCTGTGTGTGTTCGAACTGCCAACATTTCAGTTGATAGCCCAGTGTTTAACCATCTGCACCACCCAGCGACTCCTTGAAAACATTATGCTGAGTGAAGTAAGTCAGTCACAAAGGGAGAAATATTGTACGATTCTACTTATATGAAGTTACCTAGAATAAGCAAGTACATAGAGACCAAAGTTCGTTAGTGGTTACTAGGGGTGAGTGGAAGGGAGGGGAAAAGAGGGACTCACTGCTTAGGGGATACTGAGCTTCTGTTAAGAGTGATTGAGAAATTTGTCAATGGATAACAGTAATAGCTGAACAACATGATAAACATAACTAATGTCACTGAATTGTATATGTGAATGTTGAAAAGACAAATGATTTGTTACATATATATTTACCACAATAAAAAAAAAATAGCCAAACAAAATAGAATGCAACCAGGAAGGTGAGACACTACTTCAGCTAAGGTGGCATGTCTAGGAAGGCATATCTTAGCAAGACCAAGTGATGCAATGAGTGAACCATGAGGATATTTACGGGAAAGGACTCCAGGAAGTGGAAAAACAAGTGTGAAGTAGAGACTTGTTGCAGCTTGGCATATTCAAAAACATTGAAAAAGTTAGGGTGGATGCAACACAGTGAAGGGGTTAGGAGATGAGCTTGATGATGTAGCAAGAGAGTAGGTCATACAAAATTTTATTACTGTATCCTGCGGAGAAAGCCTTTGAAGCTTGTAAGCATGTGATTTGCACTTTTAAAAGATTCACCTGTTACTGAGGATTTGTTTTTGGGTGCAAGAGTAGAAGCAGAGTCTAGTTAAGAGGTTGTTGCAACTGTCTAGATCAGAGACAGTGGTGGATTGACTTGGGCTGGTAGTAGTAAAGATGGAAGGAAGTGGGTAGATTCAGGATGAATTTTAGAGGAAAAGTTAAAAGAATTTGATGATGAACTGGATGTGAGATATGAAGAAAAGAGAGAAATCAAGGCTGACTCCAAGTTTTTTGGTTTCAGATACTTCTAGTTTTTTCTGACTCCTAGTTCTTTTACAGAGGTGAAGAAGACCTGGGGAGGAACAGATCTCAGGAGGGTAATCAACAGTTCTGTTTGCATATTTTCAGTTTTATATGCCTGTTACATGCACCTATGGAGATAAGGCAAAGGCAGCTGGCTAAGGAAATCAAGGCTAAGGACAGAAATGTGTCAGTCATCATGTATGTGGTCTTTAAAGGCATGGTACTTGATGAGCACACTCAGATAAACAGTAGGGTAGGAAACGGAAGAGATGAAAGATAGAGCCTGGGGCACTCTGATGCAAGAGCACTAGCAGCGAAAGGGGAGCCAATGAAAGAGAAAGAAAAGGAGTTGCCAGTGGAGTAGAAGGAACCAGAACTGGGTGACAAACGGTGCTGACTGCTATTAGGATGCAACAAGATAAAAAATGTGAAAGCTTTTTCTAAATTCTAAAGCTCTATTCAACTGCTAGTCATAGTAGGTTCCTAAGCGTGGGTGGTATGGGGGAGGGAATGGGTGGTCAGAGCCATGAAGCAGAAATAGCAAGAAACTATCTAGCCCACTAGTTCATCAGTTCTCTGCTTCAGAAGGAAGCTCAGCTAGAATCTGAGTAGGAGAGAAAGGGCAAGTGTCTCTTACCATGGCCAGACTGCTATTGCCCATTCTCCTTACCTCCTGAAGAGCTTCTCTTCTTTCCTCCTTCACTGCTATGGGGCACTCACTTGTTGGTTCTCTCACTCACTCTTTCCTTCCCTATGTTCAGACCCTGAGTTAGGGGAAACTATAACTAGAAAGGCAGAATCAAAGTCCATGATGTTGGGATGTTTACAACTGCTCTCCCAAATTTTATAACATGTGACCATGAAACCCTTGGAGAGGAGTCAGGAATGTTACTTATGTGTGGATACAAGGCCCAAGTGGATGCTTCAGAGTTTAAGGAATGCCAAGGAAAGGTGTCACCAGAGCGTAGTGAACTCATCCATGTGATTTTGTTCATGTCATTGGATATTTGTTTTGTGTGAGGTTTTTCAAGAGGTGTTTTGTTTTGATCTGAGTTACAAACACATTTAGGCATATACACACTTGTCTGGTCAATGATGTTTTTAAGGATAAGGGAGACTTTTGTTCACATATTTTTACTGAGTTCAATCCCTTGGCCAAGAAGATACATGGGATTGTGTAAAGGATTAGGGGTGGCAGGGGCAGAAGCAGTATTCAGAAAAGGTATCCTCATCTTATTCTGGACAGTCTCCTGAATGGGCCAGAGCATCTGTCCACATTTGGTTATTTTTCCAGGAGATGAGAGGGGCCTCTGCTCGAAATGTTATCTGGTGGAAACCCGAGGTTCTGCTCAGCATGACTCATATTGGCCAATAAATGAGGTGGGAGAGCAGAAAGGTACCTTTATTTCGTTGCACAAAGAAAACAGGCAGTCGGAGCTGCTGCTGCCAAGACTGCTCCACGAAGGCAATGTTATTTTTAAGGGATTTACAAGTAGGGAGTTCATACAAGTTACGTCAGCAACGTTCTTAACCATACTAGAGAGGCACAATGGGGCTTACATATAACTTCATGCATCACCAGGATTTTTACAGGGCAGCCAAGCAAAGGAGCTAGGATTCTAATGCAAAGTTGTGAGGCAGGCCAAGCAAGCTGCTTGAGGCAGTGGAATTTTCCGCGGCCTGGGGACCTTCGTTTTTCTTTTTGGACATTGGTCATTCAGGACAAGCGTCCATTTTAAACTATAGCCCAGCTCAGAATTCTTTGGCATGTTCTTGGGGAAAAGGCAAATATCGGGCCTAGGAATGGTACCCCCTCTTCTTTTAGTCAGTAAGTTGGATGGAGAGGTACATAGGATTCTTGCCTATGTAGTATGGTTTACAACTGACTATTCACTAAATGCTAAAAGAAAAAGATAAGAGTGGGTTTTATGCCTGTTTATGTGGATGTTTCCTTAAAAGATGTTTTCTAAGATTGTCCTAGCTATTGTCTTTATATCTCAGGGCCCAGTTGATATGTCTTTGTGAGTCCTTGTGAGTCCAGCTCCAGCTGGGTCACATTCTTTTTCCTCAAGGGCAGGAATAATGGCTTCAATATTATCTCCTAAATCATTCTTTTCCTTTGATCGGAGATTGGAGATAACACATTGACGATTAATACCTGGTCCTAGTCGAGCTCCTAGATGGCAGCCACAGCAGGCTCTTTAAACTCACAGAACTAGTTTTCCACTAGATACCATCTGGTTCTTCACCAGGATCTTAAGTAAGAACAACATTCCCATCAATCTCATTGCCAAAGTGAGCAAACTCAAAGTGCATCAACATTTTAGCCTGAGGCCTTCTTAAGTGTGTGAGACAATAGAATATAAGCTTTATTATGCGTTAATACTATCAGGATGCAGACTAAGAATATTACTATTCCTTGCAATAGCAATTTAGCTCATGTATTTATTTTTGATGGTAAATAACCAAATAAATCTGGTGTTTGTAAGGGTGTTACAGTGTGTAACCAAATAGCTTGCTGTATCCCGTTTTACTTTTCTGTATTATTTGTCTGAATGCAAGAGGTATTTGCTACAGCACAGACTACACTTTCTTGGGCTAATAAAAAATTTAAGGCTATTTTGTTATCTCATGTCACCTTGGCTAATGAGGTCAGAGGTCGCTGTTGTGTTTCCATCCCATTTGCAAATTCGTCTGCTATTTGTCCTATAGTGATTGCCGAATTTCGTAAAGATTTCTCCAATTCAGCTATACCATAAGTAAGAATTAAAGCTACCAACCATAACCTGAGTGTTGTACCAATGGGTTTTCTTCTGACTCTTATTTTATCGTGTGTAACAATTTAACGTTACCTTTCCAATATTTACTAACATCATTACTATGAATATCTAAAGGTAATCCTAAAATTCCCAAGGTGTATTGACTATGCATTTGCCAGGAATCTAAACAAGAGATTGCCTACGTAAATTCACTGTCAGTTGGAAAGGGATCAAAGCTAGCATAGTTGGATCCACCACACAAAAACATACATCCATAAGGAGTACCCAAAGTTGGTCTACAGGAAACAGAAAATACAGAAAAATTTGCATGTGACAACCAATATTCTATTAGAGAATACATGATTAGCAAGATAACACAGGATGGAACTCTCCTGTTGGAGGTCTTCAGTTAATCTATTTAAAACATAAATCTAATGCTATTCTATTTTGTAAAATCATAGCTTGAACTTCAGACACTTCTCTGCTTATGATATTTACAACTTTGCTAAATTTACCAGCAGGAACTACTAATTTGAGAGTTACAATATCTAAACCCATTAGTTAGATAATTTAGGGGAAAAGAGGAAAATGGCTTCTTATATCCAGAAAGGAGGACCTTAAAACGTCAGCAATATTTCCACATAAAACTCATGGTAATCCTTTCATTTACTCAGTCTTACATAGTTAATTTCTGTTCCTTGTGATTCTGGATCAGCCGCAGTCTGTGAACCTCTCAGCTTCTACATACAAGTTCTGGAAATCTTGATTCAGTATAGTCACAGTCCTTTTCATAAATCTAATATAGTTCATCTTTTTGTGTGGAGATATTTTGGTTGAATGTTTTCAACAAATCAGTGAAGTAAAAGCTTATCTGCAGATAACAAAACTTAATATGGCCATGATTAATTTATAAAAATAATACTCTTAAAAGCAAAAGACCTGATATAAATTAACCTCAAAAATAATGAAACCAAATAAAGTCAGTCTAAAAAAAAACTTTAGACAAAAATATTTCTTAATATAATGATGAACCTTATTTTCAAAGAGCTTCAGATATAGTGCATAATAATCTTGAGACATAATACCGTACAGTCAGGATATACCAAGAATATACCAAGATTATCAATTCTCTAATTAACCTGAATAGTAATAAAAAAAAAAAAAAAACTTCATAAGTAAATGATTTGAATTCCCCAATCAAGCCATTGGCTTTGATGATGCTGGATTAAAAATAATAATAATAATAAAGTTGTGACCAAGTTAGCAATAAAGAAATGAAAATAAAATTGTGACATAATATTATGCAGTTGCTGTCTAATATTAGGCAAGAACATAAAAGAAAAGACTAACATAGAAATTTTAACCCAGAGAGGATTGGATTGGGCATTTCTCTTGACTTTGACAACAAGTTCCATGTAATTTATAACATTAAATAAATCTTTTTAGCACTTTTCCTTTATAAAATTCTTTTTTGTCACTTTCCATGAAGGTTCAAGGTTGTCAGGAGTTTATTATAGGTCACTGAGAAACAATACGTAAATTATTTAACCAAAGACCTTAAAGGTCAAAACCTTAGCTTTTTTTTTTTTTTTTCCTGAAGCCACGTGGCTTGGTTTTCGACTCAGGAATCTTATATTAACGAGAGACTGAACTTTTGTCTTCAAGGCAAATTTCACCAAGAATAAATTAACCCTTCAACCCAGAATCAAAGAAAATTTTGTTATTTTAAGAGCAAGAAGCCCAATTCTTTGTTTTATATGCTATTTAGAATTAAAGCTGTTTTTAAAATTTCATAAATTAAACCATTAAACTTTAGTCAGGCAGATAAAATTTTTGACCATTATCAAATAAATTTCTTTTTAATAAACCTCTTAAATGTTATCTTTGTTGCATCTCTTATAGTGCGTCCCCTTCAAATGGCAAAATAGAACACACTCATTAGCAGATTTAAATATATATATATTTATATACTTTCTCTTGTGGCATAAAAAGCAGAAGTATGTAAACTTAAATTATGACGAATATCTATTTACTCAATTTAATACCAGTAAGTTACCTAAAAGGTCCTGAAAATTATTTTAAGCCTGTATATCATACGACATAAATGTTGAAATAAAGTTTGTTTAAATATTCTAAGTTTTAATTCAACTTTTACCATTTTTCATATTTCCCTAATCTAATTTTAGCCCTTAAAGATTTTATCAACTGGCTTTTGGAAATCACAAAGTCTCTGCTCAACTGATTAATTCATTGATATGGATATAACATTCAGTTTCTGGCTGGGAGTGGAGATATTTTTCCAGGCCATTTCAGGTGTGTCTCACTGTGATTCTTATTTTTTGGCTTCTGAGATATCCCCTACAATAGAGAGAACTTGTTTAAAGTTCTTTTAAGATTGGGATCTACCTAATTTTTGATAACTATAGTAAAGCAGCAATTTTTTCTTATTTTCTTTTGTCTTAGAAATGTCTCCACTTAGTTGGAAGGGGTCTTTCAAAAGCTTCCCTGGAGCTATATGACTTCAGAGACTTGGGTCTGGGGAGGCCTGATCCTGCCCTGCCCTCAATCTCTTGACTCATGGAAGACAAGACTGGGTCATCTCAATTCATTTACATATGTTTAAATTGACCTAGGCATTTTGAAGGATTATCTACCCAGTAAATACCAAAGCTCCTTAGCAATTTTGTAAATGAATCCATCAATTCTTGGCTAGCCTTCCCACCCCTACCCCCAACCCCCACCCAGGCTTGTCCTATGCCTCCCTTTTCCTATTCTGGTAGTGCTGGTTTTGCTTTAAGACAAAATTATCCTTTTTCCTTAAATAAAACACATTTCATAATATCTAGCTTAAGTGACTTAGAAAAATTTTGCTTTTAAGAATCTTAGTGTACTTCTCAAATGGACCAATTTATATCAAAGTTTCTCCAAGTGGCTACTAAAAGTCTAAATCATAAGACATACACAAGACACAAGTTTTTCTGGGATGAAGAAATAACTGAGGTTCTAAGGCAGTCTTACTAAAAAACCAGCAACTGTCAGCCACAGACTCCAATCTGATGCAAGACAGAAACTAACATACAACACTCTAGACCAGAAGCAAACTCTCAGGACAAAAGGAGACAGAAGGACCACATAAACTCACCAGACAATACCACACAAAACAAGGATATGGGAATCCTAGTTTCTTAAAGTGTATATAGCCATTTTGGTAAGATCAACTCAATTCAATAGAAACAACAGGTTCTAGATAAAACTTATTAACTTGCCATAGCTTCAGATGGAAGAATATTAGATATTTTGCCAAAACCTGAGCATCAAGAAAAAGTTGCCCAAAAAGGAAAGAAAGGACAATACAAATAGAGCTCGTTTTCCCAAAGCGGTCATTGAAATTTCAAATTACTTCTAGTATATTCAGTTTTTAAATATGAACACCATACCAATGTCTCAGTAGCAGGGGGAAATCCAGGCTTATTTATCAAAGATGTTAAGCTCTAAGGTTCAAGTTTTTGGTTTTCTTCTTCTTGAACTTAATTCATTGTGCTGGCTAGAGACCTAGTCTCTTATTTTAGACCTTAAATATACTAATTCCTTCAATTGTGAAGTATTTTAAAGTAGCTACTGATGACTTTAATTTTAACACTGTGATTCTTTATTGAGAAATTGTGACATAAAACAGGTACAGAGCTACCCCTCCTCCCTGCAAATTTCATAAAATAGGTCAGGAGCTATTATTCCCCTCTGCAAATTTGGCAAAACAGAGCACTATTTCCCAGGTTTTCTCTGAGTCACAAAAAGAACTCTAATGAGGAACATTGCAGGATTTGGACAGTGTTTTGCTTGGACCGATATGTACCTGTGTTGCATGAGAACTTGCTTGCGGGTGGCAGGCAGCCTAGTGTTCTAGTCTGTCTCTCAACTACCTTATCCTGTCATGATGTGACTAGCACCGGCAACCGCCCTAATGGCTTTTACTGGTCGATCTGTGCCCGAATTATGTGGCTTATAGTGACCTAGAGCTTTTTGAAAATAAAATTACCCCTTTAATGTTTCAAGAACCTGAATCCAGACACTAAACTGCAGTTCACCAAAAAAGTTAGTAAATGTCCCTCTTAACCAAATGATCAAGCAAAATTCTAAGAAAGATTCTCCTTAATCAAACTACTGCTTTTCAAAACAAATCTGCCAAACAAAACTTAAGAAAACATGAGAAAGAGAACAAAAAGAACTAGCAAAGGCTCATTTTCTGAGAGCACTTACCACATCGGTGTCGAAGGGACATGGAGTGTGAACGTGTGGGTCCAGAAGATAGGATCTCTCTTTGCTGGCTTCTGCTCCACAGTTCAGGTCTCCTCAAAGTCAACTGCAGGTGGGTGGCTTTAACAAACTCTCTCACACTTTAGGAGGCTAGAAGTCCAAATTCACAGTGCGGGCTCCAAGGGAAGGCTTTCTTTCTCTGTCAGCTCTGGGGAAAGGTCCTTATCATCAATCTTACCCTGTCCTAGGAGTTTCTCAACACAGGGACTCCCAGTCCAAAGGATGCACTATTCTTCTGGGAAAATTATGATCTTGAAACAATTGAAATTTCTCTACTGCCAGGCAAAGTGGAGGTGAATAAGTGATTTTTGTATATGTGAACTAACTCCAATCCCCAAGTCAGGCAGCATGCATTGTCATGATCATAACCTTGTGCCCTCTGATGGTATTGTGTTCATATGTGTCTGTGCTCCAGGTGTCAGACAGGGGCTGGGAATGAATGAGCCTCTCCTCTCCAGTGCACTCTCAGGAGACTTATATTCCCCGTGTCACGATCACACACCTTCTAGAGCTACAGAAGACCCAGAATCCCCACCATCCTAGCACCTTAATCTCCACTAAGATTTTTTACCAAAGCCTAGGAGGAGGCCACTATTCCAAGAATAAAGTTTAGCTACAGGGAGAAAACTAATTTTATTGAGCAAGCACTTTTGAACTTATTTAGCCTTCCAATAACTATAATACCTAATTTGCAGAAATGGGCTCTCACTTCAGCCTCCTTCTTCCCCCAGAAAAGGAAACGAAGGTCTAGGGCAGTGCTGTCCAATAGAAATGGGCTTATATACAACTATATATATACATATGTGTATATATGTATATATATAAAAGCATATATATACATATGTATATAACCATATATACATATATATATATGAAGGAACTGAATTCTGAGGTACATAGATGTCTCCTAGACCATCCTTTCCTGGACCTTATTGGTCCTCCAGATGGTCCCATTGGGTATTGCTGATGATGAAATTAATCTGTTTGTTGGGTTGGTCTCCTGCCCATAGATTATGTGGATTTCTGCTTCCCCACACTAGAATTTGTTCAGCCTAACTGCATTTTAATTTAACTGCTTCAGAGTTCATTACCATCATTTTTTTTTTCACATTTTCAAATGATCATATTACCAGGAGACAGGCACTTAAAAGGAGCTCTAGTGGTGCAATGGTTAAGCATTTGGCTGCTAACTGAAAGGTCAGTTAACGATTCAAACCCACTAGCAGCTCTGTGGGAGAAAAGACCTGGCAGTTTGCTTCTGTAAAGGTTTGAGCCTAGGAAGCCCTATGGGACAGTTCTACTCTGCCATATACGGTCACTATGAGTTGCAATCGGCTCAATGGCACACTACAACAGACACTTGAAAGCAAATGGTTTTGAAGTAAAAAATACTCTGATCCAACGCACTGACAAAATGGGAAATAGAATTCTTTTGCTAGCAAGCAGAATTCTTTCACTATGATTATTATGTGATTATTCCGACAGCTGGTATTTATCCAAGGCTTAATTTGAATCTCAAGTTTAATACTGGCTTTTGGGGACCTGGCAGGTTTAGGAGAACCAGGAGTTATTGTCAGGGCACCTAACTGGAAAATATCTGTATGTTCAGACTGGAGAGGTGTCTGCAAGGTGAGACTAGAGTGGGTGGGGCTGGAGGAGGACAGCTTTATGTTGAGACCCAACTCTGCAACCACTTGAAGGTGGTGAGGACAAATCATGTAGTTCAATTCAACCAGCAACTGCTATGATTGGTCCCTTGTTCAATCTTTTTTTTGAAAAACTGTCTCTAATACCATTTTGATTAGCATTCTCTCCCCTCAAACACACATGCCTTCCTTTCTCCTGGAGCTGCGTGTAGTACAGCTGTGGTTAGTGGTTTTCGAGATGTGCCTCTCTGCATCAAAACAAACAAACAATAACCTCATAGCCAATGTGAGGTCCATTAATCTGCAGGAGGCCCTCAAAAAGTAACTCCACTAGTGTCTCAGAGTATGCATTTGCTACCAGTCGGCTATATAAGCCTATTGAGGACAGGGGCCTTTGTGTCCCAGGCTCTTAGTATGTTACCTAATACCTAAGAAGTCCCTACATAAGTGTTGGCCAAACTGAATTACACTGACTTGAAGCAGATGGCCATGAATCAGACACAGAAGAGGATCAGTGAATCACATGGAGGTATGGGTATCCTCTTGCGGCTCAGTGATGAGTACTGAGGACTTGGCTTTAAGAAACTCAATAATCTATAGATTGGTTTCTACAAAAGCCAGGACTCAGTGCAAGAGTCTAGGTGTCATTTTTAGGGGTTTGCCTTCCTGTGATGGAGGAGATCCCCAATAATTTATTGCAGGTAATCTTGATCCTGTCTTTGGTTCTTACCTCATCTCATCCCCAGGCAGGTATATGACAGTTTTCTATTAAAGCATATATTCTTGTCAGATTCTTCACTTCTCCTAACAGGGTTTCCTCCTACCTCAGTCATCATAGAGTTTCACACTTAGCCATCAAGGAAGGTACAAGGAAAGAGCTAGGAAACCCTACAGGTATTTGTCAGGCAGGTAGTACAATTTCACTACTGCTGAGCAAGTTAAGAAATTGCCCAGGCTGTGTATCCGTCACAGCTGAAAAAAAAAAAAGACCATCAGAAAGTTCCGTATCTGGACTGTCCCATTTGATGCTCTTATAGCACTGTCTTTTCTGATTTGGGATTTGGTTATATACCTTTAGCTTGCACCGAAAGATAATCTAAAGAAACAGACCAATGGAATCTCTGACTTTGTTCCCTATACGGTTGTAGATGAGAACACACAATGCCTTCCATAACGGTGGCCAGTAGAAAATTCTCTGAGATCTGCATTCTAGGGCATGTTGTACCTCTCTGCATCAAAACAAACAAACAAACAATAACCTCATAGCCAATGTGAGGTCCATTAACAACCTGCAGGAGACCCTCAAAAAGTAACTCCACTAGGGTTGTTAACCAATGTCATAAAACAACATGTGTACTACTGTTTCATGAGAAACTATTTGTTCTGTAAGCCTTCACCTGAAGTACAATAAAAAAAAAAAGTAACTCCACTAGTGTCTCAGAGTATGCGTTTTTACATATTAGCTTCACTCTGCCTTCATTTTTTCTTCTTATTTCTTTACTTATTAACTTTATGTTTTTATCTTGCTTTGTCCTATATATCTTTATAATGTGCCTTAAATTCTTTCTGGAACTGATCTGAGTATAAATAAATAAATGCCTAAATAATAGATTATAACCTCATCGACAAGGTTGCCACAAATACTACCTGCCTTCTGGGTTTAATCCCTACAGCAAGAGGGGAAGGGGAACCACGTTTACACGCAGAAAATTGTGTTCTGTGCTTTTCCTATGTTATCTTACTTATTACTAATAGAAACCCTATGAAGTTATTGTCTCTACATTACAGATGAGAGAATTGTGGTTAAGAGAGGTTAAATTGAGGTACTGTGTTCTGGTCAAGAAAGAGAGCACTTTGATATCAAATGGGCAAGGAAGCAAAATATGGTTTTGCCACTTATCAGCTTGGTGACTTTATGTGAGTACTTTTACATCTATGAGCCTCGGTTTCCTCACAGGTAAAATACGGATAAAAGTATCTACTTCAGAGAGTTATCATAAGTATTAATTTCCATGAATATAATAGTGCCTGAAACATGAACAAGAAGCAATGAATGCCAAGTCCCCTCCCTCTTACCTGAGATCTATCACTCATACATGATGTAGTCAGGATCTGAACCATTCAGTATGACACAAAAACCTGCCCTCTCACGCCTACACCATCCTACCTTTCCAAAATGGCACTGGCAGCTTAGCAGACATAAAAATGTACATGGCCATGCCACATTTGGGAATCTGTACACTTTTGGCACAGCTGATGGTCCTGAGTAGCATGTGATAGAAATGTTTTCCTGGGTCCATATATGAAGAGGTGGAATGCCCTGCTTAGGATTTTCAATTTTAGTCCATGGATTATGCATCAAAGGTGTCCTCAGATGGAAAAAGCAAGTAAAAATCACTTTGCTTCTTCCAGGTCACTGTGTCTCAACACCAAAGAGAAATGACCACACTGAAGCCACTAGGTTCAGAGTAGAATCAGGTGTTTCAAAGTCCCTAACATAGTTGGCAAGTTTGCAGCTGAAAATGCAGCCTTCTCAGTGGAGAGGTACCCAACAGGGGCAGCTGAAATCCCTTCCCTGGGCAGCCTAGAGGCCCTCTTCCTTGAGGAAGAAGTCATGCTGGAGAACTACACACAAAGGCCAGGAAGTTAAGAGTTTTCTCTGCAAAATTAAGAATATGATTTCAAAGGTAAATTTCCTCCCATGATTGTATTTTATGTCAGAGCCATTAAGATAATATCATTATTGTTTCCATGTCACTGGCATCTCTGCCTTATTTGCAAGTTCTGCTGATGCCTTTGCTCTTGTGCTAAGAAACAGCTATGTCTGTAAGCAGCAGGTTAAAATAGATAGGCACAAACTCATTTGCCAAACTCAGGCCTGGAACAGTCTGGTTCCTCCTCCCCATTCATGGGCCTGACAGATTGAGAAAACAAAGAGTTCTTTAACAAAGTTTATTAAGTGAATAATCTGCTAGCAGAGGAGCATTTAGACCAAATCGGCATGAAGCTCATTTTTGGGAAGTGAAAGGGTTTTAAAGACAGTGAGGGAAACTCTAACAAGGAAGTTCTGAGTGATACTTTACGTGGGAAGTCTTTAATTTTTGAGGGGAGGGATTAAAAAACAGGGAAAAATAATTCAATTGGTTACTATGGTTATTGGTTTCTTTATGATTGGTTCACTTCAGATGACTGGGTCAGAAGGATTTTTATTTGTCAAACTGATATAAACCAGGCTCTTATGTCCCCATTAATGCATTCCCAAGTCTGTAGGTATGTTATCTCTTGAAAGATGTCTGATTTCACTCAGGACACCTGCTATAAATTTGGTGCAGCTCTGAAGAATAGCCTGGGGAAAGTGCCCAACGTTACTGTGAGCTTAGCCAAGACTTGCATTTGAACATTTAACATTTCTCCCCCTTGTGATCATTCCCCCAACTACAACTGGGAGGCTGACTGTCTTAGTCATCTAGTGCTGCTGTAACAGAAATACCACAAATGGATGGCTTTAACAAAGAGAAATATATTCTCTCACAGTCAGTAGGCTACAAGTCCAAACTCAGGGCGTCAGCTCCAGGGGAACACTTTCTCTCTCTGTTCACTCTGGAGTAAGGTCCTTGTCATCAGTCTTCCTTGGTCTAGGAGCTTCTCTGCACAGGAACCCTGAGTCCAAAGGACAAGCTCTGCAACTGGTGCTGCTTTCTTGGTGGTATGAGTTCCCTATGTCTCCCTGCTCACTTCTCTCTTTCATATCTCAAAAGAGATTAGCTCAAGACACTATCTAATCTTGCAAGTCTCATCACTATAACTGTGGCTAATCTATCTCATTAACACTATAGTGATAGGATTTACAACACATAGGGAAATCACATCAGATGACTGAGTCCAGTACAGCTAGAAGGTGCCCGGCTACCATCACTGACTGCTCTGACCGGGATCACAATAGAGGGTCCTAGACAGAGCTGGAGAAGGATGTAAAACAAAATTATAACTCATAAAAGACTAGATTTATTGGCCTGACAGACTGAAGAAACCCCAAGAGTATGGCCCCCAGACACCCTTTTAGCTCCGTGGTGAAGTCACTCCCAAAGTTCACCATTCAGCCGGAGATTGGACAGCCTCATAAAACAAAATGGGACTGATGAGGCTCAGCAGTCCATGGACAAGGACTAGAAGGCAGAAGGGGACAGGAAAGCTGGTGATAGGGAACCCAAGGTTGAGAAGGGACAGTGTTGACATGTCATGGAGTTGTTAACCATTGTCATAGGGCAATATGTGTGCTGTTTAATGCAAACTTTCATCTAAGGTACAAAAAAAAAAAAAAAGAATTATCTATGTGAGATCAAATTGACAAGAGCAACTTAGAAGGTTTGATGGGAAGCCTAGGGGGCAGTAAGTTGAAGACAATGGTGATGGAATAATTTGGAAAAGGATAGTGAGAATAGCAGCACAACTGGAAGGATGTAATCGATGTCACTAAATTGTACATGTAGAAACTTGAAATGGTGTGACTTTGGCTATGTATATTTTCACCAAAAAAAATGTCCTCCAGGGTCAAGAAGGGAGAGCGTTGACATGTCATGGGGTTGTTAACCAATGTCATAAAACGATATGTGTACTGACTGTTTAATGAGAAACTATTTGTTCTGTAAACCTTCATCTAAGTACAATAAAAAAAAATTTTAAAAAAAAGGAAAAGAAATGGGTGACATTACAACAGACCCAACTGAAATAAAAAGGATCATAACAGAATATTATGAAAAACTATATGCCAACAAATTTGAACACCTAGAGGAAATGGATAAATTTCTAGAAACACACTACCTCCCCAAACTACAACAAAGTGATGTTGAAAATCTGAACAGACCCATAACAAGAGAAGAGATTAAAAAGGTAATAAAAAAAACTCCCAACAAAAAAAAAAAGCTCTGGCCCAGATGGCTTCACTGGAAAATTCTACAAAACATTCACAGAAGAGCTTGTACCAGTACTACTTAAACTATTTCAGAACATACAAAAGGAAGCAAAACTTCCGAATTCATTCTATGAAGCCAGCATAACCCTGATACCAAAACCAGGCAAAAATGGCACAAGAAAATAAAATTACAGACCAATATCTCTCATGAATATAGATGCAAAAATTCTCAATGAAATTCTAACCAATAGAATTCAGCATCATATCAAAAAAAAAAATACACCACGACCAAGTAGGATTCATTCCAGGTAGGCAAGGATGGTTCAACATTAGAAAATCAATCAATGTAATCCACCACATAAATAAAAGGAAAGAAAAGAATCACATGATCATCTCAATTGATGCAGAA
>NW_004444200.1:420606-431257 GCF_000243295.1 Trichechus manatus latirostris
GGTTGTTAACCAATGTCATAAAACAGCATGTGTGTTACTGTTACATGAGAAACTATCTGTTCTGTAAGCCTTCACCTGAAGTACAATAAAATATTGAAAAAAAAAAAAAAAAGATGCTCAGTGTCATTAGCCATCAGGGAAATGCAAATCAAAACCCAATGACATATCATTTCATTCCGACTAGGGTGGCTAAGATAAAAAAAAAAAAATAACAAATGCTGTCAAGGATGTGGGGAAACCAGAACCCTTATCCATTGCTGGTGAGAATGCAAAATAGTACAGCCAATGTGGAAAATAGTGTCATAGTTCCTCAAAAAACTAAATATACAACTACCATACGACCATCAGTTCCACTCCTAGGTATATACTGAAAAGAACTGAAAGCAGAGACTCAAAAAGAGACTTGTACAGCTATGTTCATGGCAGCACTATTCACAATAGCCAAAAGGTGGAAAAAACCTAAATGCCCATCAACAGACGAATGTGGTACATACATAAAGTGGAACGCTACTCAGCCAGTAGGAGAAATGAAGTCTTGACACATGCTACAGAAGGGATGGAGCTTGAAGACATTATGCTGAGTAAAATAAGCCAGTCACAAAAGGGTAGATATTGTATAACCTCACTTATATAAAAAGACAAGAAAAGGCAAATGTATAGACAACAAATATTATTAGTGGTTACAGGGGGCGGGAGGAAGGGGAAAAAGGGAGCTTAATGGTGATGGAAAAATCACATTGATTAAGGGTATTGCCCAGTTGATTATTATAATTGATGTCAATAAGTTGTATACCTATAAAAGTTAAATTGGCAAAGGTTGTGTGATAGATATATTTACAATAAAAAAAAAAAAAAAAAAAAAGAGGAGCTGCTGAGTCTGCTTATGTACAACAAAACACCTCATGGGATTTGGTTAATTTGTTTGGAGGTTTAGGGTCATGGTTTCATAGGACATCCCAGTTAATTGGCCTAATAACATGTTTAGTGCCTCTGTTCTACCTTCTACTTCACTGCATAGTGCCTAGGTCTTAAAAGCTTGCAAGCGGCCATCCAAGGCACAGAAATGGATCTCTATTTACCTGGAACAACCGAAGGACAGTCAGGAATAGGAGGAGGATATGGAATGGGTGGCTAATTGCCTCCATGAACAACTGCCTTCTTTGCCATGAGACCAGAAGAACTGGAGGGTGCCTGGCTACCATTACTGAACATTTTGATCAAAGATGCCATAGAAAAATCCTGATCAAGAGGGGGAAAATGTAGGACACAATTTCAAATTCTCATAGACTCCAGACTTCCTGGAGCCATTAAGGTTGGATGAACCCCTGAAATTATTGCCCTGAGATAATCTTTAAATCTTAAACCAAAAATAACCCTTGAAGCCTTCTTAAAACCAAACAATAATTTAGCTTAACTAGTAAAAAAAAATGTCTGCCTTGAGCATATGCTCTTTTAAGAACTATCTATATGGGATCAAACTGACAACAGCAACTCAAAAGATTAGGTAGGAACCTTGGGGAGCAGTGAGTTTATGTTAATGTTGGAGGAACAACTCAGAAAACGAAGCTGAGAATGGTTTCACAACTTGAAGAATGTGATCAATGTCACTAAATTGTAAGTGTAGAAACTGTTGAACTGGTGTATGTTTTGCTGTGTATATTCTCAACAACAACAAAATAAATAAAATTTAGAGAAAAAGTACACAAAATACCACCCCATTGAATCAAATATTTGTAAGAAACAAGGCTGTGGGTGGTTGTGTATTTGATACATTTAAATATTTTTGTCAAACAGAAATATAATGAAGTTGGTTGGCTGGTTCTACTTTCAAAGTGAGGAAAGTAAAGGATGAGCTCAGTGCTCCAGAATCCCAGCTAAAGTGCCGCATAAAATACCTGAAAGTTGCTATTTGTGCCCTGAAAGAAAGCCTTATTTCTTGTAGTAACAGAGTTGATATTGCTGAAAACCAAACCCAGAGTCTTATTCTAAGAGTGGCTGAATTACAACTGAATTCTCAGCCTCGAGTGGTGTCTGAAGTTAAAGTGAGGGATTGATTGGGAAAAAACAGGATCCTGAAACTTGGGATGGGAACATATGGGCAGATATCTTGAAGTTGGGGACATTGAGCCCCCCAAATTCTTTTGAATCACCCCTGCCAACAGAACCAGCCCTCTCACGCCCATCTGAAGAGATTACTCCAGATAAGCCATCTTCCCCAGTAAAACCATTCCTTCTACCCTATCTAATGAGATGTGTCTGAAGAGTCCTTGCCTGGGGCATTGTCTGGGGCATTGCCTGAGGCAGATGCCTTGCAAGACATTGCTGAATGTCCCCAAGACTCATCCCCATCACCTATTTTTGCTTCTAGACATATAACTAGACTTAATTCTCAGAGAGTCCCAAGAGGTGAAATGCAAATTGCAACCCATGAAGAGGAAAGATACACTTCAAAAGAACTGCTTGATTTTTCTAATATATACAAACAGAAACCTGGGGAATATGTGTGGGAATGGCTATTAAGGGTGTAGGATAATAGTGCAATAAAAATAAAGTTGGATCAGTCTGAGTTTATTGATACGGGTCCACTAAGCAGAGATTCTTCAATGTTTCAGCTTGAGAGGTTAGAAATGGATCTAATAGTCTATTTGGTTGGTTGACTGAAACATCGACCAAGAGGTGGCCTACACTAAATGAAACTGAAATGCCACAACTGCCTTCGTATACTGTAGACGATGACAAAGTCTTAGAGAAATTGGAATGTTAGAGTGAATTTACCATGTTGGACTCACAAGGAGTGCCCAGAGGACATCAGAGTGTGTCCCCACAACTGTGAGGAATAAATTTGTGAAGGGAGCTCCAGCATCCTTGAAGACTGCTGTGATTGCTCTTCTATGTAGGTCGGTTATTACAACGGGAACTGCCCTAACTGAATTAAGACACCTAACTGCGATGGGGGTGATTGGATCATTTAATTGCCAAAGACAAGGTGGACATGGTTAACATAATGGACAGCAGAGTCAAAACAGTAATCCGAATAGTCTGACTCGTATGGACTTATGGCGTTGGTTACTTAGTCATGGTGTCCCAAGGAGTGACATAGATATGAAACCTACTATAAAGTTACTTGACCTGTACAAGCAAAAGAATTCTAGGTCAAGTGAATGGCAGTCTAACTTGCATCACCAAAATAGAGAGTCAAGGCCCCTCAATCAATTCTCAGACTTGAGCCAGTTTACAGATGCACAACCCCTTGAATGATAGGGAGGCCAGGTCCCCTTGAGGAAGGACCCCACTAAACTGTCAAAAACTTATACTGTTAATCTTTCTCCCAGCCTTTCCCAAAGGGATCTATGACCTTTTACGAGACTGCTTGTTCACTGGGGAAAAGGAAATAATCAGACTTTTCAGGGATTACTGGACACTGGCTCTGATCTGACACTAATTACAGCAGACCCAAAATGTCACTTTGGCCCACCAGAGTAGGGGCATGTGGAGTCAGGCAATTAATGGGAGTCTTAGATCTGTCTCTTGGTGGGTTCCCAAAACCATCCTGTAGTGATTTCCCCAGTTCCAGAATGCATAATTGGAATAGACATATTCAGCAACTGGAAGAACCCCCCATGTTAGATCCTTGACATGTAGAGTAAGGACTATTATGGTAGAAAGGCCAAGTGAAAGCAATTAGAACGTCCCTTGCCTAGGAAAATGGTAAATCAAAAGCAATACCACATTCCTGGAGGGATTGCAGAAATTACTGCCACCATCCAGGACTTGAAGGATGCAGGGGTAGTGATTCCCACCACATCTCCATTTAATTTACTTATTTGGTGTGGAGAAAACAAATGGATCTTGGAGAATGACAGTGGATTATCATAAATGTAACCAGGTTGTGACTCCAATTTCAGCTGCTGTTTCAGACGTGATTTCATTGCTTGGGCAAATTAATATATCTCCTGGTACCTGGAATGCAGCTATTGATCTGGCCAATGCCTTTTTCTCCATACCTGTTTCTAAAGAACATCAGAAGCAGTTTGTCTTCAGCTGGCAAGGCCAGCAATACACCTTCACTGTCCTAATTTGGTGGTATATCAACTCTCCGGCCCTGTGCCATAATTTAGTCCACAAGGACCCTGATTGCCTTTCCCTTCCACAACATGTCATACTGGTCCATTACATTGGTGATATTATGCTGATTAGACCTAGTAATGAAGAAGTATCAATGACTCTAGACTTATTGGTAAAACATTTGCGCACTAGAGGGTGGGAAATTAAAATTCAGGTGCCTTCCACCTCAGTGAAATTTCTAGGGGCCCGGTGGTATGGGGCATGCTGAGATATTCCTTCTAAAGTGAAGGATAAGTTGTTGCATATGGACCTTCCTACAACTAAAAAGGAGGCACAACCCCCGGCAGGCCTCTTTGGATTATGGAGGCAACGTATCTCTCATTTTGGTGTGCCACTCTGGTCTATTTATAAAAAACGGACAAAAGCCACTGGTTTTTAATGGGGCCCAGAACAAGAGAAGGCTATGCAACAGGTCCAGGCTCCTGTGCAAGCTGCCCTGCCACTTGGGCCATATGATCCAGCTGATCCAATGGTTCTTGAAATGTCAGTGGCAGACAGAGACGCTGTTTGGAGTCTTTGGTGAATCACAGTGCGGACCATTAGGATTTGGGAGCAAAGCCCTGCCATCCTCTGCAGATAACTACTCTCCTTTTGAGAAACAGCTTTTGGCTTGTTACTGGGCCTTAGTTCAGTCTGAATGCTTAACTATGGGCCATGAAGTTACCATGCAACCTGAGCTGCCCATCATGAACTGGATGTTGCCTGATCTACAGAGTTACACAGCTGGATGTGCACAGCAGCATTCCATCATTAACTGGAAGTGATATATACGAGATCAGGCTCAAGCAGGACCTGAAAGCACAAGTAAGTTATGTGATGAAGTGGCCCAAATCCCCATGGTCTCCACTCCTGTCACATTACCTTCCTTCTCCCAGTCTGCACCTATGACATCATGGGGAGTTCCTTATGATCAGTCAACTAAGAGAAAACTTGTGTTTACAGATGCAGGCACCATTTGAAAGTGGGCAGTGGCAGCACTGCAGTCTTGGGACCTCATTAAACTACACTGGTGAAGGGAAATCCTCCCAATGGGCAGAACTTCGAGCAGGGCACCTGATTGTTCGTTTTGCCTGGAAGGAGAAATGGCCAGATACGGGATTGTATACTGATTCATGGGCTGTGGCTAATGGTTGGGCTGGATGGTCAGGGACTTGGAATGAACATCACTGGAAAATTGATGACAAGGAGATTATCATAGTAAAGATCAGAGAAAAATCCCCTTGAGCATCTGATGGGGGGGCAGGGGGGAAGGTAACCATTTTAAAAATTGCCCAGAGCTCTCTGTTCTTCATTTTTTCCCTCTCTAATGAAGGCAAGGCAGCAAATCAAGAGCCTTCAAGGGAAACTACTGTACCAAAACCTTACCTGACCTGGGGGAAGGGTAATTAGACAACTCCAGCCACCTCTAGCCTTACTGTCTCACATGAAGGGAGAGAGAAAAAAACAAACAGCTTAAAGAAATTCCTCAGAAGGTCACAGCCCAAGGACTCTGTCCCACAAAAAAAAAAAAAAAAAAACACCCAGAGGGCAGAATAGAGAATGCTTCCTTTCCCCCATATCTTACCACTGCATTGAAAAGGCTCCAGGATAATATGAGTGGATTACATTGAAGAGAACTGCAAGACACAGATTCTATTTAAAAAGGAGTTTCTAGAGAAACCCAAATATAACAAGGAGACAAAAACAAAGATACCAGGGGAAACTTTTAGCTTCTGACAACACAGCTATAGCAAACAGTAAATACAACCTAACTTCTAGCCAGATAAACATAAAACCTCTATTGTTTACCCCAGTTCCTATTACCTGATACATCATGTCAGGCTTTCAGTAAAAAATTACAAGTCATGCTAAAAGGCAAAAAACAAACAAACAAACAAAACAAACCCACAATCTGAAGAGAGAAGCAAACATCAAAACCAGACACAGATATGGTAAATATTTTGAATCAGACCAGGAATTTTAAAAAACTGCACACTTGGGGTCATCATTAGTCATAACTGACTTGATAGCAACTGACAACAACAACATGATTAATAAATATGCTAAGGGCTCTAATGGAAAAAGTGGGCAACATCTAAGATGGGTAATGTAACCAGAGATGGAAATTCTAAGAAAAAATAAAAGTGCTAACCCAAAAGAATTGAAAACAGGTACTCAAAATGTACATGTACACATATTTATAGCACTGTTCAACTTTCTTTTTGCTCCTATTTCTCTCTCCTCTCTCTCTTCTTTTCCATACCCAACCTAGCGTCACACATCACAAGCTCCCCCTGCGCCTACATCCTGCCTATCTGTACTGTGTGCTGAACACTGTACTCCTGAGCAGCAAAGGAACGACGTACTGGAACCTGCCCTGTGCTGACCACTGGCTCATCTTGTCAGCCCAAGTACCTGCCAAAAAATCCATCCCAGCCCCTCCCTTCAGCTGGACATGCCCTGCTACACCATCGCTAAGCAACTGGCCCTACCATTGGACAAGGAGGTGAAAACTATTGCACCCACAGACAAGCAAAGAATGCACAGGCCACTTGCTCAGACATAACCAAATAAAACAAAAAAGCAGGTTGAAATAAACTAATTTATAATGAATAAATGAAGAAAATAACTACTGAATGTCCTGAAGACAGCAGACAATATTAAAACATATTAAAAAAAAAAAAAACAGGACATGATGGTTCCAGTAGGTATCCAAAATAAAACACCAGATGACGCTCCAGTAGAAGAAAAGGCACTAGAACTACCTGATAGGAAATTCAAATCTCTAATATTCACAACTATCCAAGACTTGAAGCAAAAAGCAGACAAAAATGTGGAAAAAATAGAGAAATTCATGGAAAATAGACAAAAAATGGAAGAATTCAGGAAAATAATACAGGAACAAAAAGCCAAAATAAATTCACAACTAGAAATCATACAAAAACAACAATTAGAAATCCAAAAGATAAACAACAAGATTTCAGAAATGGACAGTGTCACAGAAGGACTGAGGAATAAGTTTGAAACAATGGAAGACAGGATTAGCGAAATTGAAGACAAACAGTTGGCTACAACTTTGAGGAAAAATAAGAAAAAAGAACAAAGAAAAATGAAGAAACCCAGAGAATTATGTGGGATACAATCAAAAGCAAAAATTTAACAGTGATTGGAGTTCCAGAACAGGGGAGGGAAAACAGAAAACACAGAGATCATTGAAGAACTGCTGACAGAAAACTTACCCAATATCATGAAAGATGAAAAGCTGACCATCCAAGAAGCTCAATGAACCCCATACAGGATAGACCCCCAAAAGAAAATCACCAAGGCATATCATAATCACACTTGCTAAAATCAAAGACAAACAAAGAATACTGGGGGAAGCTCGAGAAAAATGAAAAGTCACATACACAGGAGAAACAATAAGACTAAGCTCTGATTATTCAGCAGAAACCATGCGGGCCAGAAGGCAATGGTATGACATATATAAAACCTTGAAAGAAAAAATTGCCAACCAGGAATAATACATTCTGCAAAACTCTCGGTCAAATATGATGGAGAAATTAGGACATTTCCAGATAAACAGAAATTAAAGAAATATGTAAAAACCAAACAAAACTTACAAGAATTATTAAAAGGAGCCCTTCTGATTGAGAAAAACAACATCAGACGACAACCTGAATCTAGGACACAAGATCGCACCAGCCAGATACCAACCTAGGAAATGCCTCTCGAGGACTATTCAAAACCAAAAGATTTACAACAGGGAATCAGAGAGGTTAATCTGCAAATGACAACAATGTCAGAACAATAAAAGAGGAAATAAACAGTGTAGGTATAGAACTTTCTAATGGAGAGGAACACAAGGCAATACCAAGTAATAATAGACTGGTTTAAATTTTGGAAGATAAGGGTAAATTTCAAGGTAACCACAAAGAAAGTTAATAAACCTACTCATCAATATAAAGAAGAAAAACATAAAGTCTCAGTAAAAACAAAATCTATCAAAAACAAAAGAAATGAAAAAAAATCCACAAAAGGAATTCAGCACAGGAGAGGAACAATGAAAACATCAGCACCACAAAAAAAAGCACTACAGAATGACAGCAATAAACTCACACCTATCAATAATTACATTGAATGTAAACGGCCTCAATGTACCCATAAAGAGATGGAGAGTGACAGAATGGATTAAAAAAACAGGATCCATCAATATGCTGTCTATAAGAGACACATCTCAGAAACAAAGACAAATTTATTAAAAATTAAAGGATGGAAAAAATATATCAAGCAAACAGCTACCAAAAAAGAGCAGACGTGGCAATATTAATCTTAGATAAACTAGATTTTAAAACAAAATTCACCATAAAAGACAGAAAAGGGCACTACATCATGATTAAAGGGAAGATCCAGCATGAAGACATAACCATAATAAACATCTACACACCCAATGACAGGGCTCCAAAACACATAAAACAAACTTAAACAGCACTGAAAAGAGAACATGACAGGTCCACTATAATCGTAGGAGACTTCAACACACCACTCTCGGTAAAGGACAGAACGTCTAGAAAGAAACTCAACAAATATACAGAAGATCTAAAGGACACAATCAACCAACTTGATCTCACAGACATATATAGAACAGTTCACCCAATAGCTGCAAGGTACACATTCTTTTCCAACGCACATGGAATGTTCTCCAGAATAGACCACATCTTAGGCCACGAAGCAACCCTCAACAAAATCCAAAACATTGAGATAATACAAACTATCTTCTCTGATCACAATGCCATCATGGTAGAAATTAACAACAGGAAGAGGAAGGAAAAAAAATTAATTACATGGAAACTAAATAACACCCTGCTGAAGAACCACTGGGTAATAGAAGAAATCAAAGATGGAATAAAAAAATTCCTAGAATCAAATGAGAACGAAAACACATCACACCAAAACCTTTGGGACACAGCAAAGGCAGTGATCAGAGGTCAATTTATAGCAATAGATGGACACACCAAAAAAGAATAAAGGGACAGAATCAAAACATTAGCTACACAACTAGAACAAATAGAAAGAGAACAGCAAAAGAAGCCTATAGCCTCCAGAAGAAAGCGAATAATAAAGATCAGAGCAGAAATAAATGAAATAGAGAATAGAAAAACAATAGAAAGAATCAACAAAACCAAAAGTTGTTTCTGGATCAACAAAATTGCCAAACCACTAGCCAAACTGACAAAAGAAAAACAGAAGAGGACACATATAACCCAAATAAATAAAATGGAGGACATTACAACAGATCCAACTGAAATAAAAAGGATCATAACAGAGTATTACGAAAAACTATGCTTCAACAAATTTGAAAATCTAGAGGAAATGGACAAAATTACTAGAAACATACTACCTACCCAAACTATCACAAATTGTTGTTGAAAATCTGAACAGACCCATAACAAGAGATTGAAAAGGTAATAAAAAAAAAAAACTCCCAACAAAAAAAAAAGCCCTGGCCCAGATGGCCTCACTTAAGAATTCTACCAAACATTATTTCTACTCAAATTATTTCAGAACATAGAAAAGGAAGGGATACTTTCAAATTCATGCTATGAAGGCAACATAACCCAGATACCAAAAACCAGGCAAAGATACCACAAGAAAAGAAAATTACAGACCAACATCTCTCATGAATATAGATGCAAAAATTCTCAACAAAATTCTAGCCAATACAATTCAGCATCATAACAAAAAAATAATACAACACGACCAGGTAGGATTCATACCAGGTATGCAAGAATGGTTCAACATTAGAAAATTAATCAATGTAATCCACCACATAAATAAAAGGAAAGAAAAGAATCACATGATCATTTCAATCAATGCAGAAGAGGCATTTGACAAAGTCCAACACCCATTCCTGATAAAGACACTCAATAAAATAGGTATTGAAGGGAAATTCCTCAACATAATAAAGGGCAGCTATGAAAAGCCAACAGCCAACATCATTCTAAATGGAGAGAAGCTGAAAACATTCCCCTTGAGGACAAGAACGAGACAAGGATGTCATTTATCACCACTCTAATCTAATGTTGTGCAATAAGGCAAGAAAAATAAAGAGCAACCAAATTGGTAATAAAGAAGTAAAACTGTACCTATTTGCAGATGATAAGATACTATATATGGAAAACCCAAAAGACTCTATGAGAAAACTACTAGAACTAATAGAAAGATCCAGCAGAGTAGCAGGATACAAGATAAACACACAAAAATCTGTTGGATTCCTATACACCAACAAAGAGAACGACGAAAATGAAATCAGGAAAGCAGTACCATTTATAATACCCCCTAAAAAAATAAAATACTTAGAAATAAATCTAACCAGGGATGTAAAAGAACTATACAAAGAAAACTACAAAACACTACTGCAAGAAACCAAAAGAGATCTACATAAATGGAAAAACATATCATGCTCATGGATAGGCAGACACAACATTGTGAAAATAACAATTCTACCCAAAGCAATCTACAAATACAATGCAATCCCGATCCAAATACC
>NW_004444200.1:447177-477901 GCF_000243295.1 Trichechus manatus latirostris
AACCAATGTCATAAAACAGCATGTGTGCTACTGTTACATGAGAAACTATTTGTTCTGTAAGCCTTCACCTGAAGTACAATAAAATATTAAATAAAAAATATAGAAACAACATACATATCCATCAACAGATGAATGGATAAACAACGGTACATACACACAATGGAATACTACGCAAGGATAAAGAACGATGAATCTGCAAAGCATCTCACAATACAGATGAATCTGGAGGGCATTATGCGGAATGAAATAAGCCAATCATAAAAAGACAAACACTGTATGAGACTACTACTATAAAATCTCATGAAAAGGTTTACACAGAAAAAGAAGCAGGGGAGGGGTGGGGGTGGAAAAACACTAGATAGAGAATAGATAAGTAGTAACTATGGTGAAGCTAAGACAGTACACAATACTGGGGAAGCCAGCACAAGTTGTTCTGGGTAAGATCATGGAAGCTCCATAGACAAATCCAAACTCCGTTAGGAACTGAATTACTTGGCTAAGGGCTGTGAGGACCATGGTCTCAGAGAACATCTAGCTCAATTAGCGTAACGTCGTTTACAAAGAAAACGTTCTACATTCTACTTTGGTGAGTAGCGTCTGGGGTCTTAAAAGCCTGTGAGCGGCCATCTAAGATACTGCATTGGTCTCATTCCTTTCGGAGCAAGGGAAAATGAAGAAAACTAAAGACACAAGGGAAAGATCAGTCCAAAGGACTAATAGACCACAACTACTATGGCCTCCAACAGGTTGAGTCCAGTACAACTAGGTGGTGCCTGGCTACCACCACTGACTGCTCTGACAGGAATCACAACAGAAGGTCCTGGACAGAGCTGGAGAAAAATGTAGAACAAAATTCTAACTCAATAAAAAAGACCAAACTTACTCGCCTGACAAGAGACTGGAGAAACCCCGAGAGTATGGCCCCTGGACACTCTTTTAGCCCAGTAATGAAGTCACTCCGGAGGTTCACCTTTTAGCCAAAGATTAGACAGACCTATAGGACAAAATGAGACTAACAAGGCACACCAGCCCAGGGGCAAGGACTAGAAGGCAGGAGAGGACAGGAAAGCTGGTAATAGGGAACCCAAGGTCGAGAAGGGAGAATACTGACATGCCATGGGGTTGTTAACCAATGCCATAAAACAATATATGTACTGTTTAATGAGAAGGTAGTTTGTTCTGTAAACCTTCATCTAAAGTTCAATTTAAATATATACACACACACACACACACACCCCTAGGCACATCATATTCAAACTGCAGAAAACCAAAGACTAAGAGAAAACCTTAAAAGAAGCCAGGGGCTCTGTTTGGGTGGGGGGAGAGAGTGGAATCATGCAGTCAAGAAGAGAGTGGAGTAAAATACTTAAAACTTTGAAAGAAAAAACATCAACCACCAGAATTCTGTATACAGTGAAATTATCCTTCAATACTGAAGGACAAATAAAGACTTTCTCAGACAAATAAAAACTGAGGGAATTTGTCTCCAGTAACCTGCCTTGCAAGAAATGACAAGTTCTTCAGAGATAAGGAAGAAATGAAGGTAAAATAAGATCTTTATTTTACTTATTCATACCTGATCTAACAGATAACAGTTCAAATAATAATAAGGTGTTGGGTGTTTATAGCTCGTGGATAGTGCAATAAATAACAGCAATGGTATAAGAGATAGAAGGAGAAATTGAGAATACTCTGTTACGAGGTACTTGTATTAGCTGTCAAGCGGTGTAGTATTATTTGAAAGGGGTCTTTGATCGGTTGCAAATGAATATTGCAAACTCTAGGGTAATGAGGTCTCACAGCAACCCTATAGGACAGAGTAGAACTGCCCCATAGGGTTTCCAAGGAGCAGCTGGTGGATGCGAACTGCTGACCTTTTGGTTAGCAGCTGTAGCTCTTAACCACTGCATCACGAGGGCTTCAAGAAAGGCAAGAAAAAGAAATCATATAAAATACTCAGTCAAGCTGGGCCAGCTACCTGATAGACTCCCAAAAGGAAGAATAAAATAAGCTTCCAGGGCCATTCTTAAAACATTTAAACACACAAATTTGGTAATATTGTAATTTCCTTTTATTATTGCTGGTTAGTTCTTCAAAATAATCAATTCTGCTTCCATTTTATTTTAAAGTGACTAATGAATACATTGAATAAAATTAAAGTTAAATGTCATTAAAGGTATCTATTAATATTTGATTGTTTTATACATAAAAGCATTAAAAAAGTTTAAAATACAATTTCATTTGATTCAGCCTTGACTGTAATTAAGGACTCCATAAAGAGGAGACGTGGTGTCTATGGGTTGAATTCCCAATATCTGCTTAGTGGCAGAGTCCCAGTCTTTACCCAATTCAAGCCGTTGGCAGATAGATGGATATTGTCCTTCAGTTCTTCTTACCCATTCACTTGCTTTCTTTATTCCTTCAATAGCCCAGGGAATATTCCTACATTAAAAAAAAAAAGCTTACATTGATTTCAGAATATAATTACCTATATGAAATGTAATGGGGTACTAAATCCAACAGATTATATCAGGCAAAATGATTCCGTCAAAAATAAAGACACCAAAATACTGCTTTAACACTTAATAAAAGTAATTCTCTTTGACATTTTATGAAATTTTTTCTGTCAGCCTGGCTGGTACTGTGCTTTTAATTTATTCAATACATTCTCAAATATACTGCATTCTCCACTGTTCAACTTCCACTATACTTCACAGGCTTTGTTGCTGACTCCAGGACAATTCAAGCTTCCTCTAGCTTCTAGATATTTGTTTACTGCCATCTTCTTTCCACTCTTCTTAATCTAAATTCTAACCATTCTTCAAGCACAAACTCAAGTACCATTTTTCATACGAGGCTTTCATTTCTCTCTCTTTTCTGCCATAAGGAATTTACTTGATTAGTTACTTGTGGATTATATCTATTTCTATCATATAAACCAGTAACAACTTACAAGTAAAATATGTATAACATAAAAACACAACTTTGAGTTTGTGTCCATAATACACTGATAAATATTCAAGATTGGCTACTTCTGAGATTTTATATTAATATTAATTTTCTACATGTAATATATGCCAAAGCTTTAAAGAAAACTCTATGGCAGGAAAACTTAAAATTTAGAAAATTCTGTCTTCCTGACATTTTTTTCCCTTGTGAATTGGGCAAGGGCCATCAGTACAGTGTGATGGTGAAGAGCTGGGTTCAAATCCTGACCCTACAAATATGAGCTGTGTGATATTGTGCAACTTTCATTCAACACTGAATGTCTCAGTTTCCTCAATTTTGATAATAAATAGTATGAGATATTATGGGTTTGTTGTGAGGATAAAGAAAACTCATGAATTTAACATGTTTACTAGCACCTGGCGTAGAGTAGGCATTCAATAAATATTAGCTGACTGTAATGTTAACACGAATATACTAAATAACAAGCATGCCCAGAGTGGTTAAAAGACCTATGTTTCCCAATAATTATTAGTCTACTTATAGTTACTAACTACTGAAAGCAACAAAATTGATTTTAAATATTCTCACTAATCCCACTGGTCTTCCTTTAATCAAGTTAGCCTCTAAACTTTTTAAATTAATCATTCCATTAATATCAAAATTTTGTTCATACAACCCCAAGTAAATTAAATACATGTGCTACTGCATTAATGCTACCTACATCGTGAAAAATTTTTAAAAGTTTATAATGTGCAATAAAGAGGAAATAAAAATGCAACATTTTTGTTGAATTTATTAAAGGGTCAACAAACTATTTTGCTCTTACAATAAAAGTACCATTAAGGGCAATGTGATGGCATATACTTCATTATTTTTTTTAAATCTTGGTTTAATACTTTGTGATATTGTAATTCAAAGTTAAGTTTTATTAATACTTGTTTTAATGGCTATCATAGTTGAAAAAGATGTAAATGGAAGAAATTCCTCTTTGGTTGTGACTATTATATTAATTATGGTGTTGGCAAAGAATATTGAATATATTGTGGACTGCCAGAAGAATGAACAAATTTGTCTTGGAAGAAGTACGGCCAGAATGCTGCTAGAAGCATGGATGTCAAGACTTTGTCTCACATACTTTGGACATGTTATCAGGATAGACCAGTCCCTGGAGAAGGATATCATGCTTAGTTAAGTAGAAGGAGAGAAGACGAAGACCCTCAAAGAGATGGACTGACACAGTGACTGCAACTATGGGCTGAATCATAACAATGATTATGCAGATGGTGCAGGACCCAGCAGTGTTTCGTTCTGTTGTACGTGGGGTCACTATGAGTCAGAACTGATAGGACGGCACCTAACAACAACAACATTATATCAAATACTAATTTTTCACCCATCCACTAGTTGCTCGATGTATTTTTCTTTTTTTAATTGTGCTTTAGGTTAAAGTTTACCGAGTAAATTAGTTTCTCATTAAACATTTAATACACATATTGTTTTGTGACATTGGTTGCCAACCCCACGATGTGTCAATACTCTCCCCTTCTTGACCTTGGGTTCCCATTTCCATTCATCCAGCTTTCCTGTCCCCTCCTGCCTTCTCATCCTTGCCCCTGGGCAGGTGAGCTCATTCATTTTTTTTTTTTTTTAATTGTGCTTTAGGTGAAAGTTTACAGAGCCAATTAATTTCTCATTAAACAATCAATACACATATTGTTTTGTGACATTGGTTGCCAACAATTCAAAGTATTTTTCTTGATATTCATTTTAATAGATTTACATCTTTCGGAAGCAGTTGTTTTGGCAAACTAATATAAAGGTGTTGCTTTTTCAAAAATGGTGGTATAATTTATATACAGTGAACTCGTCAATTAAGAATTTTCTGAGGACAGCCTGGTACTGGTATAACAATAGACACACAGAGCAATGAAAAAGAATTGTTGTTAGGTGTCGTTGAGTCGACTCTGACTCATAGCAACGCTATGCATGACAGAGCGAAACACTGTCCAGTTCTGTGCCATTCTCACAATTGTTATTATGCTTGAAGCCACTGTGTCAATCCACCTCGTTGAAGGTCTTCCTGTTTTTCACTGACCTTCTACTTTACCAAGCATGATGTCCTTCTGCAGGGACTGATCCCTCCTGATAACATGTTCAAAATATGTGAGACGTAGTCTCGCCATTCTTGCTTCCAAGAAGCATTCTGGTCACACTCCTTCCAAGACAGATTTGTTCGTTCTTTTAGCAGTCCGTGGTATATTCAATATTCTTCACCAACACCACAATTCAAAGGTGTCAATTCTTCTTTGGTCTTCCTTATTCAACATTCAGCTTTTACATGTATATAAGGCAATTGAAAACACCATGGCTTGGGTCAGGCGCACCTTAGCCTTCAAGGTGACATCTTTGCTTTTCAACACTTTAAAGAGATCTTTTGCAGGAGATTTGCCCAATGCAATGCGTCTTTTGATTTTCTGACTGCTGCTTCCGTGTCGATTGAGGGTCCGAGTAAAATGAAATCTTTGACAACTTCAATCTTTTCTCCATTTATCATGATGTTGCTTTTTGGTCCAATTGTGAAGATTTTTGTTTCCTTTATGTTGAGGTGTAATCCATACTGAAGGCTGTGATCTTTGATCTTCATCAGTAAGTGCTTCAAGTCCTCTTCACTTTCAGCAAGCAAGGTTGTGTCATCTGCATAATGCAGGTTGTTAACGAGTCTTCCTCCAATCCTGATGCCCCGTTCTTCTTCATATAGTCCAGCTTCTCAGACTATTTGCTCAGCATACAGATTGAATAGGTATGGTGAAGGATTACAACCCTGATGCATACCTTTCCTGACTTTAAACCACACCAGTATTCCCTCGTTCCATTTGAATGACTGCCTCTTGGTCTATGTAAACCTGCCTATAGTCAACTGATTTTTGAAAAGGGTGCTAATCCATTCAATGGGGAAAAAAGGGTCTCTTCAATAAATAGTGCTGGGAAAATTGGATTTCCACATGCAGAAAAATGAAACAGAATCCACCTCACAAACCATACACAAAAACAAATTCAAAATGGATTAAGGATCTAAATGTGCAAACTAAAACCATAAACTTCTTAGAAGAAAAAGCAGGGGCAATGCTGTCAGGCTTAGCTTTAAATAAGGGATTATCAAATATAATAACAAAAGCACAAACAGCAAAATACAAAATAAATAAATGAGACTTCATAAAAATGAAAAACTTTTGTTCATCAAGACTTGACCAAAAAAGTGACAAGACAAGCTATCAACTGGGAGAACACCTTAAGAAACCATATATCTGACAAGAATCTAATAACTGAAATATATATAAAACTTTGACAACTTGATAACAAAAAGACAATAACCCAATCATAAAATGAGCAAAGGACTTGAATAGACATTTCATCAAAGAGGACATTCAAATGGCCACCAAACACATGAAAAGATGCTCAGTGTCATTACCCATCAGAGAGATGCAAATCAAAACCACAGTGAGATACCATTTCACTCCTGCAAGGAAAGCTAAGATTAAAAAAAAAAACAAAAAAACCCAGAAAATAACAAATGTTGTCGAGGATGTGGGGAAATTGGAACCCTTATCCATTGCTAGTGAGAATGCTAAATGGTACACCTGATGTGGAAAACAGTGTGGTGATTCCTCGAAAAACTAAATATTGAACCAGTATGTTGTTATTGTTAGGTGCCATCAAGTCAGTTCCAACTCATAGCCACCCTATGTACAACAGAACGAAACACTGCCCGGTCCTGTGCCATCCTCATAATCGTTGTTATGCTTGAGCCCATTGTTGCAGCCACTGTGTCAATCCATCTCTTTGAGGGTCTTCCTCTTTTTCACTGGAACCATAGCGGGCAGTGAATTTATGTTAATGGGAGAGGAACAACTCAGAAAAGGAGGGTGAGAACGGTTGCACAACTTGAAGAATGTAATCAGTGTCACTAAATGGTACTTGTAGAAACTGTTGAATTGTTGTATGTTTTGCTGTGTATATTCTCAACAACAGTAGCAAAATAAAGTTATAGCCAAAAAAAAAAAGAATTTTCTGAGTACTCATTTTGTTTTAGATGCTGTTAGGAATGAAGATTTTAATTAGTCTCTGTGAGAGGGTAATATAGGTCTTATTTGTTTTAATTTTATCCTGTAAATATGTATCTTTAAGGGATAAGGACTTTTTAAAAAATGTAACTTTTAATAAGTATCAACAATTATTAGTAAAATGTCCAAGTAATATTTAATTTTTCTTGTCTCATTTATTTAATACAGTGAATTTTGTTCAAATCAGGATCCAAAGTTGACACATCACCAATGGCTGATATTTCTTTTAATCTGTAGGTTCCAGCCTCCCCCCTTTTTTCTCTTGCTATTTATTTTCCTCACATTCCCAGACATGCTGATTGCATTCTCTTGGTGTAATTTAACATGTTCCTCCATTCTCTGATCCTTCTCAGTCAAGTTTAGGATTCAAGGGGTTTTATTTAACTTCTTTGATTTTATGTGTCTTTTTTCTCTTATGTGAAAAATCTTAGTTCCTAATATTAATATCTATTGATATATCTATTGATGTACATATGTATGTATCTATCTACCTATCATCTATGTATCTATTATGTTTCAAAATAACAAAATCAAAAGTACTAGTAACAGTACGATTACTCAAAGTAAGATCTCTTTGTAATTATTTTTATCCTTAGGATTACCCCACTAGGGAGGTATTGTCAAATTACTATGTTCTAAAGTCCCTGAAATAATTCCTCTTTGTGTGGTTAAGCCACCAACTGGATCCACAGTTAGATTTATGTGTTTCATTTTGCTTTCTATTTTTCGACATTACTTGTTCATAGGGTCGGTATGAGTCGGAATCAATAGCAAGGGGTTTCGGTTTTTTCTGGTTGTTCATTTGATTTTAAATTTTATTTATTAGTATGTAAAATATTTACAGAGTTACAAAGGCAAACCTGCAAAACAAGGTACATTAGAAAAATTCTAGCTTTTATCCTTGTCCCCTCTACCCTATCCTACCCCTCTCTGTGTAGGTAATAATATTTTGTTTTTCCTTTAACTTACCCTTTAAAGAAACAGAGCAAACTACATATGTATGTGAATATATGTGTATATATATAAATATATATGTGTAGGGGCGACATTGTGGCCCTCCTCTGGCCATGTCCCTTACCATGGGGATGAGAAGTCTGTAGGAAGAAAATGATGTGCCCAACCAGAGCCCATGCCCTCCTTTTTAGGCCCTTGAACCCCACTCTTCCCTGACCAAAGGGCCCTGAGTCCACAGGGTCTTCCCTGGGTATGCCCTCCTGAGTCGGGATTGTGCGGCCATATCACTAAGTCCACAGAGTGGCCAAGGAGTGGCAAGTTGCACTGAACGTGGATGAAGCTTTGATGAGTGAGGTAGAGTATTGATTTGTGCACTCAAGGTCTCTCGTGCTGCTAGAGGTCATCCAAGGGCTAGAATCTGGGGTTAGGCTCTCTCTACATGGCCACGTTTTGGCATGAAACTCCAAAGACTCCTAGAATTATAAGTTTGAATCTGGTCTTCAGGTTTTTATGAAGATGTATTTGTCAAGGTAGGAGATTAGAACATATTTTATTTAACAGTTTCCTAGTTTGATTTATAACTTTTAAATACTTAGACATGTAATATGTGAGTTTCCATTTATATTCTTGTTTCAGGCCCTGTTAGAAGCAGGCTTGGTCCCAACAATCATATTCTGGATTTTGTAAAAACACACAAGATCAGCATGATATAGTAAAAAGAGTACTATAGCTGGAGCCCGAAGATTTGGGTTCAAGTGTAAGTGATACTTAAACTCTGAGTCCCAGCTTCCTGTGCAACTGAAGAGGGAAAAGTACTGTGCCCTGCCCACCACAGGTTGCGGTCAAGATACTGTCTGTGGAAGAATCCTCTTTGTGTTTGTCAAGTAGTATATAAATGTAATTTAACAACAAAAAGACAAATAACCAAACCAAAAACTGAGCAAAGGACATGAACAGACACTTCACCAAAGAGGATATTCACATGAAAGATGCTCAATGTCATTAGCCATCAGAGAAATGCAAATCAAAACCACAATGAGACACCATTTCACTAACACTACAATTGCTAAGATAAAAAAATAACAAAACAAACAAAAAAACAGAAGAGAACAAGTGTTGGAGAGGATGTGGAAAAATTGGAGGCCTCATCCATTGCTCATGGGAATGAAAAATGGTACAGGCATCGTGGAAGACAATGGCTGTTTTGCAAATAACTGCCATATGACCCATCAATTCCACTCCAAAGTATACACCCTAAACCAAAAAAAAAAAAAAAAAACCACCCAAACCCATTGCCGTCGAGTCGATTCCAACTCATAGCGACCCTATAGAACTGCCTCATAGGGTTTCCAAGGTGGATTCAAACTTCTGACCTTTTGGTTAGCAGTCGAACTCTTAACCACTATGCCATCAGGGTTTCCAGGTATATACCCTAGGGATCTAATAAAAGTGACATGAACGGACACATGCACAACGATGTTCATAGCAGCACTATTCACAACAGCAAAAAGATGGAAACAAACTAAATGCCTGTCAACAGATGAATGGATAACTGAAATATGTTACAATGAAATACTACTCAAAGATAAAGAGAAATGAGTTCCCACAACATCTTGGAACATGGATGAACCTGAGAGAAATTATGTTGAGTGAAATAAGTCAATTGTAAAATAACAAATATTGCATATTCTCACTTTATGAAATGACATAAACAGGTAATTATACAGAAACTAATGTTCATAGTGGATACCAGGAAAGGGGGGAGAGAGGGATGGGCAGGATTCACTCTCTAGATAGTGTTGTTCTTGTTGTTAGGTGCCCTCCAGTCGGTTCCAACTCATAGCTACCCCATGTATAACAGAACTAAACACTGCCTGGTCATGCACCATCCTCACAATTGTTGTTATGCCTCACAATTGTCGCTATGTTTAAGCCCATGGTTGCAGCCACTGTGTCAATTCACCTCACTGAGGGTTTTCCTTTTTCACAAACCCTCTACTTTATCAAGCATGATGTCCTTCTCCAAGGACTGGTCCCTCTTGATAACATGTTCAAAGTACATGAGATGAAGTTGTGCCATCCTCGCTTCTAAGCAGCATTCTGGCTGTACTTCTTCCAAGACAGATTTGTTCCTTCTTCTGGAAGTCCATGGTATATTCAATATTCTTCACTGACACCATAATCCAAATGCATCAATTCTTCTTTGGTCTTCTTTATTCATTGTTCAGCTCTCCCATGCATATGAAGCAATTTAAAATACCATGGCTTGGGTCAGGTGCACCTTAGCCCTCATAGTGGTATCTTTGCTTTTTAACACTTTAAAGAGGTCTTTTGCAGCAGATTTGCCTGATGCAATACATCGTTTGATTTCTTGATGGCTGCTTTCATGGGTGTTGATTGTGAATCCAAGTGAAATGAAATCCTTGACAACTTCGATCCTTTCTCTGTTTATCATGATGGTGCTTATTGGTCCAGTTGTGAGAATTTTTGTTTTCTTTATGTTGAGGTGTAATCCATACTGAAGGCTAAAGTATTTGATCTTCATCAGTAAGTCCTTCAAGTCCTCTTTGCTTTCAGCAAGGAAGGTTGTGTCATCTGTATATCGCAGATTGTTAGTCTTCCTCCAATCTTCATGCTGCGCTCTTAGTCATATAGTCCAGCTTCTCAGATTATTTGCTCAGCATACAGACTGAATAAGTACGGTGATAGGATACAATCATGGCACAAACCATTCCTGATTTTATACCACAAAGTATCCCCTTGTTCTGTTCAAACAACTGCCTATTGTTCTACGTACAGGTTTCGCATGAGAATAATTGTTCTGTAATTCCCATTCTTCGCGATGTTATCCATATTTTGTTATGATCCACGCAGTCGAATGCCTTTGCATAGACAATGAAACACAGGTAAATCATCTTTCCAGTGTTCTCTGCTTTCAGCCAAGATCCATCTGACATCAGCAATGATATCGCTGGTTCCACATCCTCTTCTGAATCCAGCTTGAATTTCTGGCAGTTCCCTGTCAATGTAAAGCTGCAACCATTTTTGAATAATTTTCACCAAAATTTTACTGACATGTGATATTAATGATGTTGTTCGATGATTTCCCCATACTGTTGAATCACCTTCCTTTGGAATGGGCACAAATATGGATCTCTTCTGGTCAGTTGACCAGGTAGCTGTCTTCAAAACTTCTTGGCACAGACAAGTGACTGTTGGCAGTGTTATGTCCATTTGTTGAAACATCTCAATTCCTATTCTGTCAATTTCTGTAGCCTTGTTTTTCACCAATGCCTTCAGTGCAGCTTGAACTTCTTCCTTCAATACCATCAGTTCTTGATCATATGCTACCTCCTGAAATGGTTGAAAGTCGATCAGTTTTTTTGGTACAGTGACTCTGTGTATATTCCTTCCACCTTCTTTTGATGCTTCCTGCATTGTTTAATATTTTCCCCATAGAATCTTTCAATATTGCAACTCGAGGCTTGAATTTTTTCTTCAGTTTCTTCAGCTTGAGAAATGTCAAGCGTGTTCTTCCATTTTGGTATTCTAGCTTCAAGTCTTTGCACATGTCATTACGATACTTTACTTTGTCTTCTCAAGCAGCCCTTAGAAATCTTCTGTTCAGGTCTTTTACTTCATCATTTCTTCTGTTCATTTTAGCTACTCTACATTCAAGAGCAAGTTTTAGAGTCTCTTCTGACATCCATTTTGGTCTTTTCTTTCTTTCCTGTCTTTTTAATGGCCTTTTTCTTTCTTCATGTATGATATCCTTGATGTCTTCCCACAAGTCATCTGGTCTTTGGTCATTAGTGTTCAATGAATCAAATCTATTCTTGAGATGGTCTCTAATTTCAGGTGGGATATGCTTAAGGTCGCACTTTGGCTCTCGTGGACTTCTTTCCATCTTATTCAGCTTCAACTTGAACTTGCATACGAGCAATTGAAGATCTGTTCCACAGGCAGCCCTTGGCCTTGTTCTGTCTGATGATCTGTTGTACTGTTGTGGCTTGTGTGTTGCTATGATGCTGGAAGCTATCCCATCGGTATTTCAAATAACAGCAGGGTCATCCATTGTGGACAGGTTTCAGTGGAGCTTCCAGACTAAGACAGACTAGGAAGAAGGACTTGGTGATCTACTTCTAAAAAAACTGGCCAATGAAAACTTTATTAATAGCAGCAGAACAACGTCTGATATAACGCCAGAAGATGAGCCCCTCCACTTGGAAGGCACTCAAAATATGACTGGGGGAAAGCTGCCTTCTCAAAGTAGAGTTGACCTTAATGATGTGGATGGAGTAAAGCTTTCTGGACCTTCATTTGATGTGGCACAACTCAAAAAGAGAAGAAACAGCTGCAACCATCCATTAATAATTGGAATGTACGAATTATGAATCTAGGAAAATAGGAAGTTGTCAAACATGAAATGGAATGCTTGAAGATCAGTATCTTAGGCATTAGTAAGGTGAAACTGGCCATTTTGAATCAGACAATCATATGGTCTACTATGCCAGGAATGATAAACTAAAGAGGAACTGCGTCAAAAAGAACATTTCAAAATCTATCCTCTTGGCCAAGGCAAAGTCATACAAGCTTCCTAGACATAACTAAACACCTTGAGGGATCAAGTTGCTGGGGCTTAGGGCTGGGGACCATGCTCTCTGCAGATACCTAGGTCAACTGGCATAACATAGTACATAAAGAAAATGTTCTACATCCTACTTTGGTGAGTAACATCTGAGGTCTTAAAAGCCTGTGAGTGGCCATCTAAGATATAACTAGTGGTCTCTTCCTATCCACAGCAAAGGAGGGTGAAGAAAACCAAGACTCAAGGGAGCAATTAGTCCAAAGGACAAATGGACCACATGCACCACAGCCTCCACCAACCTGAGCCCAGAAGAAATAGATGGTGCCCGGCTACCACTAGTGACTGCTCTGACCGGGATCACAGTAGAGTCCAGGATAGAACAGGAGAAAAATGTAGAACAGAAAATCAAATTCATAAAAGAAGACAAAACTTATTGACCTGTTAGAGACTAGACGAACCCTGAGACTATGGCCCTAAGACACCCCTCTGATTTGGAACAGCAGCCATTCCTGGAAACCTCTTTCCAGCCAAACAATAGACAGGCCTATAAACAATAACATATGAAAAGAACTTACTCCATAGAACAGTCAATTATACAAGACCAAAAGGGCAACATTTGCCCAAAAGCAAAGATGAGAAGGCAGCAAGGGGTAGGAACACCAGATGAAAGGAAACCGGGAAGCCAGGGCAGAAATAGGAAGAGTGCTGAGTGTGGGGATTGCAACCAATGTCATGGAACACTTGTGGACAATTTGTTGAATGGGAAACTAATTTGCTCTGTAAACTTTCACCTAATATACAATAAAATATTTTTGTTTTAAATCTATCTATATGTATGTAGATAGATTAGTTTAAAAAAAGTAGTATATAAATGTAAGATAATTCCATGTAGCCTTCATACAAGGTTTATTTAATAAGAAGGGTTGAAAACAAAAGCTTAATAGCTAAAACTTATAAAGTCACCTGGAAATGGAAGTGTCATCTAATTTCATCAGTGATTTGAAGACTATTCCTTCTTCTTTGAACTTGGTGCAAAGAAATTGTAGTACCAGAAGTGTGGCAATCAGGTTCAGGAGACATTCTTGTCCTTTTATACCTAAAAGGAAAAAAAAAAAACAAAAAAACTCCTTATGTCTGTTTGAAACTGCACCTCACACTGTGTCCATTTATAAAAGTTCTATTATAATACTCAAAAACTAGTCTACTTAGAGTGAAATTTACATCCTACCCGACCCCTATATGACAAGACTATTAGTTCTCCTTTCTTTATTCTACGTCATTGCTGAAGCTTATGCTTGGTGGAGCTAGAACCATTACTCCTCTAATCCCTAATTTGAGACAAAAAGAGAAAGAGCTATCAGTTGAAATCTGAACTGTTTAACTTCATAAAGTGTTGGATGTTCAGCATGTTGAAACAATGTATGTTGTCATTTCTTCAAAGCATCATTTAAGATTTTTAGAATGCTTGACTATTCTTGTTTATCTTGCAATAAAGTAAAAAAAGAACAGTGAAAAAAATTATAATACTATTAAACCATAAAACAATAGCAGATCATAAAACTCTATAATACTCCTCAAGGCCCTTAACTAGCCTGCCGTTCAAATAAAAAATGAAGAAGACTGGAACATGTGCCTATCATATTATACTGAAGGATTTTAGGAAACAAAAGTATATCCAGAGATCCCCTCCTCTGACATCTTCAATAACCAGTATGCATGAAGTATGATGAAAGAAAGCCTGTTTCTAGGATCCTGCTACAAATAGCTCAGAAGAGTAAACTTTAAATATACAACAGATAAACAAGGAATATGGCTGATTATACCAGTGTTTCCAATTATTTTTAGTGAATAGTACCTACAGCTAAACAGCACTGTTTAGCAAATCAAGATATTTACTATATTATGAAATACAAAATCGAAAGTGAGTGTTTAGATATAGTGAACCCAGAAATTAACCATCCATTTCTATTTCTAAAATAATGCAAGTCACATTTAAAATCACTTTAAAATATAAAATAATAGTTTTGAAATAGTTATTTTTCCAATCACCCATTTCATGACGCTAATTTTATTCAAAATTTTCACATCTATCTTCATTATCATTAGAGTCATAGTGAGTCTTCTGATAGGTAAATCATCTTTATTTCCATCTAATGTGTTTGGTATATAGCACTGTTTGTATCACTACAACACTGCCACTTAACGTATTGTTTTATTTGATTATGAAATAGTTTAAGCACGCAAAAAAGTAAAAAGAGTAGTATGATGACTACTCCATCCACCAACAGTTTGTCAGTTCTTAACATTTTCCTATATCTGTCTCAAATCTCTCTTTTCTTTAAATAAAAAAAATATTATAAAGTTGAAGTCCCTCTTTGTATCTCTCCTCCAATCCATTTCCTTCTCCTCTCTCTTCAAAGAGACCATTCAGAAATACTATTCTGATTTTGGGAATTACATTTTCATGACATACATTGCTTTTGAAATAGGCTCATTAAACAATATTCAGCAAAAAAGAAAAAAAAAAGAATATTTAGTGTTTGTGATTTCCAATTCTTATTCCCAGGATTACTTCATAAACCTGTGTTAAACTTATTTTACTTCCCTTTTTAGGATTTCTGTCTGATAATTTCTTTAAGTACCCAATATCAGCACAAATTTAGGCCATTTTAGGCTGAGTGCCTTCTTCAGTTGACACTATGTTATTCAAAATAAAGTAACTGATGAAATACCTTACGTCATGGATTGAATTGTGTCCCCCAAAAATATCTCTGTCAACTTGGCTAGGTCATGATTCCCAGTATTGTATGACTGTCTACCATTTTATCATCTGATGTGATTTCCCTATGTGTTGTAAATGCTATCACTATGATGTAATAAGATGGATTAGCAGCAGTTATACTGATGAGGTCTACAAGATTAGATACTGCCTTAAGCCAATCTCTTTAGAGATATAAAAGAGAAGCGAGCAGAGAGACATGGGAACCTCATACCACCAAGAAAGGAGCACCGGGAGCAGAATGTGCCCTTCGGACCTGAGGTTCCTGTGCTGAGATGCTCCCAGACCAAGTGAAGACTGATGAGAAGGCCAACAGAGAAAGCCTTTCCCTGGAACTGACGCCTTGAATTTTGACTTCCAGCCCACTAAACCATGAGAAAATAAATTTCTCTTTGTTAAAGCCATCCACTTGTGATATTTCTGTTATAGCAGCACTTGATGACTAAGACATCTTACCACATGAAATATGTATAAAAACTCATATATGTTATGACTGCTTTTCTGATTGAGTATTTTTTTTTAAAACAACAAAACCCTTGCCTTATAATTGCTGTATTGTTGTTAGGTGCTGTGGAGTCGGTTCCAACTCATAGCAACCTTATGCACAACAGAACAAAACATTGCCCAGTCCTGTACCAACCTCAGAATCATTGCTATGTTTGAGCCCATTGTTGCAGCCACTGTGCCAATTCATCTCATTAAGGGTCTTCCTCTTTTTCGACGACCCTCTACGCTACCAAGCATGAGGCCCTTCTCCAGGGATGGTTCCCTCCTGACAACATGTCCAAAGTATGTGAGATGAAGTTGTGCCATCCTCGCTTCTAAGGAGCATTCTGGCTGTACTTCTTCCAGACAGATTTGTTCCTTCTTCTGGAAGTCCATGGTATATTCATTATTCTTCACCAACATCATAATTCAATTGCATCAATTCTTCTTCAGTCTTCTTTATTCATCATCCAGCGTTCACAGGCATATGAGGAAAATGAAAACACCATGGCTTGGGTCAGACACACCTTAGCCCTCAAAGTGACACCTCTGCTTTTTAACACTTTAAAGAGGTCTTTTGCAGCAGATCTGCCCGATGCAATACATTGTTTGATTTCTTGATGGCTGCTTCTATGGGCGTTGATTGTGAATCCAAGTAAAATGAAATCCTTGACAACTTCACTATTTTCTCCGATTATCAAGATGTTGCTTATTGGTCCAGTTGTGAGGATTTTTGTTTTATGTTGAGATGTAATGCAAACTGAAGTATTTGATCTTCATCAGTATGTCCTTCAAGTCCTCTTTGCTTTCAGCAAGCAAGGTTGTGTCATCTGCATATCACAGGTTGTTCATGAGTCTTCCTCCAATCCTGATGCCGCATTCTTCTTCATATAGTCCAGCTTCTCCAATTATTTGCTCAGCATACATATTGAATAGGTATAGTGAAAGGAAACAACCCTGATGCACACCTTTCCTGACTTTAAACCATGCAGTATCGCCTTGTTCTGTTCCAACAACAGCCTCTTGGTCTACGTATAGAGCAAGCACAATTAAGTTGTTCTGGAATTCCCATTCTTTGTAATATTATCCTAATTTGTTATGATCCGCACAGCTGAATGCCTTTGCATAGTAAATAAAACACAGGTAAACATCCTGTAATTAAGATAATTAACTGTCTTATAATTAGGAATATACAATTACTTTTTTGAGTAAAGACCAAAGGTATTTGTGCATCATATGAACATATCTGCACAAACACCATTAATGTTATGTCACTGAAATAGCCAAAACAGCTTATAAAATGAGACAGATTTTATTAAATGGCATCATTCTCTTAATTTGGAAGAAGAAAATTGAATAAATTTTTAAAAATAAAACAAAACAACAAAATTAATCCATTATCCCACAAAAGAATAACATGGAGACAAATAAAAAGTAGTTTAATTAGTGAGTTCTTTTTTAGACGAATTTTTAAATGATATTAATAATAAGCAACACAACTCTATTCAAGAATATCATCAATAATAAAGTGATGAAATAACATATCAGAGTAATTTAAAAAACAAATTCAGAAAGTAAAGGAGAGATAAAAGAGAAACAAAGAGAAAAAAAGACCAAAAAAAGTTGGATAGAGAGATATGAAAACAAGTCAAAGAAAAAAATCAGACAGCTTGAGACTACATACGGAGAAAAAGAAGCAGAAAAGCACACACCATCAGAAAAATAACATGGATAATATGGACATACACAGAGTAAAACAGGGAAAACCCATATATAAGATATATCCATAAAGAAATCTCCTCTCTTGACTTCTGACATCAAACTTCCTAGTTTCCTCTTATTTTTCTGGACCTTCCTTCTCAGTCTCTTTGCTGTTTCCTGTTCTGTCTGGACACTAAATACTGGTGTTCACCAAGGATAGCCCTAAGCCCTCTTTTCTGTTCTAGGTATACTTTCTTTCTTTAGTTGATCTTATCTAGACACATGGCTTTAAATACCACTGATACACTGACAGTTCCCCCATAGTCTTTTCCAACGCTGACTTCTCCTCTCAGTTCTAGCCTCACATATCCAACTATGTATTTCCCTCGAATGTCTAATAGACATCTCCAACTTAAAACGTCCAAGACCCAATTCTAAATATTAGTGTTTCTCAAGCTACAGGTGATGTTTTCTTTCCATGTTGAAGCCTGAAATCCTCCCTCTTCCTCTAACTATGCACACCTGATTCTTCTGCGAAACTGCATCTTAAATCTTCCCAATTACACACTTAATTTTTTAAAAGATTGTTATTATTTGCCATCAAGTCAGCTCCTACTCATAGTGACCCCACGTACAAAATGAAACTCTGCCCAGCCCTGTTCCACCCTCATGATCGTTGGTATGCTTGGGTCCACTGTTGCAGCTACTGTGCCAATATATCTCAATAAGGGCTTCCTTTGCCCTCGCTGACCCTTCACTTCACCATAAATGATGTCCCCATCTAGCAACTGGTCTCTCCTGATGACACATCCACAATAAGTGAGTAGAAGTCTGTGATCCACAAGGTTTTTGTAGCTAATTTTTGGAAGCAGATTGCTAGGACTTTCTTCCTAATCTGTCTTAGTCTGGAAGCTCCGCTAAAACATGCATCATGGATGACCCTGCTGAAATGTGAAATACCAGTGGCATAGCTTCAAGCATAATAGTAACATGCAAGCCACCAACCACAGTATGACAGACAGACAGGTGGGTGAATGTAATTAATGCTAATAAATTGTACACTTAGAAATGGTTAAAAGCGCAAATTTTATATGTATTTTATCATAAAAAAAATCCTAGCAGAAAAAAATAACCTACAAATGGAATTGCTAGGTTAAAGAGTAGGTTTATGTTTAGTTTTATAAGAGCCTACCAGACCATTTTCACCACCAACAATGTTATTTTCCCACCAACAATGTATGGAAGTTCCAGTTGCTTCATAACCTCACCAACATTTGATTTTGTCAATCTTTTTTTAATTTTAGGCATTCTGGTTGGTTTGTAGTAGTATCTCATTGCGGTTTTTATTTGCATTTTCCTGATGACTAGTGATGATGAATACTTTTTCATGTGCTTGTTGGCTATTCGTAACTCTTTTGTGAAGTATCTGTTCAAATATTTTGCCCATATTTGTCTTTTTTATTTTTGAGTTTTTGTATATCTTGGATACCAGCGCTTTGTCAGATACATGTTTTGTGAATGTTTCTCCCAATCAATGGTTTGTCTATTCATTTTCTTAATGGTGACTTTTGATTTTAATTTTGATGACCTCCAATTTATTTAACTTTTCTTTTATGGTTCGTGTCTTTTGTGCATTTTCTAAAAAAGCCTCGCCCACTCCAAATTCATGAAGATACTCTCCTTTGTTTCCTTTTAGACATTTTTAATAGTTTTATATTTAGCTCTACGATCCATCTCAAATTAGGCTTTGAGAATGGCATAAAGTAGGGCTTAAAATTCAGAAACCCAGTCGTTCTAATATCAGATTTGAAAAGGCTTTCCTTTCTCATTAACTTGATTGGTGTCTGCAGAAAAATCAATGAACTAAATGTTAAGGTCACTTTCTAGACTTTCTATTTTCCATTGGTCTATTATTATCATCCTATGTCAATACAAATTGTGTGTTTGATGTCAGGTAATTTATGCACTCCAGTTCTCCCATTCTAGTATAAGATTATCTTGGCTATCCTAGGTCCTGTTGAATTTTCATATAAATTTTAGAGTCACTTTGTCAATTTCTACAAAAACGTCTGCTGGGATTACATTGAATCTATAGAGCCATTTGAGGACAATTGACAACATTGAGTTTAGAGTCTTCCAATCCCATCATAATGGAAAATTTTTCCGTTCATTTAGGTTTTTAAAGGTTTTCTCAATAATATTTTTAGTTTTTATTGTAGAAATCTTGCACATCTTTCTTTAAATTTATTTGTAGGTATTTGATGTTTTTTAATGCTACTGTAAATGATATTTTTTAATTGCATTTTCCAATTATTCGTAGCCAGTATGTAGAATTACAACTGGTTTTTCATTTTGACCTTGTATCCTTTGACCTTGTATGATCTTTTGTTTGTCTGAAAATGTCCTTATTTCTATCCATTTTTTTAAAGGATCTTTTTAGCTGAATACAGAACACTTAGTTGACAGATTTTTTTTTTTTTTTTTATTTCAGTACTTTAAACCCAAACCAAATCCAATGCAGTCAACTCCAACTTATAGTGACCCTACAGGACAGAGTAGAATCGTCCTCATAAGGTTTCCAAGGCTGTAAATCTTTAGGAAGCAGACTGCCACATCTTTCTCCTGTGGAGTGGCAGGCAGGTTGGAACCGATGACCTTCCAGTTAGCAGCGAGTGCTTTAACCACTGTGCCACCAGGGCTTCCATTTCAGTACTTCAGAGATGTTATTTCATTATTTCTAGCTTCCGTTATCTCAGGTGTGAAGTAGGATGAAATTCTTATAGATGTTCTGAATGTAATGTATCCTTTTTCTCTGAGTGCTTTTAAGACTTATCTTAGGTTTTCAGCAGTCTGACTTTTGTTTTACCTAAAAATGATCTTTCTTGTATTTATCTATTTGGGGTTCTGCTGCATTTCTTGGGTCTGTGAGTTGAATTCCTGCCATTATTTAGTCAAATATTTTTCTGTCTATCCTCCCTCACTCTGGGACCCTCAATTACACATGTTAAACCTTTTGATGTTCTACAAGTTTTGGATGCTGTTGTTTTTTCTTTTCTTTCTATGCTTCACTTTGGATACTTTTTACTGACCTATCTTTGAGTTAAATGTTCATTTTTTATATTGTGTTCATACTGCTGTTAAACCTATCCAATGAATTTTTCATTTCAGATATTGTACTTTCAGTTCTAGAATTTTTCATTTGGTTCTTATTTATAATTTCCACCTATCTGCTAAAATTCCCCCATTTGTTCACCCATCCTATCCTTCCTTTCTGGTAAATCCTCTAATAAAACAGAATTTTTAAAGTCCTTGTCTGCTAATTCAACATCAGGGACATCTGTGGGTCAGCATGTACAGCTAATCATTTTTTCTCTTGATTATCAGTCACATTTTCCTTCTTCCTCATGTCTATTAGATTTTCATTCTATACTGAATGTTGAAGATCATATCTTGTAGAGATTCTGAATTATTATCTTACTCTAAACATTGTTGAGTTTTGGTCTGGTGCATCCCATAAAGGCTTTGTTGAGGCTTTCTTAGGATGCACCCATTTTGGCTTTGTCCTTTGTCCTAGGGTTTAGTCCTTAGTCATGAATATGGACTTTATGATCCTTTTTGCATTCCAGTGGAAAACCTGAGTTATCTATAAAGCCTCTCCAACTTGGTTTGACTTGAACTCCAAACTCTGTTCAAACTCTGTCTCTCCATTGTCTGGCAGAACTTGAAGTTTTTGAATGATCTTTAAGCTTCTCAGCTATTTGTTTTTTCTGGATTCCCTGAAGTCACATCCTGTGCATGTATAGGTCAGGGGTCAGCCAAGGATCTGAGAGGAATTTTTATAGATTTCAGAGTTCCCTGCTCTGTGTGGTTCCCTCCTCTTAAGGATTTTCATCCTTAATTTCCAGACACTCTGGTAGGCTGGCACTCTGATCCCATGTTCTCATCCTATAAGGGCTGTTTCTACTTCAGTTATAACCTCCCATTGCTTCACAAACTGAGAAGTACTCTTAGGTGAGAAACTGGATAAATGTGAAGCTCACCTAGTCTGCTTCTCTTCTTTCAGTGATTGTGTCCCCTCCAGTTTCTGCCTGTTTTTGGTTGCTCCCCAGGCCTTCAAACAGGTTTGTCTGTTTTTTTGATATTTTGTCCAGAAGTTATAATTCTTATTGGCAGAATTAGTCATATACAAGCTCTTTCAGTATTGCAAGAACAAGAAGTCTCTCCTCATCCCTATTTTCATCATTCCTTTGTAGTCTAGTGCAGGTCAAACAGGCTAAAAATCAGCTAACTCATCTACCCTGGATTAGGAAAAGCCTGACATTTTAGAGGTGGCGGCAGGGTAGTTACACTTTGCTGTTCAATTCATCTATGAATACTAGCTAATTGTTTAATATTTATTTTATAAGAAAAATCTCTTAGAACAGGGCTAGCATTTGAACTTCAAGCCACTTGCTGGATGTCTAAGATTTCCTCATCCATCCCTTCACTGTCAGAAGAAACTGAGATCCGGAGAGGTTGAACCCCTTGCTCTGGACAACAGGCAAGATGCTCTTCAAATTTGTTTTCTCTTCCTGGGCACAAAACTAAACTACATTTCTTAGTCCCTTTGCACCTAGGTGAATGATGCCATTGTAATCTTTTTTTCTTCTTTTTTTTTTTTCTCCCACCAGGGCAATTTTGTTGAAGATGGCAAAGCCACAATATGGAAGGAGCCTGGTTCTCTAAATGCTACGTGGAGTGAATTTCTTGCTGACCAATGTTTGGCAGTGATGTGAGTAAAAAATAATCTTTTATTGTATTAAGCTGTGTTAAACTCAGTTAAAACTGAGATTTGGGTTTTTTTTTGGTAGTTAGTGCTCCTAATGTTAATAAATTTGTGTGGTATGACCATAAACTAATCCCCATCTCTTTTGCTGGTCAACAAATATAATCCCACTTATACATAACTTATATAATTACTATATTACACTAATCAAAAAAATAATTTATAACAATCACAACTTGTACAAGGAAAGGTCATGGAAGCTCCATAGACACATCCCAACTCCCTCAGGGACTAAATTGCTGGATAGAGGGCTGTGGAGACCATGGTCTCAGGGAACATCTAGCTCAACTGGCATAACACAGTTTATAAAGTAAATGTTCTACATTCTACCTTGGTGAGTAGCAGCTGGGGTCTTAAAAGCCTGTGAGCAGCCATCTAAGACACTCCACTGGTCTTACCCCTTTGGAAGCAAGGGAGAATGAAGAGAACAAGGTACAAGGGAAAGATTAGTCCAAAGGACAAATGGAATGGACCACAACTACCACGGCCTCCACCAGACTGAGTCCAGTACAACTAGATGGTGCCTGGCTACCATCACTGACTGCTCTGACAGGGTCACAACAGAGGGTATAATGTAGAACAAAATTCTAACTCACAAAGAAAGACCAGACTAACTGGCCTGACAGAGACTGGAGAAACCTGAGAGTATGGCCTCTGGACACCCTTTTAGCTCAGTAATGAAGTCACTCCCGAGGTTCACCCTTCAGCCGAAGATTAGACAGCCCCATAAAACAAAACGACACTAATGGGGCACAACAGCCCAGGGACAAGGACTAGAAGGCAGGAGGGGGCAGGAAAGCTGGTAATAGGGGACGCAAGGTTGAGAAGGGACAGTGCTGACACGTCGTAGGGTTGTCAACCATTGTCATAAAACAATACGTACACTGGTTAATGAGAAACTATTCTGTAAACCTTCATCTAAAGTACAACAACAACAAAAAAGCAGTTTATATAATTAATGCTGGAAAGATAGCAACTTACCTAGAGATTGAATGCCTTTTTGTTCAAGAAAGCTGTTTAAAAAATTTGTATTAAGGTTTAATATAAATCCTAGTTCTGGAGTAAGCTTCCAGAAGCCACCCTATAAAAAAAGAAAACAAATTTAAGTCACATCATTAGAATTTCATCACATAATAAAATAAGTTTCCACTATTTCAATTCAGCTAATTAAAACATTTCTAAAGCTTTTATTACCATAGAATCAAAGTTCTTCATAGAGCAGTGACACAGAATTGTTTTGAATCTCATAAACACTATGAACACTATGTATCTAAAGGCATTTATTAAAACTACTGAAAAGAAGTTCATGTGTAGAGAGTTTAAAAAATGGTACTATCCATTTTTTTTGTTCTAGCAATGCTTTAAACCAGTTTGTCAATGTTTTAAACATCATGATCCCTTTTGTTCAACATAAAAAAATTGGCCTTCAGAGTCTAAAACTTCAGACTTGCACTTTTCTAAATATAAAATTTTAATATTGAACATGCTGTTTAAAACTACATATACACTTCCCTGTACCCACCATCTCCTGCCCTCCTCAGCTAAGAGTCACTGCTTCAAAGGCTGATCTTTATCACATGCTCATGAAAGCATGGTAAGCCTGAAGATGGGGATCCTAACCTTGAAGGTGATAGACCCGAGGTCTTAGGGAAACTAATATAGGCAGCAGAAATGAAGATGCAGTCATAGGCAGGTACACAGGTTAAAGGATCTATGGCAAGAATTTTAAAAAGCAAAAACATGAATACGCGCCAACCCAAACTGAACTAATGTCAGGTGCAGTTCTTTCATCTTTTCAGCAACTTCTTAGATAAGGACTATTATTACACTCACTTTGCAGATGAAGATACTGAGATCCAGAAAGGTGAAGTTAACTTGTCTAAAGTGACACAGCTGATAAGCAGCAGAACCAGGATTTAAACTTCAATAGTATGGCTCTAGGGCCCACACTCTTGACTAACTGCTATACTCCTTCCTACACTGCTTTTATGTACATTATTTCCTGTAAGGAAAGCTGGGTGGCTGTTATTATCCTTTTTAAACCTCAAAAACACTCTAGGAGGTAGACACGATTATTATCCCCTTTACATGGATGAGGAAATTGAAACTCAAAAAGGTTATCTGACTTGCCTAAAATCAAAAGTGGTAGGGCTGGGACTCAGTCTTATACTAAATCAAGCTGCCTTTCCACTTCACTATTTTACATAAAAAATAATAATAATTAGAGATGTGATATTGGGTCTTGGTAGCAGAGCAAGAGTTAACTTTATAGGGTGTTTATTAGCTTAACAAAAGGAGTAATAAGCCCTAACCACAATTATAACATATTAAGTCATATCTATATTCCAAAGACATTATGTGGAAATTATTTAGAGTGTACTTCCAGCACTTGTGCTTTACCTCCAAAGGGAAATGTACATGAATTTCTGTTCATCAGTTCTAGAGCCCTGGAAACTAAGATCTTACTCTATGACCTGTGCAGGCATGTTAATTTTCAACTACAGAATATTAGCATGAACTAGCATGATGTTTCAGCTTAACACTTAACAGAGAAACACTAGTCAAATACATCATCAAGTACATTTTCTAGTTCAGTGGACTTATTTATTTTACTTATGGATAGCAAGATTTCCTTGATGAAGAAAGTGGTCTGTTGATTTGCTGTTTATGACCAAGGTATGGTCATAAACAGTTCACTGACAGGCTACTTTGAGTAGCACTGTTCTAAACTATGAAGCTAACTAACCACAGACTTAAAGAGAAATAAGATCAATACCTCAGTCTGGAGACTGAACAGTTTAGTCCAAGGCACAAAATTCCTCCAGCTTTGTTTGCAGACTTTGTCATCCTCATCATTTTGTGCCTGAAAGCTTGAGGTAAAGTCACTTCTTGTTTCATCAGATTTTGCCACCCTTTTTGAAAACCTACTTGCTTGAAGCACTGACCTTTCATTACTTTTCATTTCAGAAGAACTTTCATGACTTGAGGCAGTCTGAAGATCATGTAGGGGAGGATCTGATAACGCAGTTCCAGCAGAAATATTTAATGGAAAAGAAACTCCTGATTCACTGCTAGCAAACCCAAGTAAATCTATTGGTTGCTTATAATTGGCACTCAAAGGATCCAGAGAGTTTTGAAAATGAAGAGGAGAAGGAACACTAAAACCTACGGCTGAAACAGGGGGAGGAAGTCTAGGAAGAGAAAGAAAAAGACGTGGTCTGGGAGTTGAGTACGTTCCAAGGGAAATGCCAGTTCCACAGATCTCACGGTCTTGGTAAATTTTAGATCGATCAATCTGTTTGGAGCCAAATGATGCAGCAGAAAAAGGAGAACAAGCAGGGGATCTAAAAGGTGGGTTCTGTGGAGGCAGCCTGGAAGGGAAATCCAACTTAAGAGAAACGTCAGTACAACTGCCAGTTTCAAGGTCTTGGTCATATTTAGATGGACCAAACTGTTTGAGACTACCAGGAGAACCAAAAAGAGAGTTCTGAGGAGATACGGGAGGAGAGAGGAAACCAGAATCAACATGAGAGGCACCTGGGAGGATGGGTGCAGCACCAAGAGAAAGAGAAGGCTTGAAAACATCATTTTTTGTGTGTAAAGAGGATTTCCTAAATTGTGCTTTAATTTTTTTTTTTTTTAATGAATTCATCCAACTTAAATCCAGTGGCTTTGCCACAAGTCCACATTCAGAATTGAGTATTAAAGGTTGTACTGGTAGTTGAGTGGCTAAATTAAACACTTCAACATCTTCAGAAACTTCTGGCTTGGGTGATTTAACTTTTCTTTCAGTCAAAGATTTGTGTTGCAAATCTTCATTCCATTCAGAGGATGCTGAAATAATCTACCCAGAAGAGAAAATTATAACGTAAGGAGAAAATATAGAATAAAACTAACAAACAAACATACTTCAGACTTCCTAGTAGTCAAGCAATTGTTTATGCCAGATAATGAGTTCCAGAGTCAGGATCATCAACACAGGCAGAAACATTGAAAATAAAACCAGAGCTCTTCAAGATCATTTAAGTACAACTCCTTCATTTTATAGATATGGAATTTGAGACCTGGAGAGAATATCAGCAATAAATACATCAGGTACTTAAAGATCTTCATCTTTCTTGGTTCTTAGAATCACAGAATTTTAAGTACCCCTCATTTTACATATGAGGAAACTGAGAACCAAAAGAATACAGTGACTTGCCCAAAATGTTACAATTAGCAGAATTATAGTGTATAAATTAGCCCTAAAATAGCTAACAATTTGAAGTAATTTTTGCTACTCTTTATTCTGCTTTACAGCAATATTAAGAAACTGAGAAAAATGAAAAGATATTTCAAAAACTTTAAAGTAACTAAATGAATATATCTTTACACCAGAGTACAAGCCATATGTATAACACAGGGGAATGAAAGATGCTATTTCACTACTAATATTTCAGTCTAAACAGTGTTCCTTAAAAAGTTGCATACAACCAAATCAAGTTTTATGTACATGACAAGTCCTTGAGATTTAAGTTAATACTTTCGTAAATAATTAGTCCCTAACTATACCAAAGTAAATGAGCTCTTAAAAAAGGAGTAGCCCTTTCCCATCTCAGCCAAGTTTCAAGTATACATTTAAATAATTAATATTACAAAATACATAACAAAACACACATTTAAAAACAATATTTTTGGAGGTCAGGCCAAGTTGGCGGAGTAGTCAGACACATCCTGGGGTCCCTCTTACAACAAAGACCCAAATAAACAAGTGAATTGATTATATACGACAATTGAGCAGCTCTAAAATTCAATGACAAAGTTGAGGAATCCGACCGAGAGGTAGGGGGAGTGAGAGACGGTTGAACGAGGCAACGAGGAGGTGTCAGACCTAACCCAGTGGGAACAGGTACCTTGCAGCCAGTGCACACGGTGAGGCAAGCAGTGGCGGTCAGAACACATTTTGCACATCAGGAGAGACGGAGCAGGGGACAGTCTGCTCAAGCCTCCGGAACCAGTGAAAAGCAGCACTCCATCAGCAGAAGATAAGTACATGTGTTTAATCTACTGCGCAGATCAAAAAACACCCACTTTGGGAAAAATCTCTCTCCCATTTACCTGCCTCCTTCCTGCTATGCATCACGTCTTGGGCCAGCTTCAGCCATTGCTGTGTCCCCTGGGCCAGAAGTAAGGACTCATCACACACCCTGAGCCATTCTCCTGCCCTTGGAGAGGCAACGAATTAAAAAACAGGAATAAATAATCTGCCAGCTCCCATAAGCCAGGAACTTAGGGTAGACGCAGCTCCTTTGCCTAGGCATAGGCAAAGGGGGTCCACAGACTTTGAATGCCTTTCACCCCTTCATAGACTTGTGTGGGCCCATTTCAACAGCACGGTAAACGTGGTATATACTTGAAGCCTAACTTCAACTGTCAGCTATATGGTAGAATGGCAGGTTTGTGACATTTGACACTGCTCTACACATTAAGCAGGGTACTCACCTAACCACATCACAGGCCTGAATACTGGTAGCTTCACCCATGCCACCAAGCCACCCACAAAAGGGGTCCAAGAATAAGTAGTGCCTCCCAGTCCTTACAGCCAACGGCATTGGGTGCCCATAGTCTGGTTGCAAAACCCACCCACCTACATGCTCTAGGGAACAGGGAGACTTTTCCTCCCAGACACTCAGGGGCAGCAGTCTGCCCCCTGCCTCACTCAGCCTGTGAGCCCCTACCGCAGTCTACACCAACCTGTGCCTACTCCAATTACTCCTGCCCATCTAAGACTGTAGGTGAAAGCCTGCAACACACATTTGGTAATCGACTACCTAGACGCCTGAGCTGCATCCATGCAAGAAAAGTAAACGGACTCCTGCGCTCACATGCCTAGTAACAGATCTAACCACATGGTGACAGGACGTGAGAGCTTCAAAGGCGCCAAAAAGCAAACTAGCTCACACGAGCAGCCTACTTGGACTTACCAAAACAAAATAAAACTAGAAGCTGGGACACAGTAAGCAAACATAAAATGAATAAATATAATAACTTATTGATGTCTCAGAGACAACAGTCAATATCAAATCACATAAAGAGGCAGACCATGATGGCTTCAGCAAGCTCCCAAAAAAAAAGACTCAAGATATTTTCCAGAGGAAGAGAACTTCTTGCAATTACCAGAGGTAGAATACAAAAGATTAATATACAGAACTCATCAAGAGACTAGGAAGGAGATCAGGCAAAACACAGAACAAGCCAAGAAAACACAGATAAAGCAATAGAGGAACTTAAGAAGGTTACAGAAGAGCATAATGACAAATTGAACAGGCTGCAAGAATCCACAGAGAGACAGCAAACAGAAATCCAGAAGATTAAAAATAAAATTTCAGAATTAGACAACTCAATAGAAAGTCATAAGAGCAGAACTGAGGCAATGGAAGTCAGAATTAGTGAGACTGAAGATAAAGCAATTGATACCAACCCATTTGAGGAAAAATCAGATAAAAGAATTTTAAAAAATGAAGAAACCCAAGAATTATGTGGGACACTATCAACAGGGATAACCTACAAGTGATTGGAGTACCAGTACAAGATGGGATAACAGAAAATACAGAGAGAATTGTTGAAGATTTATTCAGAGAAAACTTCCCTGATATAATGAAAGATGAGAAGATATCTATCTAAGATGTTCATCAAACGCCACATAAGGTAGATCTCAAAAGAAAGTCGTCAAGACATATTATAATCAAACTTGCCAAAACCAAAGATAAAGAGAGAATTTTAAGAGCAGCTAGGGATAAATGAAAATTCATCTACAAAGGAGAGTTAATAAGACTAAGCTCAGACTACTCAGTAGAAACCTCGGACTACTTCAGCAGGCAAGATGGCAATGGGATGACATATATAATACCTTGAAGGAAAAAAATTGCCAGCCAAGCATTATATATCCAGCAAAACTGTCTCTTAAATATGATGGCAAAATTAGGACATTTCCAGATAAACAGAAGTTTAGGGAATTTGCAAAAACCAAACCAAAACTACAAGAAATACTAAAGGAAGTCCTACAGTTAGAAAATCAATAACATCAGATAACAACCCAAGACTAGAACACAGGACAGAGCAACCAGGTATCAAACCAGACAGGGAAAACAAAAAAACAAATCAAAGCTAAAATGCTGAAAATAGGGAAACAGAGATGTCAATATGCAAAAGATGACAATATTAAAACAAAAAAGAGGGAATATAAAATGTAGTCATTTATCTTTCATACGGAGAGGAAGACAAGGCAATATAAAGAAATAAAAGACTGGTTTAAACTTAGAAAAATTGGGGTAAATATTAAGGTAACCACAAAGGAAACTAACAAAACTATACATCAAAATAAAAAACAAGAAAAAGATAAAGACTCAGCAAATACAAAATCAACAACAATGAAAAAGATGAAAAGAAAATAAAGAAAAATGACTCAGCACAGAAAATTAAGTGGAACAAAGAAACTATCAACAACTCACAAAAAAAGACATCAAAACGACAGCACTAAAATCATACCTATCAATAATTACACTGAATGGAAATGTACTAAATGCACCAATATACAGAGAGAGACTGGCAGAATGGATTAAAAAACATGATCCATCTATATGCTGCCTATAACAGACACACCTTAGACTTAAAGACACAAACAAACTAAAATTCAAAGGATGGACGAAAATGTATCAAGAAAACAACAATCAAAAAAGAGCAGGAGTAGCAATATTAATCTCTGACAAAATAGACTATTATGCAAAATCCACCACAAAGGATAAGGAAGGACACTATACAATGATTAAAGAGTCAATATATCAGGAGGACATAACCATAATAAATATTTATGCATCCAACAAAAGTCCTCCAAAATACATAAAACCAACTCTAACAGTATTGAAAAGAGAGAGAGACAGCTCCACGATAATAGTAGGAGACTTCAAACACACCACTGTCGGTGAAGGACAGAACATCCAGGAAGAAGCTCAATAAAGACATGGAAGATCTAAATGCCACAATCAACCAACTTGATCTCATAGACATATACCGAACACTCTACCCAACAGCAGCCAAGTATATTTTCTTTTCCAATGCATATGAAACATTCCCTAGAATAGACTACATACTGAAGCAACAAAGCAAGCCTTAACAGAATCCAAAACATCGATATATTACAAAGCATCTTTTCTCACCATAAAGCCATAAAAGTAGAAATCAATAACAGAAAAAGCAAGGAAAAAAAGTCAAACACATGGAAACTGAACAACACCTTGCTCAAAAACTACTGGGTTATACAAGAAATTAAGGATGGAATAAAG
>NW_004444200.1:481515-483433 GCF_000243295.1 Trichechus manatus latirostris
CAGGCACAAGGACTAGAACGTAGAAAGGGACAGGAAAGCTGGTGATAGGGAACCGAAGGTTGTGAAGGGACAGTGTTGACATGTCATGGGGTTGTTAACCATTGTCACAGGGCAACATGCGTACTAACTGTTTAATGAGAAACTATTTGTTCTGTAAACCTTCACCTAAAGTACAATGAAAAGCAAAAACAATAATAATAATTCATCATGATCAAGTGGGTTTTATACCATGTATACAGGGATGGTTCAATTAGAAAAACAATCAATGTAATCCATCACACAAATAAAACAAAAGACGAGAACCACATGATCTTATCAATTGATGCAGAAAAGGCATTTGACAAAGTCCAACACCCATTCATGATAAAAATGCTCAGCAAAATAGGAATAGGAGGGAAATTCCTCAACATAATAAAGGGCATTTATACAAAGCCAACAGTCAACATCATCCTAAATAGAGAGTCTGAAAGCATTCCCCTTGAGAACGGGAACCAGACATCACTCTTTATCACCACTCTTATTCAACATTGTGCTGAAGGTCCTAGCCAGACCAATTAGGCTAGAAAAAGAAATAAAGGGCATCCAAATTGTTAAGGAAGAAGTAAAAGCATCTCTATTTGCAGATGATATGATCTTACACACAGAAAACTCCAAGGAATCCACAAGAAAACTAATGGAACTAATAGAAGATTTCAGCAAAGTATCAGGATACAAGATAAACATACAAAAATTAGTTGGATTCCTTTACACCAACAAAAAGAACTTTGTAGAGGAAATCACCAAATCAATACCATTTACAACTGCCCACAAGAAGATAAAATACTTAGGAATAATTCTAACCAGAAACATAAAAGACCTATACAATGAAAATTACAAGACGCTACTGCAAGAAACCAAAAGAGACCTACATAAGTGGAAAAACATACCTTGCTCGTGGATAGGAAGACTCAACATTGTGAAAATGTCAATTCTACCCAAAGCAATCTACAGATACAATGCAACCTCAATCCAAATTCCAATGACATTTTCTAATGAGATGGAGAAAAAAATCACCAACTTCATATGGAAAGGGAAGACACCCCGGTTAAGTGAAGCTTTACTGAAGAAGAAGAACAAAGTGGCAGGCCTCATACTACCTGATTTTAGAACCTATTATACTGCCATGGTAGTCAAAACAGCCTGGTATTGGTACAACAAGAGACACATAGACCAATGTAACAGAATTGAGAATCCAGACATAAATTCATCCACCTATGAGCAGCTGATATTGGACAAAGGCCCAAAGTCCGTTAATTGGGGAAACGACAGTCTCTTTAACAAATGGTGCTGGTGTAACTGGATATCCACCTGAAAAACATTAAACAAGACCCATACCTCATACCATGTATAAAAACTGACTCAAAATGTATCAAAGACCTAAATATAAAATTTAAAAGGATAAAGATCATGGAAGAAAAAATAGGGACAATGCTAGGAGCCACAATACATAGCATAAACAGAATACAAAACATAGCTAACAATGCACAAACACCAGAAGAGACACTAGATAACTGGGAGTTCCTAAAAATCAAACACTTATGCTCATCAAAAGACTTCACCTAAAGAGTAAAAACACGACCTACAGACTGAGAAAAAAATTTTCGCTACGACATATCCATCCGGGGTCTAATCTCTAAAATCTACAAGATACTGCAAAACTTCAACCACAAAAAGACAAATAACCCAATTAAAAAATGGGCAAAGGATGTGAACAGGCACTTTGCCAAAGACATTCAGGTAGCTAACAGATACATGAGGAAATGTTTACGATCATTAGCCATTAGAGAAATGCAAATCAAAATTACAATGAGATACCATCTCACCCCAACAAGGCTAGCATTAATCCAAAAAACACAAAATAATAAATGTTGGAGAGGTT
>NW_004444200.1:484283-507885 GCF_000243295.1 Trichechus manatus latirostris
AACCCACTTGGAGTAAAGGAGAATGAAGAACACCAAAGACACAAGGAAAATATTAGCTCAAGAGACAAAAGGGCCACATAAACCAGAGACTCCATCAGCCTGAGACCAGAAGAGCTAGATGGTACTTGGTTACTACCAATGACCACCCTGACAGGGAACACAACAGAATGTCCCTGGCGGAGCAGGAGAAAAGTGGGGTACAGAACTCAAATTCTAGTAAAACGATCAGACTTAGTGATCTACTAAGACTACAGGAATCCCAGAAGACACGGCCCCCGGACTCTCTGTTAGCCCAAAGCCAAACGAGTCCTGAAGCCAACTCTTGCAGACAAAGATTAGACTGGACTATAAGACATAAAATGATACTAGTGAAGAGTGTGCTTCTTAGCTCAAGTAGATACATGAGTCTAAATGGGCAGCTCCTGTCCAGAAGGAGGGATGAGAAGGCAGAAAGGGACAGGAGTTGGTTGAATGGACACAGTAAATCCAGGGTGGAAAGAAGGAGTATGCTGTCACAGTATGGGGAGTGCAACTAGGGTCACATAGCAGTGTGTATATAAAGTTTTGTATGAGAAACTAACTTGAACTGTAAGCTTCCATTTAAAGCACAATAAAAAAAAAAAAACTAAAAAAAAAAAAATACAAAACAAAACAAAAAAAATCTGCCTGTCTATTTTCTTTGAAACCTATCTTATCTTCTCCATTCCTGGAATTGGATAAATGTGAGTAGCTCCCTTGCCCATTCACCTGGAACTATTTTTTATTACACACCTTCCCAACCAGTGAGCACCAGTTTAGCACTCAGGTCTCCGGAATCAACCAGACTCAGATTCTAACCCTCTTGATCCTGGGCAGTCACCTGATCTCTCAAAGCCTCAATTTTCTCATCTGTAAAAGAAAGATGATAATAATATCCTCCAAATGCTGCTGCTGTTTTTGTCAGTTGCTATCAAGTCGGCTCCAACTCATGGTGACCCCTCGTACAACAGAAGGAAACGTTGCCGGGTCCTGCACCATCTTCACAATCATGGTATGCTTGTGTCCATTGTTGCAGCCACTGTGTATTGAGTGCCTTCCAACCTAGGGCGCTCATCTTCTAGCACTGTACTCGATGATATTCTGTTATGATCCATAGGATTTTCCTTGGCTAATTTTTGGAAGTAGATCACCAGGCCTTTCTTCCTAGTCTGTCTGAGTCTGCAAGCTCTGCTGAAACTTGTCCATCACGGGTGACCCTGTTGGTATTTGAAATACCAGTGGTATGGCTTCCAACATCACAGCAACACACAAGTCACTACAGTATGACAAACTGACAGACATGTGGGGGATGTTCAATAAATGGAACTCATCACTAAAAAAATAATAATAATATTTTTTAAATAATGTTTATATGGTTTAAAAATTGTTTTTGGAATTACACTAGCAATCTGAAAAAGAGCAATAGTGATGGACTAGATCTATCAGATGTTAAAGTATTTTATAAAACTACAATAATTAAAACACATGGATCAATGGAACAGAGTAGATGCTCCAGCAATATACTCCAAAACATGGGTATTTAGTAGATCATAAAGGTATTTCAAATCAATGGGAGGAACAGAACAATTACTCAATATACACTATTGGGAAAAGTGGGTAGCCATTTGGAAAATAATATAAAGTTGGTTTCATACTTCTTATCAGGATAAATTCAAATGAGATGAACAATTTTGGGGAATTCATATTACAAAGGGCTCATTCTCCAAATATATAAACTTTCCTAAAATAAATAAGAAAATGACTAACAAACAGCACAATAAAAAAGTGCAAAAGACATGAATTGACAGTTCATAAAAAAGGAGATATGTGGAACCCTTAAGAATATGAAAACATGCTCTTCATTCATAAAGAATGAAATGAAAATTAAAAAGTCACTAAAACATTTTTCACCTATTTTGTTCGTACATAAGTGTTGTTGTTGTTAGGTGCTGTCGAGTCAGTTCCGACTCATAGTGACCCCATGTACAATAGAACGAAACGTTGCCCGGTCCCGCACCATCCTCACAATCATTGCTGTGTTTGAGCCCATTGTTGTAGCCACTGTCTTAGTTATCTAGTGCTGCTATAACAGAAATAACCACAAATGGATGGCTTTAACAAAGAGGAATTTATTTTCTCACAGTCTAGTAGGCTAGAAGCCCAAATTCAGGGCATCAGCTCCAGGAGAATGCTTTCTCTCTCTGTAGGCTCTGGAGGAAGATCCATCAATCTTCCCCTGGACTAGGAGCTTCTTTGCGCAGGAACCCCAGGTCCAAAGGACATGCTCTGCTCCCAATGCTACTTTCTTGGTGATATGAGGTCCCCTTGTCTCTCAGCTCACTTCTGTCTTTTATATCTCAAAAGAGATTGGCTCAAGACACAACCCAATCCTGTAGATCGAGTCCTGCCTCATTAACTGCTGCCTATCCCACCTCATTAACATCATACAGGTAGGATTTACAACATATAGGGAAATCACATCAGATGATAAAATGGTGGACAATTACAATACTGGGAATCGTGGCCTAGCCAAATTGATAACACATCTTTTTGGGGGACACAATTCAATCCATGATAGCTACTGTGTCAATCCATCTCATTGAGGGTCTTCCTCTTTTTCACTGACCCTCTACTTTACCAAGCATGATGTCCTTCTCCAGGGACTGGTCCCTCCTAATAACATATCCAAAGCACAGGAGACAAAGTCTTGCCATCTTTACTTCTAAGGAGCATTCTGGCTATACTTCTTCCAAAACAGATTTGTACATTCTTTTGGCAGTTGACGGTATATTCAATATTTTTCACCAACAACATAATTCAAATGCATCAATTCTTCAGTCTTCCTTATTCCTTGTCCAGCTTTCGTATGCATATGAGGTGACTGAAAATACAATGGCTTGGGTCAAGTGCACGTTAGCCCTCAGTGTGACGTCTTTGCTTTTTAACACTTTAAAGAGGTCTTTCCCAGCAGATTTGCCCAATGCAATGTTTGACTTCTTGACTGCTGCTTCCATGGGCTTTAATACTGCATTTATAGTAGCATATTATTCACAGAGTTCTCCATCTTGCTTTTCTTGCTTAATATATCTTAGAGATCTTTCTATAATAACACATACAGAGCTGACTTACTCTTTATAATAGTAGTATAGATGTTGCTAGATTGCCCTCCAAAAAGGTTGTACACTCCCACCAGCTTGCAGGAAAGTGTCTTTTTCCAGACACTCTTTTTTTTTTTTTAACATTTTATTATACCTTAAGTGAGAGTTTATATAACAAATTAGTTTTTCCATCAATATTTCAGACACAAATTGTTCCATGACATTGGTTGCAATCACCACAACATGTCACCACTATTCCCATTTCCTCCCTGGCTTTCTTGTTTCCATTCATCCTGTTTCTCTGCCCCTCCCTGCCTTCTCATCTTGCTTTTGGGCAAACGCTGTCCTTTTGGTCCTGTACAGTTGATTATTCTAAGGAGCACATTCCTCGCGGGTATTATTGTTTATTTTATAGTCCAGACTATTACTTGGCTGAGAGGTGGTCTCTGGGAGTATCTTCAATTTCCGTTAGAAGGTTGTCTTAGGGCATTAGTCTTGGGGGTTTCTCTAGTCTCTATCAGACCATTTCCAGGCACTGTTTCTAATAATAATGCTAACATTATTGAATGCCTACCAAGAATGAGACATGTTCTCAAGGTCTTACATGTACTAATTCATTTACTATTCACAACAACTCTGTGAGATAGGTTTAATTATTGTCACCATTTTAGAGCACAAAGAATTGGAGCACTGAGAGGTTAAGGTCACAGAGCTAGTTAAGTGGGGCTGGGATTCAAACCATAACTCCTGTTTTCTTAACCGCTATATTTTATGACCTTCCACTTATCTTCCTTTTTGATCTTTGCCATTCTGATAGATTTAAAAAAAATAGAATTTCACTGGATTCTTAATTGGCATTTTTCTCGGCAACAATGAGGTTGAGCATCTCTCATATGTTTAAGAGTCATACTATTTGCTTATATATGATCAAACTCTGCCTATTTTCCTATGGGATTACTGGTCTTTTTAATAATTTTCGAGAGCTCTTTATATATTAAAAAAGTTAATCTGTCTGTTGCAAATATTTTTTCCCAGTTCATTATTGTCTTTGGATTTTATTTGTCATATGTCTAAATGTCTTGCAGATTTTGGAAACACTATTCAAAGACCAACTTGCTGCTAGCTTTTTAATATAGTTTTGGTTTATAGCTTTGGCTCATTCCAAAATGGGTTTGAGATGCCTAGTTGTGCCATGTCCACTCATCTAGCCCTGCCACAACCTATCTATTCTGTGGCAACTACAATTTCTCTTTTATCTAGTAGGCTTGTGACTATGGAAGTGTGATGGTTAAGGTTTTCTGTCAACTTGGCTGGGCCATGATTCTCAGTGGTTTGGCAGTTAAGATGTGTTTTGGCAGCTGTAATCACCTCCAGAATGAGATCTGATATAATGTAATCACCTCCATGATGAGATCTGTCATGAGCAGCCAATCAGCTGAAAGGGAGTTTCCTTGGGGATGTGGCTCCCTAGAGTAAATGATTTTAATTTTCTGTTTATCTGTCCATGAATGAAGCTTAACCACACTTGTTCTCTTGTAATTTACAACTACCCTGGGCTCTCAGTTCGAATGTCTACCTGATACATCTTCCTCAGTCACGCACATTTTCATAAATGTGCAAAAATTTTTCATCATCAGGGAGACAACAGTTTCTGCTATACAGGTCACAAGGGTGCTATTTTAGATCCCTCACCATCATGAAAATATAAAAATACAATACTAATTTATTTGGTAATTAACATTTACCTGTGTCATGCTGGCACCTGATTGCTCCTCCTGCCAAGTTATGTATGGCAGAAAGTCCACATCTTCTTTGGCAATAAGTTCCAAAATATTTGGAATATTAGGAAAAGGTGACTCATTCTCATCCTATATCGAATCACAATTGGGTGAAACCAAAACAGACATTATCAAATGAAATTACTATTATACATTTTAAAGCCTGTGAATGTTTACTCTGGAATATTATTGTGCATAAGACTGGAACATGTATCCTTAGTCACAAGTCAGTAGAATGATATTCCTATCTGAGCACTTACTGGGAGCTGGGCAGTGCATTGAGTGCTTTACATGGATTTTCTTCTTCAACTTATGAAGGAGAAATGGCCTCTCAGAGGGTAAGGGAAGTCTAGAGCCCTTTCAATTTTTTTAGGCTCTTGGATTAATAAAAGAAATGCTAAAAATATTACAAAATTGTAGTATATCTTAAAATTAACTATGATAACATTAAAAATGATAACATACCTAACTCATTTAGAGAGATCATCATAAGCCCTAATGCTGATGTGGCCCTTCCTGAATGTGAGGCAGCCCTGCTTCAGTGATCCTCCTGGCCTCTTCTTGTCTCCGCTCCTCATAAGCCATGGAAGTAGGTATTGTTATTAGCCCCATTTCACTAATGAGAACACTGAGGCTACGTAACTTGCACAAAGCCAGTAACTGGTCTAACCAAGATTCAAGTCCAGGTCTATCTGACTTTAAGAACTTTGCTCTTAACTGTTATACAACGAAGCAATGAATTTCTCTGAGACGTCTGGATAGTGAAAATGCTGTTTCTCTTTTGAAACCACTGTGATGCCTGAATCACAAAGGTACAAGGGAAGAAGTTTATCTCTTTGGACTGGCCTTGGAGGATTCTGTGGAAATAGGAAGGCCTTCTGGTGCAAATATCAAGGGTTTCTTTCCTATGGGGGTAGTGCAACAGCTGTTCCAGAAACTCATAGAGGTGTTAAAAACTCAGATGACTTCAGTTACTGGCAAAGAGCAAAATAAGTGAAGAGGCCAGGTAGGTACTGCAGCTCAACAAAGTTCTTGTGAGATTGGAATGTGAGCTGCTACTCAACTCTGCCATGTGAAAACGGGAATGCAGTATAGCCAGGTCATCATATTTTTCAAGAAAATTAAGAAATATGTGTCTTTGGGAACAATCCCCCATAAATTCAAGTAACTAAAACAATTTTTTGAAAACACTGTCAGAATAAATAAAACACATCTGTGGCTGGATATATGGAGCTCTGGTGGCTCAGTGGTTAAAGCACTCGGCTACTAACCAAAAGGTCGGCAGATCAAACCCACCAGCTGCTCCGCAGGAGAAAGATGTGGCAGTCTGCTTCTGTAAAGATTTACAGCACTGGAAACCCTGTGGGGCAGTTTTACTCTGTCCTACGGTCGCTATGAGTCAGAATCCACTAGACAGCAACAGGTTTGGTTTTTTTTGTTTGGGCTAGTTATGGTAAGGGCCACCAACCAGTTTGACTTCTACCTTAGCATTCTAGGTCATATCTGAACCCCTGGGAAAAGTCTTGAGGAGGCAGGATGATGAGGGTCATAGACTATGTAGAGGCCTCACTGGCTCTGCAGGAGTTACATGTTTCATCCTCCTAGTACAGAATGCAATCCTCACTCAATGAGCAGGATACCATCACTGAGAACTGCTGATGCTATGTCTGGTAGCTGCCAGCCCTTGTCATATTTTATTATAATCCGGACCTACTGACTTCAAAGCACCGAGATAACAGGAAAGGGGAAGCAAACTTCTGGGGATTTTAAGTGTGGAGTCAGGGAGAATGAAGAACATCAACTGTATAAAAATATCCAGGAATCTTCTTTAGGGACTGAAATTCTTATTATGCATCAATCTATTTGTACAGTTTTACAATGCCCAACAAGGCTGGCCCTGGTCTAGTCACTTTTTGTTTTTCCACATACAAAAAATTCTAACTAGGCCTACTTGAAAGTGTTTCCCTCCCCCCACCCTTTATATGAAACTTTGCATCTCTCATGGAAATAAACAGGGATATTGATATGAACTTGACAAAAATGCATCTGTGAAATAAATTTAGGGTTCTGTAAAAACTATGCCTTGTATATTATTAAAAAAATCAGTTCTAAATAAAGTCATTTTAAATGTTATTCTTTAGTTATATCAATAATAATAATAATAATGAGCAATGGTTTAATCCAAACTTTACTTATTTACTACTTAAGGTTAATCAGATTGAAGCCCAGTTCTCTTTGACATTAAACTCAGTGCTTTCCACCATGCTACATCACATAAATGGGAAAAATCCTGTGTTTGGGATTTCTTCCTGTGAAGAGCAGATTAGCAATCAGAGCAAGAGTAATTTTCACAGTATGTAAAGATAAATAATTTAACCATGAATTAACAACAATACATACCCTTTTTTCAACTGCCACAAAACTTGTAAATTGTGTTAGGAGAGAGTTTTCTTTACTGATTTTAATAATCAGCGATTTCAAGATCTGCTTCTTCATCTAGGATAGAAGAAAACAAATGAAATCATGTCCTGTTTTATTTTTTACTATTTACCTACGTATGACCAATTAAAAGAGTATTAAATAATCTAAAAAGTTGTTTTTCTATGACAAATACATCATTTTATTAGTATTTCAAAGTAAATATTTAGTCAATGATCCTATTTAAATATCAAATAGGTGACTCCAACGTTCCCTGCAAAATAAGATCAACTGATGAACTAAGTCAGAAAAAATAATTAATTTTTATGTAGCTCTTTATAATTTCTTATTCTTTTACATACAACTTGTGAGGCAGATGTTCTGGTTCCCATTTTAAAGACAAGGAATCAAAGCTTGGAGAGGCTGGGTGACTTGTCAGTGGCAGGGCTGATTAGGAGCCAGGCTGCCCACCTCTGAGTTCAGTGCTGCCTCTCAAAGGGAAAAACGACCTTAAGAAAACTGAACATAAACCTGCTAATCAGAGGGCAATAAAGAAGTCCTGGGAAAAGCAAGAGGCAGTTTTTTACTGGCCACGACTGCTTGCAGGGCATCCAGACCCCTGAGTGGCACACAGGCACCCTCCTTTAGGGATGGCACTGAACACTAATGCCCCCGGCCACATTTGAGATCCCAGCCCATGAGAGACTCCAGGACAGTCAGAGTAGGTGGCTGAGTAGACCCTTGACTAGGGGCCATCAGCACAGTCAGGAGGGGCAAGGTGGACTTTGGCTCTGCTGTGTGTCCTGAGGCAGGTCCCTAACCCCTTGTGCACCTGAGTTTCTTCATTAGTAAAATGGGAATACTAACACCTACAACATGGGTTTGTTGTAAGAATGAAATGAGATCATAGCCATTACAGACAGTTAGTAAATGTTCTCTTTCCTCCCCTGACTGAATTCTCAGGAAACCACTAGCGTTCTTTCCCTAGGTAATTCATTCAACATGCATTTACTGAGTACCCTGCACCCCAGACACAGATATGACAGATGCAATGAGGCCTCCCACAATCACACTCATCTTTTCCACCCAGCTGTCCTGACTTGACATTTTTGAAGATAAATCAATTTAAGAATGACCAAGAACAATGTGCAATGGTTTCTACTATGAAAAGAACAGACCTGGTGATGTGTTTCATTTTCATGGAGAATGCCATATTCAAAATCTCTAACGAGAGCTCGGGCTGTCAGCTTGTGAATCATCTGTGTTTAGGAGGCAGAGGAAAAAAGATTCCAATGGCTTCTAATTAAAGACTTGTATAGAATACCATTTTTTAAATTGAAGTATAATTTACATACATTAAATGCACCCTTTTAAAGTGTAGTTTGATGACCTCTAACAAATGTATACAGTTGCACAACCTCAACTGAAATAAAGATACACAGAACATGTCGTTCATTCTAAAATATTCCCCGTGCCCCTCTAACCAGCTTCAGCCCCTGGCAACAACCACTGATCTGTTTTCTGTCCCTACAGTTTTGCCTTTTCTTTAAAAGGCCATTATACAAATTCAATTTATTTCAAAATTTTAAAACCGTTTCTTTACTGTAGGAAGAGCCAGCTTAGTCCCTGTGATGCCCAACATGAACATATCCAAAATTAACATGCTCTGAGAGCAAGAGCAGCAAAAATTGCACTATGAAGGATTTCCTCCTTTTCTCTCAAATGACTAAGAAATGCAACTGATCTTGAACGGTAATATCTGCTTTCAGTGACAACTCCAAGTCTTGTAATTGTGTTATTGATAAGGTCAGAGTTCATAGAGGAAGTATGACTATTAAAATTGTCATTTAATGGAAAAAGATCTCTTCCCCCCAGATTCAATTTTTAAAGCAATGTAGCTTTAAGTTCTTAAGTTCCTTTAAGTTCTATTCATAAATCACTAGCAAGTAATAAGTCAACAATTATTGATTCAGTGTCAAAAAGCAAGATATATTTTATTTTTAAAAACTTCAGCAATATATGGGAAATGGTTTATCTGGTCATACAAGTACTCCAATTAATAGCAAGCTACATGTAATCAGTACATACAGATTAAGAATTTTCAAAGTCTAACTACAGTGGATTCAGTACTAATGCAAATACTGCAAAATTTTTGATGATAATTCATTTGCTTTTAATCCAAAAACAGAAAAAACAAACATAGTCTCAATATATGATATGGTTTACTCTTATTCTAGTACTGTTATACTTAATAGTAAAAAAAAAAAAAAACAGGTAGACCGGAAGCACTTAACTTTTATTGAGGTATGGCTATCTTTGAGATCTCCCTAGAAAACTTTTCATACATAAACCGCCATATTTAATTTTATTCACACCCACTGAAGCTCATCTATGGACACTGAACCCCAGATAAAGTCCCTCTGCATTAGAAACTTAAGGAAAGTGTTCTCATTTGTACAGACAACAATCCTTCATATTGCATGTTGAAATTTCAGTGCAGAAAAACAACAAAAGAAGTAAGTAGATGAAGCATTATATATTAAAATATAAAAATATAACTTTGGAACACTGCGTCCATATTTTAAATTTTAAATCTTACAGTTCCAGTTGTCTTCTGAAGTTCTGTAGTTGATACCATTGTACAAAATTCCTTCTCTTGAATTAATGCACATAGAGTTGCCTGAATTGGTAAAAAAATAATTCCTCATTAGCTTTTCTACTCCACAGTGTCTTAGTTAGTCTAATAGTGATTCCTTCCATGATTTACTCTCCCTTCTGAAATGGAATTTAAAGGCTCTCCAGCACTCCTGGTTAACCACCAGCTAGCTCTGGAGAGGAACATCATGTTTGGTAAAGTAGAGGGTCAGCAAAGAAGAGGAAGACCCTTAATGAGATGGATTGACACAGTGGCTGCAACAATCGGCTCAAGCATAACAACGATTGTGAGGGCCGTGCAGGACTGGGCAGTGTTTCGTTCTGTTGTACATGGGGTCGCTATGAGTCAGAACTGACTCAACGGTACCTAACAACAACATGTTCCCAGCAGAAGAAAGTTTGCCAGCATATAATGATTTGGAAGTGGGGGAGTTAAAATAAAAAAACAAGAAAAAGACAATTATTACCAAAATACATTGCTCTTTCCGTAGTGAAACAAACTATGCGCCTTTGTACCTGTGTGCAATGCGGAATAAACCCATAGACGAGGAGGCGGTCATTGTGGAACAAAGACTGCACCCACGCTGGTGCCTGCAAGGGCTCAGGCAAATTCGTGCTTAGCTGCTGCCATTTGACAGAGACAGAGTGGCAACTCGGAGAGTGTAATCTAGTCATTTGGTCTTCTATCTATTTAGAAAAGATGAATTATTCCTTTTTCAATTTTACATCCAGGAAACACAGTGCTGATGGTGTTATTTAACATTTAAAATGAATTTTATATTCAATCCTTTGGGATTGTTGCTCTTTGTTTTTTTTGTCCTTCCTGCTACAGGTACTCTTTTAAAAGCAACTATATAGAATTTTTTATAATAGCATTATCACATAACTGAAATTCACAAAACATCCTAAAATTATTTCATTAGCTAATTACTAAACTTTAACTATAGGTATGGAGTAGATTCCAGTTATAAAAATTCATGCTAACAAAACCTATGTAACACTTTTTAAAATCAAGCCATGACACTTACAAAGCAGAAATCAAATTATGAGCTAGAAGAATGAGTTAAGTATTGACTGTGTTCCTGCTAGATACGAGACAAATGGTCATTAGGGCAGGTGGTCAGACCTTCGGTAGCTTTAGCTTCTTTATGGCTCCTCATTCCGTTAACGAAAGCATAAGAGTTACTGTTACTATCCTTGTAAGAAGATAATATTTCCACATGTAAACGTAAGACTATATATAAGATGTTTAAAAATCGTACCTGCGTTTTCCAGCTATGCTTGGATTTTGAGTTAAAATATTCAAATACTCCGGCACCACACTGGGACAAAGTCCTTAAGATATGATGATTTGCTGTAGAACTAATCACATTCCACATGTTTTAATTTTCAAGAAATTTTAGAAAACTTTCGAAGTACATTTGAACAATGTTGACAAAGCTCAAAACTGAATAGAAGAAGCATTACAAGAAGAATTTACTCTTCTACATCTGAGGTTAGAGAGAGAAAACTTGTAACAGACAGTATGATATATCTGAAGGTTTGGGTAATTTCAGCTCCCACATATCAGAGGACTTACTTATCTTTGACAATAGAAATAAGGAAAAAGGTAGAACTCTTGACTTCTGGTTTACCTATGGAGAGAGTAGATGATTCTGAAAAAACCCCAAAGGTATCAAAAGAGATCAACTACTTCTGATGAAATGTCTAAGTTACCTGAAGCAGATCCCAAAGGCCAAGAACTGGCAAATGTGTTAACAGAGTCTGCATCTTAAATTTTGATACATCACATCTAGATAGCACAAGTTATAAAAGAAGTGACTCTCACTCTAGCAAAGAAAATCTTTCATATTTAAGTGACAAGCATCCTATTAAGTTTCTCTCAATAATCAAGAATGCCTTTCTTGGAAAGTTTCCTCCTGAAATATTATAAAAATGATCAATTATTTTTCAGAAAAAAATACTTTAAAATTATTTCTAAGGTATTTTTTAGCCCAAGCTAAACACTGATTTTATCTTTTGTTGCCAAAATTAACTGGCAATGATCATAATGTTGATTAGAAAATCCTTAAGACAAAGTTCATTTGTATTTTCTAGATTTCATCAGGTTAGTCAGGCTGGTTAGAATCTTTTTTGTGTTCCCATTGTGGGGACTGCAGAGGACAAGTTATTTCAACGAGAAGAAGACAGAACCAAAGATCGCTACTACTGCAGAACTTGTATTACTAAAGTTTGTAAACGCAAAAATGTAGGTATAAAATGAGGCAGCATTTAGAAAGATCGTAAAAACTGACGTAAATCATGAAAATTGCAGCTCCTTCAGGCTGGGTCGTGTAACCAGCACAGCATCACCTCCTCAGGGGAGGTTTTCTGACTCATGGTCTTAACAGACCCCAACTCCCTCCAGCCCCACTCACCCTCGATCACAACTTCTCTATTTCCTTCCCAGCACTTACGAAAACCAGAGCTCACCCTCTAATTTGCAGGATTACTTGTTGACTGTCTGCCTACTAGAATGAAAGCTTCTTAACACAGGACTCTCCCAGTCTCCCCTGATGTTGCACCCCAGTACCTAGCACAGTCTACCTTGTGATGAGCACTCAGTGTCTGGTGCTTTCTGAGCCATGGCATCTGAACCTTGCTCATTAGCATGGTCTGGGCTTCTCCAGAGAAGTATCAGCAGGCCTGTTCCGTGGCAGTGTGGAGTCTGGTCGGAAGGAAGTAGGTAGTATTGCCATACACCAGGAAAAATTTATTGGTGCATCAGCTCAGGCAGGAATACCACCAGTGGAAAAGAGAGGACTGATCCCTACAGCAGGTACTAGCTTCAAGTTCACAGGTGCTACCTAATTACATAAAGCTCCATTACTACAAATTCCTGCTAGAGTCTGCTCTAGGTTGAATAAGTTTAATTTGGTCTGTGATGCCCTGATAGGCCTTGGATATCACAGAGCAGGAGCAGGAGCTGTGACTGCAAAGGAAGGGCCAAGAGGAGAGAGAGAGTGTATCTAGCAGCACTCTGGGGCAGGCAGGTCTGGCCTGAGTGCAGTGGAGCGAGCACCCAAGGGCTCCTGGATCAGCCGGAGGAACACTGCTGACCTGGACTTCCTGTCCCCACCCCCATCCCCTCAAAGTGTCAAGGTGAGGGTATGTTTAGTGTATGGGGAGAGGAGTTGCCTCCTTGTATTGCCTCAGAACAAAGAAACCTGGCAGATCCTTTTCTGAAAGGGTAACTGTCTGCAGGGAAAGTACAGGGGGCTTCAGGGACAAGACTAGAGGAGTATGCTCTGTGCAAACATCAGTCTAGAACCTTCTGTTCAGCATTTTCCTACTATTTCCACCATACACCTCAGTTCAATCAGAAAAAGCAAAATATAGTGGAAAGAGGGTCAATTCCAAAATCAAGGAGTTTTCACTTCCATGCAGGAACATTCTATTTATACTCTACTTGTACTTTATAAAGTTCAAATGCTCACAGTAGCCAGAAAGGTAATATGAACAAGCAAAACAAACTGGGTGGGGACTATGTCCAACTAGCTGGCCCAGGCCCACCTGAAGTAGCAGCAGGTACTGCTCAGCTCTAGTTAAACATAACTTCATGAGGATGGGCTCCCAGACCTTCAGACATCTCAAGGCAGCTTGGAAATTTGGATTTTTATGTAAAATAATAATATCTAATATTTATTTGGTGCTTACCATGTGTCAGTACAGTTCTAAGTGCTTTCCATAAGTTAACTGATTTAATTTTCACAAGTCTATGAGGTAGACATTTTTATTATATCTTCATTTTACAGATAAAAGGTTAAGCAACTTGCCCAAGGTCATAGCTAACAAATGGCTGACTCAGGTTTTGAAACCCAGGCAGTCTGGCCTAGAGACTTTGCTCTCTACCTCTGAGCTACACAACTTTTACATACTAGCATCACTTCAAGCGAGCCCTGGAGGCACAATGGTTAAGCACTCGGCTACTAACCAAAAGGTCAGCAGTTCAAACCCAACAGCCACCGTAGGAAAAAGATGTGGCAGTCTGCTTCCGTAAAGATTACAGCCTAGGAAACCCTATGACGCAGTTCTACTCTGTCTATAAGGTCACTACGAGTCAGAAATGACTCAATGTCAATTTTTTTTTTTTTAAATTAACTTCAAAACTTTTAAAAATCCTGTGCAAACCAACCAAAAAGCCTACCTGCAGCCTACTCACCCAGTGCCACAGGTGAACAACCTGGTGTGTTGGACATTTCTTTTCACCAGCTGGAATGTGAGGCTCTCATTCTGAATGTGCCCATCAGATATAAGGAGGATGTTCCGTAGCCCTTGAGAAGGGTACAGCAAATTTAAATATCGGAGAGTTTTCCAGAAGTCTGTATTTCCCATGGTAGGTGAAGCAGCCTGGAGGATATGAGGCAGGAGATTGTTTACTCATCATTGGGAATATTCACCATTAACTGTCATCATTTCCTGAAGCACATGCCTCCTAGAGATACCGTCATTGAAAATTTTCTTTTTTCTACTTACACATTTATGGAACAACTATACTGACATCCTTTTAGTTTACTTTCATGTCACACTGTAATGATAATATTATTACTTTGTACATATTTACTTTTTTACAGTTTTCAAAGAACTATTGCATTCACTTCACTTATGGGAAGAAACGTCATATAAAAGTTTGCCAATCTAGACTGAAGCAGTGACTGGTTACTCTCAGCTTGCCCCATTTTAAGAGAAACAAAAAAAGAGAGAGAAGAAAACACTCCAAAACATTAATGGTGGTTACGTTTGGATGGTGGGGCTATGGGTGATTTTTTTCTTTCTACTCTTTAATATCCAATATTTCTTTAATGGGTACATATCACTTTTATTAATGGAATAAAAGAGCCTGCCAATATACAAAAACTGAAGAATAAGGGCTTTTCTGATGGTGGCCTCACGGAGAGCAAAACCTCAACAGTACTACTAAAATTCGATAGAAAAACACAGGAGATCAAGGAATGCTCTTTTACTCACCATAATGAACTCTGTTGGCATCTCATTACTTGTGATATACTTAGGATATGAAAATAATTCCTTGTAACCTGCATAATAAGATTGGCATGAGGTGTTACCATTAAGTATTCACTTTATTGACTATTAATAAACAATAATGTTACTTTATATCACCGCTATCTTGAAGACTATATTGTATATTTATGTGCATCCTTACTTTTAAGAAAACTATCTTTTATCAGTTTAACACAGTAGCCCTTTAAATAATAAATTCTAGTATATTCAAAATATGCATTTTACTATTCAAAATGTTATGACTCAAATTAAATGTTCTGTTCTCAAACATATCATGAATATAAAGGTACAAGAGGTCCCAAATTGCACAGGCAGCTTGGCCATGGTGAAAGGTGTACTCTCCATGCATATGCTTTGCACTGCCTATGCTAACTTGACCTCTACCCCCTGCAGCATGCAGACCCCAGCTCAACTGTAAAGTGGAAGAGGGTTTCTGCTGAATGGCACAGAATATAAGAATCACTGGAACACGGTATACCCCTTCATTCCATGCTATGTTCCTTCTCTCCTTTCTAAAGAGGTGTCTTCTGGAGGCTGAGATGTTTCAGTGGCCCAACTTGGAGGATGGGGTTACTTTACTTCTGATAGTGTTCATCTGATGTTTCCTGACCATTCCTTATAGATATTCTATGACCGCACTGATTTCAAATATTCTCTTCTTCTTATTCTTAGCACTTTAATTCTTGTTAGATGATGGGTTTTGCTTTTGGTTCAGTCAGTAATAATGCTAACAGTTATATTTACATAGCACTCGCTACGTAATATGCACTGCTTTAAGCACCTTACCTAACTCAATCCTCACAACAACCCTATGAGGTAGGGCCTACATATTAACCTCATTTACAGATGAGTAAAGTGAGGCATAAGTTCAAGAAACTTGCATAAGGTGACATGTATAGCTAGTAATTGGTTATTGCTGTTGTTGTTGCCATCGAGTTGATTCCGACTCATGACGACCCTGTGTGTTAGCAGTAAAGCTGAAATTTGAACCCAGGAAATCTGGCTCCAGAGCTCTTGATCTTCAACCCTATGCTACCTTTCATTCTACAAATGAGTTTGGGTTCACTGATTCAGCTCTACACAACAGTGTGTTGATATTAAAGAGGAAGCTCACTTTGGCTCAGAGCCCCAGAATACTTACTTGTACCAAACTTGACAATGTTTATTTTTTGGTTTTTATCCACCAGGGACAGTGCATATAAGGCAATTTTCTTAGCTTGCAAGAATGCTTCACCCTTCATAGAATTGGAACAATCAAGACAGATAATCACTTCACTCCTCTTGGCTGTTTCAGGGAGGGTGATATTGAAATCTGGCTGAAAGACAAGCATGCAAGCCTAAAAGAAAAAAAAAAAAAGCTTATAACTTAAAATGCTCTGACTTATTTATATCTCTACTACTTTATGTGTCAAGAAACCATAAAATTTCAGTCTAAAAACCTACCCACACAATCTTTCTAAACAGTGGACAAAAATTAAAGACATGTAATTGGGATACAGTAACAGAGAAAAAGAGTGGTCTATGAAAAATTGGTGACGAGGGGCAAAATGGTACTATAAGATAGAAGCACCAGCTGTCCCTCCAAAGCAAAGACCTGAAAAACTAAGCCAGACAGAGAAAAATGTCAATCCTGGAAGCCTAAGCATCAAATGAAGAGATAAACAACTCAGCCAAGCACCGAATGGAATAAGAAACTGACAAAGAACAGACAGCGAGGAGAGATACATGCAGAGGTCTCCTATCAGCTAAAGCAGCTGATTCACCATCTTGGACTCCTGTCGGAGATCGGCGAACAGGGAGTACAGAAAAGCAGCTTCACGGGACTCCCAGCAGCAGACAGAACAACTGGTAACCAGAGATATACGCTTTCCCACCCTCCACCCTTCTTCACCCCCACTCAGCCTCCTCTGCTTCCTGCGGTCACAATCTCTTGGCCGGGAGACACCAGGTTCAGCCCTATACCACTTGAGTTCCACCTGCCCACAATGGCCCACACCCTGAGTGCCATTTCTTTGTTGCCGGTGTTGCTTTTTTCTGCTTCTTTTGATTTCTTCCATACCTCTCACCACCTCCCTCTCCTTTCTCTCAAATATCTGGCTCCGTCTGCCATCTTTGCTTCTTCATGAAAGCCTTGAACTGCCACTCGACTATGGAACTGCTTCCCAACCTGCACTGCCACGCTGGTGGGATCCCTGGGGCTTTTTTGTTTGTTTTGATTTGTTCTGTTTTTATTTATTGTTTGTTTGTTTTCTTTTTCTTTTCTCAGCTTGAGAGCCCCTTCTAGGCGGCCTGTACTGTGCGGCTTGGGAGCTACTTCCCAAGTCTGTGCAGTTGCGCAGTGGGAACCCTAGGGGGCATTTCTTTTTACTTTTTCATTTTTTTGTTGTTTCTTTTCCTTTTCTCTCTTCTTTCCTTTTTGTCTTTATTCATTTCTCCGTTTCTCGTCTCTCTATACTTACCTTCTCTTCCTGTCTCCTCAGTACCTGGCACTGTGTGAAACTACTAACCTTTCTAGCCAGGCTGTACTTTGTGGCTTGGGAGCTACCTCCCCAGTCTTCCCAGCTGCACCAGTGGGATCCCTGGGGGCTTTTCTTTTTTTTTCAAATTTTTATTTATTTCTTTTTTAATTTTACCCGTTTTCTTTTTTTTTCCTTTCCTTTTTTCTCCATTTCTCAGTCTCTGATCTCTCCACTCCAACAGCAAGCTCCCTTAGCACTCTTCTTGTTTGTTTGTTTTTTGGTTTTGGCTCCTGTTTCTATCTCATCTCTATCCTCTTTCCCATACCCATCTTAGTGCCACAGATCACAAATGCCCCGTTCCTTCCTGCCTAACTGCACAGTGTGCTGAACATCACGCCCCCAGCAGCACAGGCATGGCCTACTGCAACATGCCCTGCACTAATGCCCAGCCCACCCTGTCGACCCTAGTATGTGCCACAAACAACCCATCCAAGTAACTCCCCTTCAGATGGACCTGCCCTACTGCACGTTAGCTGAGTGACTGACCCTGCCGATCGGACAAGGAGGTGGAAAATATCATGCCCACAGACGAGCAAACGTCAAAGAATGCACAGCCAGCCTGATAAGACATAAACAAATAAAACAAAAAAGCACGACAAAATAAACAAATCTACAATCAATAAACAAGGAAAATAACTACTGAATGTCCCGAAGACAGCAGAGAATATTAAAACAAAAAAACAGGATAGGATAGTACCAGTAGGCACCCGAAATAAAACACCAGATGATTTTTCAGTAGAAAAAAAGGCACTAGAACTACCCGATACAGAATTCGAATCTCTAATATTCAGAGCTACCCAAGAGTTGAAGCAAAAAGCAGATAAAAATGAGGAAAAATAGACAAATTCATGGAAAAGGCAGACAAATTCATGAAAAATATAGACAAAAAAATGGAATTATTCAGGAAAATAATACAAGAATAAAATGCCAAAATAAATTCACAACTAGAAACTACACAAAAACAACAATTAGAAATCCAAAAGATAAACAACAAGATTTCAGAAATGGACAGTGTAACAGAAGGGCTGAGGAGCAGGTCTGAATGGATGGAAGACAGGATCAGCAAAATTGAAGACAAACACTTGGATCCAACTCTGTTTGAGGAAAAATAAGAAAAAAAAACAAAGAAAAATAAAGAAACCCTGAGAATTATGTAGGATAAAATCAAAAGCAAAAATCTGCGAGTGACTGGAGTTCCAGAACACGGGTAGAAAACAGAAAACACAGAGGATCACTGAAGAGCTGCTAACAGAAAACCTCCCCAGTATAAGGAAACATGAAAAGCTGGCCATCCAAGAAGCTCAATGAACCCCATACAGGATAGACCCCAAAGAGAATCACCAAGGCATATCATAATCACACTTGCAAAAATCAAAGTCAAAGAAAGAATCCTGAGAGCAGCTCCAGAAAAAAAAGAAAGGCACATACAGAGGAGAAACAATAAGACTAAGCTTGGATTATTTGGCGGAAACCATGAAGGCAAGAAGGCAATGGGATGTCATATATAAAACCTTGAAAGAAAAAAATTGCCAACAAAGAATAATATATCCTGCAAAACTCTAGTTAATATATGATGGTGAAATTGGGACATTTCCAGATAAACAGAAATTAAGGGACTATGTAAAAAACAAACCAAACTTACAAGAAATATTAAAGGGAGTCCTTCAGTCTAAGAACAACATCAAACCACAGGCTGAATCTAGGAGGTAAGATTGTACCAGCCAGATACCTACCTAGGAAATGAACTCTCAGGAACTATCCAAAAACAAAAGAATTACAACAGGGAATCAGAGAGGTTAACCTGTAAATGACAACATCAGAACAATAAAAGAGGGAATAAATGGTGTAGGTGTACAAAATTCTAATGGAGAGGAAGGCAAGATGATACCATGTAATAATAGACTAGTCCAAACCTAGGAATATAAGGGTACATTTCAAGGTAACCGCAAAGAAAGTTAACAAACCTACTCATCAAAATAAAGAAAAAAAACATAAAATCTTAGTTAAATCAAAATCTACAAAAAAAAAAAAAAAGAAATGGAAAAAAAAAATCCACAAACAAAGGGAACTCCACACAGGAGTATATGAGGAACAAAGAGAATGTCAGCACCACGAAAAAAGCATTACAAAATGACAGCAATAAACTCACACCTATCAATAATTACACTGACTGTATTTAAACGCACCTATAAAGAGATGCAGAGTGACAGAATGGATTAAAAAAAACAGGATCCATCAATATACTGTCTACAAGTGACACACCTTAGAAACAAAGACATAAATTTACTAAAAATCAAAGGATGGAAAAAATATATCAAGCAAATAGCTACCAAAAAAGAGCAGGAGTGACAATACTAATCTCAGATAAAATAGACATTAAAACAAAATCCACCATAAAAGACAAAGAAGGGCATTATATCATGATTAAAGAGATGATCCAGCATGAAGACATAACCATAATAAACATCTACACAAGAAATGACAGGGCTTCAAAATACATTAACTCTAACAGCACTGAGAAGAGAAACTGACAGTTCCACAATAATAGTAGCAGACTTCAACACACCACTCTCAGTAAAAGACAAAACATCTAAAAAGAAACTCAGCAAAGATACAGAAGACTTAAAGGACACGATTAGTCAACTTGACCTCACAGACATATATAGAACACCCTACCTAACAGCTACCAACTACACATTCTTTAGCAACACACATGAAACGTTCTCCAGAGTAGACTACATCTTAGGCTACAAAGTAACCCTCAACAAAATCCAAAACACTGAGATAATACAAATTATCTTCTCTGACCACAACACCATCAAGGTAGAAATTAACAACAGGAAGAGTAAAGAAAAAAAGTTAATTACACGGAAACTGAATAACACTCTGCTTACAAACCACTAAGTACTAGAAGAAATCAGAGATGGAATAAAAAAATTCCTAGAATCAAATGAGAATGAAAACACATCATACCAAAACATTTAGGACACAGCAAAAGCAGTCCTCAGAGGACACTTTATAGCAATAGATGCACACATCAAAAAAAGAAGAAAGGGACAAAATGAAAACATTAACTACCCAACTTGAACAAACAGAAAGAGACCAGCAAAAAAGGACTACAGCAACCAAAAGAAAGGACACAATAAAGATCAGAGCACAAATAGATGAAATAGAGAATAGGAAAACAATAGAAAGAATCAACATGACCAAAAGTTGGTTCTTAATGGAAGAAACAACAAAGTCAACAAACTAACAAAAGAGAGGAGAAGTTGCAAGTAACCCAAATAAGAAATGAAATGCGGGACATTACAACAGACCCAACAGAAATACAAAGGATCATAACAGAGTATTATCAAAAACTGTACTCCAACAAATTTGAAAACGAAGAGGAAATGGGTCAGTTTCTAGAATCACACTACCTACAAAAACTAACACAAAGTGATGTAGAAAATCTGAACAGACCCATAACAAGACAAGAGATTGAAAAGGTCATTAAAAAAACTGCCAACAAAAGAAAACCCCGGCCCAGATAGCTTCACTGGAGAACTCTACAACATTCAGAATAAGAGCTTACACCAGTACTACTCAAACTATTTCAAAACATAGAAAAGGAGGTGACACTTCTGAATTAATTCTATGAAGCCAGCATAACCCTGATACCAAAACTCGGAAAAGACACCACAAAAAAAGAAAATTACAGACGAATATCTGTCATCAATATGGATGCAAAAATTCTCAACAAAATTCTAGCCAACAGAATTCAGCATCATATCAAAAAAAATAATACATCATGACCAAGTAGGATTTATACCAGGTATGCAAGGATGGTTCAGCATTAGAAAATAAATCAACGCAATCCACCACATAAATAAGACGAAAGATAAGATTCACATGAACATCTCGATTGACGCAGGAAAGGCATTCAACAAAGTCCAACACCCACTCCTGATAAAAACTCTCAATAAAAGAGGTATAGAAGAGAAATTTCTCAATGTAATAAAGGGCATCTATGCAAAACCAACAGCCAGCATCATTCTTAATGGAGAGAGGCTGAAAACATTCCCCTTGAACAGAAACAAGACAAGGATGCCCTTTATCACCACTCCTATTTAACATTGTGCTGGAAGTTCTAGCTAGAGAAATAAGACAAGAAACAGAAATAAAGGGCATCCCAATTGGTAATGAAGAAGTTAAACTGTCCCTATTTGCAGATGATATGATACTATACACAGAAAACCCAAAAGACTCCATGAGAAAAGCGCTGGAACTAACAGAAAGATTCAGCAGAGTGTCAGGATACAAGATAAATATACAAAAATGAGTTGGAATCCTATACACCAATAAAGAGAACAATGAAAAGGAAATCAGGAAAATAACACCATTTATAATAAGCCCTAAAAAAAAAAAAAATACTTAGGAATAAATTTAACCAGGGATGTAAAAGACCTATACAAAGAAAACTACAAAACACTACTGCAAGAAACCCAAACGGATCTAAATAAATGGAAAAACATACCATTCTCATGGATAGGTAGACTCAACATTGTGAAAATGACAATTCTACCCAAAGCAATCGACAAATACAACGCAATCCTGATCCAAATGCCAACAATATTCTTTAAAGAGATGGAAAAACTAATCATTAACTTTATATGGAAAAGGAAGAAGCCCCCAATAAGTACAGTACTACTGAAGAAGAAGAATAAAGTAGGAGGACTTCCACTACCTGACCTCAGAACCTACTATACAGCTACGGTAGTCAAAACAGCCTGGTACTGGTACAATCACAGATACATTGACCAATGGAAAAGAACTGAGAACCCAGATGTAAATCCATCTACCTACAGTAACTTGATCTTCAACAAGGGCCCAAAGTCCATCATATAGGGAACAGACAGTCTTTTTAACAAATGGTGCTGGCAAAACTGGGCATCCATATGCAAAAAAAAGGAACAGAACCCATACCTCATATAACATACAAAACTAATTACAAATGGATCAAAGACCTAAACATACAGCCAAAAACTATAAAGTTCATAGAAGGAAAAGTAGAATCAATGCTAGAGGACCTAATACACTGAATTAACAGGATAACAACACACAAACTCCAGAAGATAAGCTAGATAACCGGCCTCTACTAAAAATTAAAAACTTAATGCCCATCAAAAGACTCCACCAAAAGAGTAAAAAGAGAACCTACAGACTGGGAAAAAAAATTTGAACATTACAAATCAGAAAAAAGTCTGATCTCTAAAATCTACAAAAAAATCCAACACCTTTACAACAAAAAGACAAATAATTAAAAATGCGCAAAGCAAGTGTTCATTTAGTATACCCAATTGCTCCAGATCACATTAGCTAAGTATAGAAAGGCATTAGCAAATTTCATCTTGGTTTAACCCAACACAGTGATTTACAACAGGGGCAGGCGGACATCACTGTGTGGTAAGAATGGTTACCTGTGGGTTCTGGATGGCCTTATTCATGAACACAGCACAGAGGAAAGAAAAAAGTGCTATTGGTTGAAAGTAATTCCAGAGCTAGACAAATACATGCCCCTCAGTATCAAGTAAAAAGCTGAACAGAAAGTAATACTTTAATTTGGGGGCTTAAGGGTAACAAGAACAAGTAGGCCAATAAACTATACTAACAAGAACCTAAATGTATCTTTATCTGACCCACTACAAGAATTATTTGTCTTACAAGCATTTTAAATAAGGCATGAGCAACATTTTCTTACAAGTCCTGTATTTTAGGAACAACATAAAAACTCCTGTCTCTGCGGAGAGTGACAGAATGCATAAGAAAACAGGATCCATCAATATGCTGTCTACAAGAGATACACTTTAGAAACAAAGACGTGAATTTATTAAACGTCAAAGGTTAGAAAAAAATATATCACGCTAACAACTACCAAAAGAGAGCAGGAATGGCAACACTAATCTCAGACAAAATAGATTTTAAAACAAAATCCACCATAAAAGACAAAAAAGGACACTATATAATGATTAAGGGGACGATCTATCATGAAGACATAACCATAATAAACATCTAC
>NW_004444200.1:514565-532423 GCF_000243295.1 Trichechus manatus latirostris
TATCTGTTAAAGGGAAAATATAAATAAAATGCTATAATTTATATAAAAATAACATTTCAGACATAGCTCCAAAGTACAAAACATAGAGCTAAGATCTGCAGAATTTGCATCAATGTGAAATTTTTATTGGAAAAGATGTATGTAAAATTCCCAGATTTTCTTGTAAGGTAAAATAATACCATAAAATAAAAAGAATTAAGATTTATTCAACAACAAGGTAGTTGACTAAGAGTTCAAATAAAAAGTAGAATGTCAGTGCTGGAGTTTCTAACATGTAGGCCATAAGCCCATGAGAGGTTAGAAATGAACACAATGGCCTAAAAATCCTTTTGTGTCAAACATCAGAAGATAAGCTAGATAACTGGGATCTTCTAAAAAGTAAATATTTATGTTCATCAAAAGACTTCACCAAAAGTGTAGAAAGAGAACCTACAGACTGGGAAATATTTTGGGCTATGACAAATCTGACCAAGGTCTAATCTCTAAAATCTACAGGAAAATCCAACACCTCTGCAACAAAAAGACAAATAATCCAATTAAAAAATGGGCAAAGGAAATGAACAGACACTTCACCAAAGAAGACATTCAGGCAGCTAACAGACACATGAGGAAAGGGTAGAGATCACTAGTCATTGGAGAAATGCAAATCAAAAATACAATGAGATACCATCTCACCCCGACAGTACTGGCACAAATCAAAAAAACAGAAAGTAACAAATATTGGAGAGGCTACAGGAAGCTTGGAACTCTTATGCACTGCTGTTGGGAATGTAAAATCGTACAATCATTTAGGAAAACGATATGGTGCTTCCTTAAAAAGCTACAAATAGAAATATCATAGAATCCAGTAATCCCATTCCTAGGAATATATGCTAGAGAAATAAGAGCCATCACACAAATAGACATGTGTACACCCATGTTCATTGCAGCATTATTCACAATAGGAAAAAGATGGAAACAACCTAAGTACTCATCAACAGATGAATAGATAAACTATGACACATACACACATTGGAATACTACACAACAATAAAGAACAATGATGAATCGGCGAAACATTTCACAACATGGATTAACCTGGAGGGCACTATGCTGAGTGTAATAAGTCAATCACGAAAGGACAAATACTGTACGAGACCACTATTATAAAAACTCATGAAAAGGTTTACAAACAAAAATTAACAATCTTTGATAGTTACTAGGAAGGGGAGGTGTGGAGAGGGAAAAACACCAACTAGACAACAGATAAGTGGAAAGTTTGGGACAGGGTAAGACAGTACACAATTCTGGGGAAGTCAGTACAACTTAACCAAGGCAAGGTCATGGAAGCTTCATAGACACATCCAAACTTCCTGAGGGACCAAATTACTGGACTGAGGGCTGAGGACCATGGTCTTTGGGGACAATCTAGCTCAACTGGCATACCACAGTTTATAAAGAAAATATTCTGCATCCTACTTTGGTGAGTAGTATCTGGGGTCTTAAAAGCTTATGAGCAGTCATCTAAGATACTCCACTGGTCCCACCCTGTCTGGAGCAAGGGAGAATGAAGAAAACCAAAGACACAAGGGAAAGATTAGTCCAAAGGACTGATGGACCACAACTACCACAACCTCCACTAGACTGAGTGCAGCACAACTAGATGATGCCCGGCTACCAACACCGACTGCTCTGACAGGGATCACAATACAGGGTCCCAGACAGACATGGAGAAAAATGTAGAACAAAATTCTAACTCACAATAAAAGACCAGACTTACCGGTCTGACAGAGATTGGAGAAATCCTGATAATATGGCCCCCGGACATCCTTTTAACTCAGTACTGAACTCACTGCTGAGGATCACCCTTCAACCAAAGATTAGACAGGCCCATAAAACAAAACAAGACTAAATGGACACACCAGCTCAGGGGCAGGGACAAGAAGGCAGGAGGGGACAAGAAAGCTGGTAATGGGGAACCCAAGGTTGAGAGGGGAAGAGTGTTGACATGTAGTGAGGTTGGCAACCAATGTCACAAAACAATATGTGTATTAATAGTTTAATGAGAAACTAATTTGCTCTGTACACCTTCATCTAAAGTAAAGTAAAAAAATAAAAATCCTATGTGGTCCAACACTGTCTAATGCTAGTTTTTCAGGACAATCAATAATTTGCAAATTTAAGTAACCAGTTTATTCTGAAATATTTTTTCAAAAGTGTCTCTTATTTCTAGGTAAGAAGCAGTATACCTCACTTTCTTTATCAGGATATTTTTCAACCCACATTCTTGGGAGATATGCATCAGACAAACCGATGTGGAGAGAAAATCCATTGCTGTCTAAGGAACTACCTTCCACAGTGCTAATTACAGCTTTGCAGTCTGTGTGCTACAAAACAAACAAACAATGACAATAAATCATGGATTAATATCACATTATCAGTTTGCATATACCTATCAAGTAGGAAAACCTAGTCATTTGCATTAATGAGCACAATTATTGTAATTCCATTAACATTAATGATCAATTACCTGAATTATATTAACTACATTAATAATATAGTCATAAATAAATTACAAAATTATGGAATGTAAGTTTTAGCAGTGTGACCATTATCACATCAGTTACTCTCCTAGAATTCTAAGATTAATTTATAAAGATACATTTAGGCGGAAAGATGCAGTTTGAGGCAGTCTCAAACCCTGAATCCAAAGAATATAGACCTGTGTATTTAAATTTATCTGAATATAGCAGAAAGCTATATATACCAGATACATATTATGTACCAAATAATCATAACCTGCAGTAGTAAAATAGAAAATTAAATAAAAATCTGAGAATTATACACTATATATAAATTATATTTTAATAGATATGGAATGATTTTTAAAAATGTAAATGATAATTGGGAGAAAGATGTGGCAGTCTGCTTCTGTAAATTTTTACAGCCTTGGAAATCCTATGCGACAGTTATACTCTGTCCTGTAGAGTCACTATGAGTCTTAATCGACCTGAAGGCAATGGGTTTGGTTTTTTGTTTTTTGAGTTTTTTTCTTTTAAAGAGTACTATAAGCATGAAATTGTGGTGTGTGGTAAATATTTTTTTACGTTGCCTGTCCCAGAAGGATGAAAGTGAGCCTTTAAGTTATGGCAAAATGTAGCTTCCCTCACTTGTCATACTCCCCAAACTGAAGTTCAGAGAAAAGAATTATTTGTTCGCATCAAATTAAAATTAGAATAATATTAGCTATAAAGAATATAGAACACCAAAAGCTGCCTAACACTTGAACGTTTATTCTGAATGGGAAGAACCAGTGTAAAATTTTAATCCTTACCAAAACTTACCTTTAGTCAGAACGCTCAAGTTCTCAGAGACCCAGGCATAACTGATGAAACTTTCTTCCAGGACTTTAGAAAACAGATTCTGACTATATTCAGGGCTTTTTTGTTATTTTCATCTTTTTCATGAGTTGATGGTCATTTTACTGTTCATGTTTGTTTCACAATAGAATTGCCATGTGTTCTGATTCCAGTGTTGGATAGCATTAAGTTTTGAATGTGAATGTGATACATGGCGAGGTATGTAATTTTTTTTTTAACAATAATTAGCCACGATATGTAAGAAAAATCCCACTGTCTCCTATAAGGAAGAAGCCCTGGTGGCGCAGTGGTTGAGAGCAATTTACTAGCAGGATCAATCATAAATATTGTAAACTGATTCCCACATGCTAGGATATAGTTACTGGTGCAACTGTTGTTCTGCTGCTATAGTTAATCTATAAATTTCATCCTCTTTTTAAAAATTTTTTTTTAATCTTACTGAAGATTTAATAAGTGTTTAGGTAGCTTTTGAAAGGATGTATCACTGATAAACTCTAGAGACTACCACTTGACATACAAAAATTTGATGTTAAAACCACCTTTACTGCATTTCTAGAGGATATCTTTATTTTATTTCATTTAAGAGAATTTTAAATGAAGAAAAAGAAGTTTGTTAAATTATCATTATGACACTTTAGTTAGCATTTGTTTCCAAGAATGTGTAGTGCATTTTCCACAAAATAAACGTAGGTGTTAATCAGAGCAAAAGTTTATGGCTTATGCTAGGAAGAGCAGTGGTTCACATTATTTACACACAAACATAAATCTACAAACACAAACATACACACAGACACACATCCCCCATATAGGCAAAATGTAACATATTAGCTTCTGATAGTTCAGTATTTTTTCCAAACTTGCAATAGGTTGTAGGTTAATGCTAAGGCTATTAATTCTTTTTTATTTATTATTTGTAATCATTGATTGTTCTGTTCCCTTAATGATGGGTTTTAAAAGTAAAAGTGAATGCTCAATGTCAGTTTGAGAACCTACATGCTATGAGCATTCCTGGGAAAGTTGTAATGACATCAGGATACATCTGTGTGGTACATAGATACTATTATCTCCATTCTTCATCCTCAGTCTTAATCTCTCCCTCCTGGATTTCACCATATTTCACTGTCACTTAACAAACGTTTATGTTAAACAGGATAAAAATAGCGACCCTCTGGATCTCCGTGCTGTGGCACAGCTCTGAACTGAGTGCTGTGGTGAGCTGCAGTGATTTATTTGCATACATTATCGTTTGATGGTGAAAATATTTGTTTCTGTTCAAGTGTTTCATGATTCAAATTTTGTAAGTTTAATTAAAGTACTGCATAATTTTGATTGGTTCAGAAACCATTAAAATGATCAAGCAATTAAAAAAATGTAGATGATAAGCTTAAAGACAATGCGGTAGATGCAAAAATGGCCACAAATTCTTACCATCCTTGTATGTTTGCCTTTTTGCAAGGTGACTCTGCAGCTCCTCCCATCAGGAGGTGGCAACTATTTCTCCACTCACTGAATCTGCAGTTGGACATGTGACCTTCTTTGGCCATTAGCTAATGTGATATAAGCAGATGCCTGAAAAGTGTTCGTGTAACTGGGCTTGCCCTCTCTTGTTGCTACTGCGACCTCTCTCATTACTATATGAATGAGCCCGAGTTAACCAGCTGGATGAGTCATATGGCCATCACTCCAGCTGACACCAGGCCAGCAACCAGGTAGTGTGTGGGGCTACCCTAGATCATCGTGTCCCAGCCAAACTGACCCAGACCAGAACTGTCCATCAGTCCACAAAACTGTGAGAAACAATAAATGCCCTGGTGGTGCAATGGTTAAAACCTCAGGCTGCTAACCAAAATGTCGGCAGTTCGAATCCACCAGCCACTTCTTAGAAACCCTATGGGGCAGTTCTGCTCTGTCCTATAGGGTCGCTATGAGTCGAAATTACCTCAGCAGCAACAGGTTTGATTTTTTGTTTGCTGTATTGTTTTAAGCCCACAAAGTTTTGGGGTTGTTACACCAAAAAAGCTAACTGGGCTTCTCGTTCAGGTTGGATTAAACATGTTTATCTCCTCTCCCTAGCAAAATCCTAAATCTCCCTTCCATGAAAGGAAAGCATTAAGAAAGGGTATAAACCCATAAGCTACAGCAGATGAGTGATGTCAACAAATTTTAGAAAGAGGGAAAGTTGATGGAGGCATGTAAACTAACTTAGCAAGAGTGGCAGAAGCTACCACCTGAGGGTCTGTAGAGGAAATAGCCACAGGCAGTGGGCTAACTAGCCCTGCAACAACTTGGGGAGGCTCACAAGTTGGAGGTACCAGGCACTGCAAAAACAGAGGTCCTAGTTAATCCACCATGTACTAAAGTGTCAGACCCCTAGGTCCCCTCCCCTGTCCACCCTAAGCATTCAAGCAGCTAGTACCATTTGTCCTTGTTCTCTCACTGAAGAAAACTGGAGGCTTATTACTTAGAGAAATTCAACTAACTATGATGTAGACTCAAAAATGCTAGGCGTAATAAAGAGTAGAGTAGAGTACAGGGCAGCAAATGAGGATTAGTGAGGGTCAGCATGCTGAAACTTGGAACCCTTAGCTACCCTCCCCACCATGCCGCATGAACATCCTTACAGAGGTTCTGGATAATCACAGAAGAATGCAAGTGTCATTATGATACAATCAAAAAGCCAACCTCCCACCTGGTGACTCTCTAGTGCAGGTCTTTGGTCAACTAGCCCCACCAACCCACAGAGCTTCTAACTGGCTTTTTTGTGTCTTAACCTTAAATATGAACACATAGAGGGTCACCAGACATATGAGGAAAAACCTTGCCGTAGTGGAAAACACCAGACTTATACTCCGCTAGAAATAAAAACAAATAGTTTTATTGAAGGAGGAAAAAAAAAAAATTTCTCAAAATGGCGAGACACACAAGTATTCATGCAAGAGGCTGCAGTGTGTGTTCCAAATTGCAGAGAAAGAGAACAGTTTTTATCCGGTGAAACAGAAAAAGGATCATACTCGCAGGCAGGGGTGGCAGGAAACGTGCTAATAAACACACATGGGAGAATTACATTGGCGAAAAGTTACAGGGGTTTGTTAAACTGTAATCTTCAACATTTAACATCCGTTAACATCCTGAGATTCTTACATCCTGAGATCTGTTAAATAAAGCATCTTTTCAGAAATAAATAAGACAACTTTCTGTCACAGATGTATGCCTACCTCTCCCCTCAAGAGGCTCCTGTCTTTACCTTAGTTACAGATTTACAAAGAGTCAGAAGAAATGAAGCAGAAGACCTCAGTGAGTGAAAATGAAGTTTGATTAAGACTTGGTTAATTGATGTTCTCACAGAGTTATGAGACATTGAGAGGCTCCATTTACTTAACATTGTTAATTCCATTTATTAACCTCCTGTTGACAAAAGTATCTTTTCTGAGGCAAGCTGTGTAAACAGTCTTAACAGATATCCTAACAAACAATTCCCCATTTAAGCCAGAAATCCTGACTCTTACCCTCTTTGTATAAGCAGGTAACTTTGACAAAAAGGCTGAATTGTCTTTTCAGAACAACAGAGGCAAAGGCTTTTAGGCTAGGTTACAATTTTTATTCAAAATGCAGTTTAATTTAGATCTGGGCCAGTCCCTCCTTGTTACATCAAGCACCTCGGTTTTAGGTCTGCATACAATCTCTAATATGATATATGGAAACCAAAAGAAACTATCAGAAAAAAACAGGAAAAAAAGGAACTCAAAGAAAGGAGACACAATGCAGGGAACAGAAGAAAAAATATATTATTAATATTATCAAAGAGATGAAAGAAAGTATTGCATCCATGAAACCAAAAGAAGATGGTATAAGAAAGGAATACCTACAGAACAGAAAATAGCTCTTACAAATAAAAAATATGAGAATAAAATTAAAATCTCAATAGAACAGTTAGAATTTAAAATTGAGAAATCAGAAAGTAGAACAAAAAGATAATAAAATGGATAATAGGAGAAAAAATATAAGATAAGAGGCTCAATCCAGGGGACATCTGATTGAAAAGCATTCTAGAAAGTCAAAAGAAGGGGAGAAACTTATCTTTTAAAATTATAATAAAATTTCCCACAACTAAAGGCCATGGAGAAAGAATTGGTCAATGTTCAACCATTTCAGGAGGCAGCATATGATCAAGAACTGATGGTACTGAAGGAAGAAGTTCAAGCTGCACTGAAGGCATTGGTGAAAAAACAAGGCTCCAGGAATAGACAGAATACCAATTGAGATATTTCAACAAATGGATGCAACACTGGAAATGCTCACTTGTCTATGCCAAGAAATTCTGAAGACAGCTACCTGGCCAATCAACTGGAAGAGATCCATATTTGTGCCCATTCCAAAGAAAGGTGATCCAACAGAATGCAGAAAGTACCGAATGATATCATTAATACCACACGCAAGTAATATTTAGCTGAAGATAATTCAAAAACAGTTGCAGCAGTACATCGACAGGGAGCTGCCAGAAATTCAAACTGGATTCAGAAGAGAACGTGGAACAAGGGATATCACTGCTGATGTCAGATGGATCTTGGCTGAAGGCAGAGAAAACCAGTAAGATGTTTACCTGTGTTTTATTGACTATGCAAAGGCATTGACTGTGTGGATCATAACAAATTATGGATAACACTGTGAAGAATGGGAATTCCAGAACACTTAATTGTGCTCATGAGGAACCTGTACATAGACCAAGGTGCAGTTGTTTGAACAGAACAAGCGGATACTACATGGTTTAAAACCAAGAAAGGTATGTGTCAGGATGGTCCCCTTTCACCATACTTATTCAATCTGTATGCTGAGCAAATAATCTGAGAAACTGGACTATATGAAGAAGAAGCTGGCACCAGGATTAGAGAAACACTCGTTAACAACCTATGATATGCAGATTACACAACCTTGCTTGTTGAAGGTGAAGAGGATTTGAAGCACTTAATGATGACGATCAAAGCCTTCCCGTATGGATTACACCTTAACATAAAGAAAACAAAAATCCTCACAACTGGACCCATAAGCAACATCACGATAAACGGAGAAACGATTGAAGTTGTCAAGGATTTCGTTTTACCTGTACCTACAATCAATGCCCAGGGATACAGCAGTCAAAAAATCAAACGACATATCGCATTGGGCAAATCTGCTGCAAAAGACCTCCTAATGTGTTAAAAAGCAAAAATGTCACTTTGAGGACTAAGGTGTGCCTGACCCAAGCCACGGTAATTTCAAACACCTCATATGCATGTGAAAGCTGGACAATGAAAAAGGAAGGTCGAAGAAGAATTGATGCCTTTGAATTACAGTGCTGGCAAAGAATACTGAATATACCATAGACTTTCAGAAAAACGAACACATCTGTCTTGGAAGAAGTACAGCCAGAATGCTCCTTAGAAGCAAGGATGGCGAGACTTAGTCTCACATACTTTGCGCAAGCTATCAGGAGGGACCAGTCCCTGGAGAAGGTACCAGGGTTGGTAAAGTACAGGATCAGCAAAAAAGAGAAAGACCCTCAATGAGATTAACTGACACAGTGGCTGCAACAATGGGCTTAAACATAGAAACGATTGTGAAAATGGCACAGGACCAGGCAAGTGTTTTGTTCTGTTGTACATAGGGTCACTGAGTTGGAACCAACTCGATGACAACAATTAAAAAAGGCTATGAGTCATGAATGATGAATGAAGCTCACATTATTATGAAATTTCAAAATACCAGGAATAAAGAGAAGATCTGGAACTCATAAAGAAATTAAAAAAAAAAAAAAAAGACCGTATACAAACACTGTGGGCTAAGAATATCACTGAACTTCTCAAAGTAATACTGGAAGCTAGAAGACAATGCCTTTAATATTCTGAGAGAAAATGATTTCCAACTCAGAATTCTATACCCCATCACATGAACCAGTGCAGCATGTAGAAGCAAGATATTGTCAGACTTTACTGCCCACGCATTCTTACTCAGGAAGTTAATGGAAAGTGTGCTCTGCAAAACTGAAGGACTAAAACAAGAAATAGGAAAAAGGCTTAAAAAAAAAAAAAAAACAGTAAAGGGAGGCTGCCAAACAGTAACCAGGCCAAGTGGAGCAGAAAGATGGAAGGGAGGGAGGTCTCTAAGGAAAAAATAAATTGATGAATTATTTGAAGCATTTAACAGTGTGAAAGATAGTATTGAGAGGGGTCTTTACCAATGTATTAGAGCATATGAGAAGAAATATGGATAATCCCTAGAAAACTAAGTAAATGAAAAGACCTTTTTCTTCAGGAATCACTATATGAAGATATAATATGTAATCATAATACAGTTCTTGGCTCAACTGTAAGCAGTATTAACATAGTCATAATAACTTGAACACTGACTATGGCTTTAACCAAAATTGTGATATAACTATTCTGGGATAAGGGGAGAGAAAAAATGAGGAACGAGGTAAGTGAAGGGGGAAGAGAGCTAAAGTCTCGTCTATTCTGAATAAGCAAACCTTAAAACTGGGGCTGCAAATGATACAACCATTTTGGAGAATGATATGGTGCTTCCTCAGAAAGCTAGAAATAGACATACCATTCAATCCAGCAATTCCACTCCTAGGAAAATATTCTAGAGAAATAAGAGTCGTCACTCGAATAGACATATGCACACCTATGTTCATGGCAGCATTGTTCACAACAGCAAAATGATGGAAACAACCTAGATGCCCATCAACAGATGAATGGATAAACCAACTATGGTACATACACACAATGGAGTACTATGCAATCAGAAAGAACAACAATGAATCTGTGAACCATCTCATAACATGGATGAAACTGCAGGACATGATGCTGAGTGAAATAAGTCAATCACAAAAGGACAAATATTGTATGAGACCTCTATTGTAAAACCCATGCAAAAGTTCACACACAAAATGTAACAATCTTTGTTGGTTACCAGGGATGGGAGGGGTGGGGGGGAAATACTAAATAGGCAATAGATAAGTGGTATCTTGGGTGAAGGGTGAGACAGTACACAATACAGGGGAAACTAGCACAACTTGTACAAGGAAAGGTCATGGAAGCCCCATAGACACATCCAAACACCCTGAGGGACTGAAGTGCTGGGCGGAGGGCTGTGGGGACCATGGTCTCAGGGAACATCTAGCTCAATTGGCATGACACAGCTTATAAAGACAATGCTCTACATTCTACCTTGGTGAGTAGTGTCTGGGGTCTTAAAAGCCTGTGAGTGGCCATCTAAGATACTCCACTGGTCTCATCCCTTCGGGAGCAAGGGAGAATGAAGAGAACAGGATACAAGGAAAAGATTAGTCCGAAGGACTAATGGACCACAGCTACCAAGGCCTCCACCAGACTGAGTCCAGTACAGCTAGATGGTGCCCGGCTACCACCACTGACTGCTCTGACCAGGATCACAACAGAGGGTTCTGGACAGAGCTGGAGAAGGATGTAGAACATAATTCTAACTCACAAAAAAAAGACCAGATTTACTGGCCTAAAGGAGACTGGAGAAACCCTGAGAGTATGGCCCCCAGACACCCTTTTAGCTCAGTGGTGAAGTTATCTCCAAGGTTCACCATTCAGCCTGGGAGTGGACAGCCCCGTAAAACCAAATGAGACTAACGAGGTACAGGAGTCCAGTGACAAGGGCCAGAAGGCAGAAGGGGACAAGGAAGCTGGTGATAGGGAACCCAAGGATGAGTAAGGATATTGTTCATGTGTTGTGAGATTGTTAACCACTGTCATAGGGCAACATTTGTAGTAACTGTTAAATGAGAAACTATTTTGTTCTGTAAGCCTTCATCTTAAGTGAGAATAACAGCACAACTGGAAGAGCATAGTCAATGTCACTGAACTGTGCATGTAGAAATTTTTGAAATGGTGTATCTTTGGCTATGTGTATTTTCACCAAAAAAAAAGGTTGAGAAGTTAGAGGGTTCACATGCTGTGGGGTTGTTGACCAATGTCATAAAACAATATGCATACTACTGTTTCATGAGAAACTATTTGTTCTGTAAGCCTTCACCTGAAGTACAAAAAAACAAAATAAAACAAAAAACAAAAACTGGGGCTACTTGGCATTATTGAAATGGTTAATCCCAGACCTAAATTGAAATTCTGTTTTACATTAAGCTGAAACTAGGTTTGAAGCCTGCCTCTGCCTTCTTCAAAAGACAAGTTGGCTTCCTGTGAAGGTCTCAATTGTTTGTGACACAAATTGTACAGAGATCTGGGCCTTAGCTCAGGTAAATAATCTTGCTATCTTAACTTCTCTTGGGCAATTCATCTGGTGAATGCCTAGGCCCTAACTCACTTCCTCCTAGCCAGATGGGCAAGGTTTCAAGTATGAGCTGATATAATCTCCTTCCTACCCAAATGGTCAACTTTTACATTTCAAGGACTCCAACTAGGGTTGAAATCACTAAATTCCCACATCAAGAATGTTTACACTGCTTGCTTTAGAAAAATTGCCTTAGTCAATTTGTATCGAGAAAGAAGAGATTGATGTTAGGCTAGAAACTGATGTTAGGCAAGTTTGGCGTTTGACAACCCCTTGTAAATTTCCCTTCCTTACCCTGTACTCCCCCTTGATGTGAATCCATTTTGCCTTTGTTTGCTCTGCCTGATAAACACCTCACTGCAAGCCAGAACACATGATGCCTCTTGTTTGAATGCGCATCTGATTCTCCATTTCACGAAATGATCTTATTTGTCTTTTTTTCTTCAACACCATTCTTTGTTACAATTTCTAGCAGAGTGTCAGTCTAGTGTTTTCACTTGGACAATTATAATAAGAATTCTGAAACAGATGACTCAAGTAACAGAAGTAAAAACTTTTTCATTTAAAACTATGGAGTAAATACCAGAAGAAATAGTTATATTCTAAAGTGGTTCAGTCTCTGGGTGCTGGGAGGGGCCAAGCAGGGGCTGAATGGGACTCCTTTTTCTTAAAAGTTGCTGTTAGTATTATTTGACATTTTAAACTATGTGCATGCATTGCTTTGATAAAGTAAAAGTAATTTTAAAATAAGAGTTCTTAAGAAAGAAAAAAATTTACTAACCTTTTGTTTTAGTTTATGTGTATCACTAGAAATGAATTCAATCACGTACGGCATCTCAATATACATACTCAAAGAGAAGCTATCGAAGATGAAGAGAAAATTGTCTTAGTCTAGTATCTTAAAGGTCTACTTTTAGTTGCTTCAAATAATTTTAAATGAAATTTTAACAATGAAACTAATGTCATCGAATGATTAATTGACAGATTTTATATCTTAGGTACTAACCTTTGCTTTGTCCCTATTTCCTTGATGCAAATCTTCTCTACTGTATCCTGTAAAAAGAAAAAAATATATAATTAAGTACTTATTAGGTTTCATGATGAGACTCTAAGCTGAATACAATCTAAGCAAGGCCACAGTAGCATTTGCTTATGGAATGACAGTAACTTCTAAAATAAAACAATATGGGGGATAATTTATGGCCATTTTGACAAAGATTTTCAACTACGTGTGTGTATGTATATATGTATATGTGTGTGTGTATGCACACATATGCACATATATACATACACATACAATTTATATAAATAAATACGTACTAAGAAGTCTGGAAGGATAGATACCAAAGCATTAACCAGTAGTTATCTCTGGATGACAGAACTAAGGATGGTTATTACCTTCCTCTTTTGCTAATTTACATTCTCTATGCTTATTTACCACTGCTACCTGTCTGTCAGTTTATTTTGTACTGTGGTGGGTTATGTGTGGCTGTACAGCTAGAAGCTATGCCATCAGTATTTCAAATACCAGCAGGGTGATCCATGGTGGACGGGATTCAGCAGAGCTTCCAGACTAAAATAGGAAGAAAGGCTTGGCAATCTACTTCCTAAAATTAGCCAATGAAAACCCTATGGATCACAAGAAAATATTTTCTGATATAGTGCTGAGAGATGAGTCCCCTAGGTCGGAAGGCACTCAGAACACACTGTGGCCACAACAATGGACTTGGGCATACCAACATTCATGAAGAGGGGGCAGGACAGGGCAATGTTTTGTTCTGTTGTACATGGGGTGGCCATCAGCCAGAGCCAACTCCATGGCAACTAACAAGAATGCTTACCTAAATTCTTCATGATGCACATATACTGCAGATATAAATTTTTTTAGGTAATTGAACAGAATAAGAATATTATAGCCATTAAGCATATCTGTGTCCTTTATTCTTTTCATGTTACAAACAATATATGTATCTATATGCTATAACTTCCAGTAAAATTGATTTTATGCCAAAAAGATTAGATTATTTGGATATTTTTTTCTTCCCTTTACATAAATCCCAAGAAATGCTTCTTTAAATCTTGTCTTAAGCACACTAACCTGAACGTTTTCATTCAATGCTTTGTCTTGTTGCCAGGGTGCCACAGTGGCAGGCATGAAGAAGACAGCAGCAGTGCCTTGGACACCGAGTTCAGTGACATAGGTAATTTTGATAAGAACCTTAGCCTTAGGGGGTAAGTTCCCAACGCTTACAGTAAAAACTTCCTGAAACAGAAACATACTACTTAGCTTTGCAGTTCAAAAGCACATCCATTCTGTGCTACTTAACTCTTCATAAACTACTTGAGTTACAATCTGCCAAATTCTTCCTCAGTAAATGGTAACAGAACCTACAAGACAAGCATTGTTGGTGCCAAAGTGGAGCCCTGGAGCCATTCACCAGTGTGTGGGGGTGGGGAGGGGAGTGACAACTACAGGAGACTGAGGGAGGAGGCCCCTGAGACTGAACTGTGGCCTAACTGGGGAGTATGGCCCAAGGGCTCTCCCTACAGGAGGCCCTGCCCTCTGCAGTGCTCTGCCTGCACAGACAGCATATGCACAGCTTCATCTCTTGAAGAATCTTGGCCTCCATGACACCCATGACTTAGGACCAGTTCTCCCAGCAGCTGCTGAGCAGAGCAGTTTTCACTAAGCATGACCCTTACTTAATTCTTTTACGCTGTAGTAAGTTTATCATTTTACTTAAAACATATTTAGCTTTCTTTTAATGGGGTATTGATAATTACTGTATAAAGAGGCAACCTTATTACCACTTAGGATAGAAAAAAGAGAGTGTAGATGTATTTTTTCTGTTACACAGAGATCTAACATCTCCAACTACAACTGCCATTTTGACTACACTATCATGAAAATTTAATATGTTCATAATAGGAGTGTATACTATCAAAGATTAATACAGATTTAAGGGGCAAATTACTATTTTTTACATCAAGGATATCCATTTGCAGAATGAGAATAAACAATAAAAAAGCAGTTAATAAACAATAATGCTAGCCCTTAAAAGAAGTATATGCATAAAAGCCTGGGGATTCATTTGAGAAACTGCCACTTAGTAGCATAGAGTTGGAGTTCTGCTTCCACTTAGGATATAAATAGACACGAGATTAAGAACTGGAAAATCTATAAAATAATTTTTCTTGAACCCATCAGAGAGCTGAGGTTACAATGCAACCAAAAGAACTGAATTCCAAATACTGACAATGCCCCCTGAGGAGAGATGGGACACATAAACTGTGTGAATTCCTGAAGGCTAAGATTGGGCTAGGATATCAGTTTAGAATAACTGGGAGCCCCAGACACAAGAGAAATTTACATTCACTCACAAGCTCTTCTCCAGTCTTCCACTGGGCCCATTAGAAAGATGAGGGGCAGGCAGGACACCAAAGAAAGCTCAGTGGAGCAGGAGTGCAGGAGGTGATTGGCTGCTGTTGGGGGGCAGACAAGAAACACCACCAACTTCCCTGGATCCTTCTCATGTGAAGGAAAAGCCTGAAACTGTTGGGAAAGGGACAGCAAACCCTCTCACCTTCAGGGCCAACAGGAAAGGGGTAGAAGCAAAACAGTGGTAGGAAACATCCCTTCCCACTCTTAGCAATCAGGCAAAGATACACTACTTTAGGGAAAAGGATAGATGCTGCACATGGAGAAGGGGAAGGACACCCTCTTGGGTCCAGGACTCTGCATCAATACAAAGCAGAAGTTTGCTACGGTCTGGGGTCTTAAAAGCCTGTGAGCAGCCATCTAAGATACTCCACTGGTCTCACCCCTTCGGTAGCAAGGGAGAATGAAGAGAACAGGATACAATGAAAAGATTAGTCCAAAGGACTAACAGACTACAGCTACCATGGCCTCCATCAGACTGACTCTAGTACAGCTAGATGGTGCCCGGCTACCACCACTGACTGCTCTGACCAGGATCACAACAGAGGGTCCTGGACCGAGCTGGAGAAGGATGTAGAACAAAATTCTAACTCACAAAAAAACACCAGATTTACTAGCCTGACAGAGACTGGAGAAACCCGAAGAGGATGGCCCCTGGACACCCTTTTAGCTCAGTGGTGAAGTCATTTCCGAGGTTCACCGTTCAGCCGTGGAGTGGACAGCCCCATAAAACCAAATGGGACTAATGAGGCACAGCAGTCCAGGGACAAGGACTAGAAGGCAGGAGGGGACAGGAAAGCTGGTGATAGAGAACCCAAGGTTGTGAAGGGACAGTGTTGACATGTCGTGGGGTTGTTAACCATTGTCATAGGGCAATATGTGTACTAACTGTTTAATGAGAAACTACTTGTTCTGTAAACCTTCGTCTAAGGTACAAAAAAAAAAAAAAAAAATTATCTGTGTGAGATCAAATTGACAGCAGCAGCTCAGATGGTTTGATGGGAAGCCTAGGGGGCAGCGAGTTGAACATAGTGGTGATGGAATAATTTGGAAAAGGATAGTGAGAATAGCAGCACAACTAGAAGAACGTAATCAATGTCATTGAATTGTACGTGTAGAAATTTTTGAAATGGTGTACCTTTGGCTATGCATATTTTCACAAAAAAAAAAAAAGGTCCTCCAAGGTCAAGAAGGGAGAGTGTTGACATGTCGTGGGGTTGTTAATCAATGTCATAAAACAATATGTGTACTGACTGTTTAACGAGAAACTATTTGCTCTGTAAACCTCCATCTAAAGTACAATAAAAAAAAATTAAAAATAAGTAAATAAACTGCTAAAAGACACACAAATAGATATATGCACACCCATGTTCACTGCAGCACTGTTCACAAGAGCAAAAATATGGAAACAACCTACATGCCCACCAATGGACAAATGGATAAACAAATTATGGTATATTCACACAATGGAATACTATATGCAACAATAAAGAACAACGATGAATCCATGAAACATCTTATAACATAGAGGAATCTGGAAGGCATTATGCTGAGTGAATTCAGTCAGTCGCAAAAGGACAAATATTGAATAAGACCACTATCATAAGAACTCAAGAAAAGGTTTAAACACAGAAGGACACATTCTTTGATGGTTACGAGGGTGGGGAGGGAGGAAGAGGGTTATTCACTAACTAGAAAGTAGACAAGAATTATTTTCCATGAAGGAAAGGACAGCACACACTACAGGGGATGTCAGCACCACTGGACTAAACCAAAGCTAAAAGGTTTCCTGAATACAACCAAACACTGGGAGGGACAGAGTAGCAGGGGCAGGGGTCAGGGGACCATGCTTTCAGGGGACATCTAGGTCAATTGGCATAACAAAGTTATTAAGAAAATGTTCTGCAACCTACTTAATGAGTGGTGTCTGGGGTCTTAAAATCTAGCGAGCGGACATCTAAGATGCATCAATTGGTCTCAACCCACCTGCAGTAAAGGAGAATGAAGAACACCAAAGACACAAGGAAAGTATTAGCTTAAGAGACAGAAAGAGCCACATAAACCAAAGACTGCATCAGCCTGAGACCAGAAGAACTAGATGGTGTCTGGCTACCATCAATGACTGCCCTGACAAGGAACACAACAGACAGTCCCTGATGGAGCAGCAGAAAAGTGGGGTGCAGAACTCAAACTCTAGTAAAAAGACCAGACTTAATGGTTTGATTGAGATTGGAGGGACCCCAGAAGACGTGGCCCCCAGACTCTCTGTTAGCCCAAAACTAAAACCATTCTGGAGGTCAACTCTTCAGACAAAGATTAGACTGGACTATGGGACATAAAATGATAGTTGTGAAGAGTGTGCTTCTTAGCTCAAGTAGACACATGAGACTAAATGGGCAGCTTCGGACTGGAGGTGAGATAAGAAGTCAGACAGGGTCAGGAGCTGTTTCAATGAACATGGGAAATCCGGAGTGGAAAGGATGAGTCTGCTGTCATAGTATAGGGAGAGCAATTAGGGTCACATAACAATGTATGTATAAATTTTTGCATGAGAGACTAACTTGAATTGTAAACTTTCACTTAAAGTACAACAATAAAATAAAAAATAAAAAGTACCGTCTACGATATGCCACTGGTCTCACCCCTTTGGGAGCAAGGGAGAATGAAGAGAACAGGATACAAGGAAAAGATTAGTCCAAAGGACTAATGGACCACAGTTACCAAGGCCTCCACCAGACTGAGTCCAGTACAGCTAGATGGTGCCC
>NW_004444200.1:532985-534781 GCF_000243295.1 Trichechus manatus latirostris
GGGGTTGTTAACCAACATTATAAAACAGTATGTGTACTACTGTTTCATGAGAAACTATTTGTTCTGTAAGCCTTCACCTGAAGTACAATTTAAAAAAAAAAAATGCATTTAAAAAAAAATAAGTAAAAAAAAATTAAGTGTTAAAAGATAAAACGGGGAGGCAAGGCCAAGATGGCAGAGTAGTCAGACGCTTCCTGTGGTCCCTCTCACAACAAAGATCCAAAAAACACAAGTGAATCAAATATATATGACAATCTAGGAGCCCTGAACATCAAAGGCAAAGCTGGGGAATCAGACTGAGTAGCCAGGGGAGGGAGAGATGGTTCGGAAGCAATGAAGACCTGACTATGTGGGAGCCAGCTCCCTTCAGGCAGGATTGGCTCGCATGCACAGTGAGGCCAGCAGTGGCATTCGGAAGGCGTTTTACACATCCGGAGAGACGTAGAGGCTGAGAGTCTACTCAGGCATCCAGAACCAGTGAACAGCAATGCTCACTTGGCAAAAGATAAATACTTGCATCTGGCCTACCGGGTGAATCAAAAAACACCCACTTTGGGAAAAACCTCTCTCCCATTTACCTCCTCCCTCGCCACTCTGCACCGGGTCCAGGCCATTTCAGCAACTGCTGACTCCCCTGGGCTGGAAGTAGGACCCCTCACACGCCCTGAGCCTATCTCCCAGCCTTGGAGAGAGAACAAATTAACAAACAGGAAAAATAATCTGCCGGCTCCCCTAAGCCAGGAACTCAGGGTAGGAACAGCTCCTTTGCCTAGGCACAGGCATAAGGTGTCCACAGACTTTGAATGCTTTCACCACTGCATAGACTTGTGTAGGCCCATATCAACAGCTTAGGCCCTCAGTACCACCATACAACAGGGTATATACCTGAAGTCTAACTTCAACTGTATCAGCTATATGGTGAAGTGGCATGTTCGTGACATGTGACACAGCTCTGCCCATTAAGCAGCTCCTCACCTGCCCACATCAGGGGCCTGAGTGCTAGTGGCTCCACCAACACCACCTTGCCACCTGCGATAGGGGTTCAGGAATAAGTGGTGCACCCCAGTCCTTCAATCGAACAGCATTGGGTGCTCACAGTCCAGCTGCAAAACCCACCCACCTCTGCGCTCAAGGGAACAGGGACAGGTTTTCCTCCCAGACACTCAAGGGCAGCCGTCAGCCCACTGCCTTGCTCAGCCTGTGACCCCCTACTGTAGCCAGATACCTGTGTCTACACCAATCACCCATGCCTCTCTAGGACTGTAGTTGAGAGCCTGCAACACACACTGGGTGATTAACTACCGGGACACCTAAGCTAAATTCATAGAAGAAAAGTACACAGACTCCTGGGCTCACATACCTAGTAACAGCTCTAACAACCTGGCATCTTTTCTCACCATAAAGCCATAAAAGGAGAAATCAATACCAGAAAAAGCAAGGAAAAAAGTTAAATACATGGAAACTGAACAACACCTTGCTCAAAAACTACTGGGTTATAGAAGAAATTAAGGACAGAATAAGGAAATTCACAGAATCAAATGAGAATGAAAACACATCCTGCCAGAACCTTTGGGAAACAGCACAAGCAGTGCTCAGAAATCAATTTATAGCAATAAATGCATACATCCGAAAAGAAGAAAGTGCCAAAATGAAAACATTAACCTTACAACCCAAATATATAGAGAGCAGTAAAAGAAGCCCTCAGGCACCAGAAGAAAGGAAAAAATAAAAATTAAAGCAGAATTAAATGAAATAGAGAACAGAAAAACAATTGAAAGAGTTAACAAGACCAAAAG
>NW_004444200.1:535408-536504 GCF_000243295.1 Trichechus manatus latirostris
GTATGCAAGGATGGTTCAACATTAGAAAATCAATCAACGTAATCTACCACATAAATAAGAGGAAAGACAAGAATCACATGAGCATCTCGATTCACACAGAAAAGGCATTCGACAAAGTCCAACACCCATTCCTGATAAAAACTCTCAATAAAATAGGTATAGAAGGGATATTTCTCAACAAAATAAAGGGGATCTATGCAAAACCAGCAGCCGACATCATTCTTAATGGAGAGAGACTGAAAACATTCCGCTTGAGAACAGAAACAAGACAAGGATGCCCTTTAACACCATTCCTACTTAACATTGTGCTGGAAGTTCTAGCTAGAGCAATAAGGCAAAAAAAGACATAAAGGGCATCCAAATTGGTAAAGAAGAAGTTAAACCGTCCCTGTTTGCGGATGATGTAACACTATACATAGAAAACCCTAAAGACACCGTGAGAAATCTACTGAAACTAGTAGAAAAATTCAGCAGAGTAGCAGGATGCTAGATAAACATACAAAAATCAGTTGGATTCCTATACACCGATAAAGAGAACGATGAAAAGGAAATCAGGAAAACAATACCATTTATAAAAGCCCCTAAAAAAATAAAATAGTTAAGAAAAAATCTAATCAGGGATATAAACAACCTATACAAAGAAAACTACAAAACACTACTGCAAGAAACCCAAAGGGATCTAAATAAATGGAAAAACATACCATGTTCATGGGTAGGTAGACTCAACATTGTGAAAATGACAATTCCACCAAGGCAATTTACAAATACAATGCAAACCCGATTCAAATACAAACAACATTCTTTAAAAAGATGGAAAAACTAATCATTAACTTCATATGGAAAGGGAAGAAGCCCTGAATAAGTAAAGCACTGTTGAAGAAGAAAAATAATGTAGGAGGACTCACACTACCTGACCTCAGCACCTACTATACAACTACGGTAGTCAAAACAGCCTGGTACTGGTACAATGACAGATACATCCACCAATGGAATGGAATTGAGAAACCAGATGTAAATCCATCTACCTATGGTCACCTGATCTTCGACAAGGGCCCAAAGTCCATCAAATGGGGAAAAGACAGTCTTTTTAACAAAT